>NC_030955.1:5447500-5747500 GCF_001672515.1 Colletotrichum higginsianum IMI 349063
TGTTTAAAGGCATCTGCAGGCCCCCCCCCTCAAAATGTCGGGCGAACGTGGGAAGACTTCTTGGCCTTCTTGCTTTTCTTCTTCCCGCCTTCGAAACACTACCTATCGCGGCTCTCTCCCTTCGTTGGATGTGTCTCCCACCTCCGGACACTATCTCGAAAAAGACCATCGCTTGATCGGCGCTTCATCGTGAACACCCCCATGGAATTCAAAGTCCAGTTCTTCTCCCTCCTTCTCAAGGCCATTCGGTAAAATCGAAGCTCGCATACCTGCTAGGTAACCTGCGATCGATCTCCAGGGCTTTCCATACATCCCAATCCCCCCCACCCCCCATCGTGACATTCTCGATAACCTGCCTCTGCTTGTGAGCTGTTCCGAACGATTCGAGACGGGCGCCGCGCCGAAAGTCCCCCCCACTCGTTCGGGTCCCATCTCGGGTTTCGTCCTCCGCATTCTCCTCATTCTCCTCCTCCCGCCATGTCGTCCACCGGCGTCGAGCGCGCCGGCGGCCTGCCAAGCTACGGCTACTCCAACCACGGGCGCTTCCCGGACGAGAAGCTCGTCGGCGACGAAAAGGTGCTCGGCGGGCAGTACGGCGAGCCCCTTGAGAGCGGCTTCCGCTCCTCGCTCGACTCGGGCGGCACGCAGGATCACACCCATCGCAAGCTCAAGTCGCGTCACATCCAGCTGATTGGCATTGGCGGCACCATCGGTACGTTTGTCTTCAGGGGGGAGTGATAATGATCAAGAAGGCCAAGACTGACTGATCCATTCATTGTACAGGAACCGCTCTCTACGTACGTTTGAAAACCTGCCAACTCCCCTCAACTTCCCCTACCTTCTTCTCGAGCTGTGCTTACATCCTTACCAGGTCCAAATCGGACGAGGCCTGATCAACGGCGGCCCCGCGAGCTTGTTTCTGGCCTTCTCCATCTGGTGCACCTTCATCCTGGCCGTGACGCTCAGCATGGCCGAGATGGTCACCTACCTCCCCATCTCGAGCCCCTTCATCCGCTTCGCCGGCCGCTACGTCGACGAGGCCTTCGGCTTCGCCGCCGGCTGGAACTTCTTCGTCTTCGAGGCCGCCCTCGTCCCCTTCGAGGTCGTCGCCTGCAACCTCATCATCCACTTCTGGAGCGACGTCGTGCCCGCCGGCGCCATCATCGCCATCATCCTCGTCCTCTACGGCGTCATCAACGTCATGGCCGTCCAGTGGTACGGCGAGACCGAGTTCTGGGCCGCCCTCGGCAAGTTCCTCCTCATCATCGGCCTCATCATCTTCACCTTCATCGTCATGCTCGGCGGCAACCCGCTGGGGGACCGCTTCGGCTTCCGCTACTGGTACGAGCCCGGCGCCTTCAACGAGCTCTACTACGACGGCTCCCTCGGCAAGTTCCTCGGCTTCCTGCAGTGCCTCATCCTGGCCTCCTTCACCATCGCCGGGCCCGACTACGTCTCCATGGCCGCCGGCGAGGCCGAGAACCCGCGCAAGATCATGCCGCGCGCCTTCAACGCCGTCTTCTACCGCCTCACCGCCTTCTTCGTCCTCGGCTCCCTCTGCGTCGGCATCCTGGTCCCCTACAACGACGACGAGCTCACGCGCGCCTTCAAGGACGGCCAGCCCGGCGCCTCGGCCTCGCCCTACGTCGTTGCCATGAACCGCCTCAAGATCGGCGTCCTGCCCCATATCGTCAACGCCATGGTCCTCACCGCCGCCTTCTCCGCCGGCAACAGCTACGTTTACTGCGCCTCGCGTTCGCTCTACGGCCTCGCCCTCGAGGGCAAGGCGCCCGCCTTCCTCAAGCGGTGCACCAAGAACGGAGTCCCGGTCTACTGCGTCATCGCCGTCCTGCTCATCGGCCTCCTGAGCTTCCTGCAGCTCAGCGCCAACACGGCCGTCGTCCTCGACTGGTTCGTCAGTCTCGTCACCGCCTCGCAGCTCATCAACTTCGCCTGCATGTGCACCGCCTACCTGGGCTTCTACCGCGCCCTCAAGGCCCAGGGCATCAGCCGCGACTCGCTGCCGTACAAGGGCTGGTTCCAGCCGTACGCCGCCTGGTACGGCCTCGTCGGCACCTTCATCATGACCTTTGTCGGCGGATACACCGTCTTCCTGCCCTTGGACGGGTACTGGAACATTCCCGACTTTTTGTTCTCGTGAGTCCCGACACGCCTGCTTCCGGGAAATGGGAGTAAGAGCAACCCCCATAGCTGACACGGCCAGGTACACCATGGTCGGCATCTTCCCCGTCTTGTATTTCGGCTGGAAGATCCTCAAGCGCACCAAGATCTTCAAGCCTGAAGAGGTCGACTTGTACCGGGACAAGGTATGCTGCCCTTCTTGCTACTAGACAATGTTGAAGGATAATTGTGTAGTTTGCTAACGGATTTTCTAGGATGAAATTGACGAATACGAGAGAACTTTCGTGCCCACACCGCCTGCGTAAGTCGTCTCCCGTCGTATTGTCTCCAAGATCCACATACTCACTCACCAATCAGGAACATGTTCGAAAGGATTCTGGACAAGCTCTTCGGTTGAACACCACTCGTCACAAGTTCAGTTTACGTCTTCGAGTTTCCAGAGGTGTACGGTGTTAGGAACTAGAAAGGCTTAGGATACCCCATGGACAGAAACAATGTAGGGGATTCATGATTCCAAAGACTGAATGCTCTTGACGTACTAGAGTGATAAAAAAACGAGTGCTTGACCATTGGCTCAAACGCGGTTTCGCTCAAGAGGACGCCAGTTTAACTCATAGCCCGCTCCGCTTCTTAACATCTCAAGAGTACGAGATGACAATCGAATATTGGCTCCTCCCGAAGATTCTGACTAAGCTCCGCAGCGGCGTCCCCCATGACTAATCCTGATGATGATATGTGCCGCTCAGAATGAGGGGTTAGGATCATTAAGAGTGGATGGGATCTTGTGACTGGACGATTGGGAATCATTCTTGACAACATCTTGTAAGGTCGGCTCACAACGCAATGGATCTCCTGATTTGTGGTACTTGCGGCGTGCAGTATGACAGCCACGCCGTCAAATCATGCAAGATATGCGATGATCCTCGCCAATACGTCGCCGAAGACGGGTGAGCTTCTGAACCCAGCCCGGTCTGCATCCGAGTCACATCGGACACGAGCATGTTGACAAACTCCCCAGCCAATGGTTCACCACCCTCCGCGAGCTCCAAGACTCCAAAAAGTACAGAAACGTCTTCACCAAGGACAAGTACAACTCGGGCGTCGTCGCCGTCCGCACCGAGCCCCCCGTCGCCATCGGCCAGCGCGCGTTCCTCCTCCGTTCACCCGCCGGCAACCTCCTCTGGGACTGCATCACGTACATCGACGACGACACGGTGCGGCGCGTCAACGAGCTCGGCGGCATCGCCGCCATCGTCATCTCGCACCCGCACTACTTCTCGACCGCGCTGCACTGGGCCGAGGCCTTTGGGTGCAAGGTGTACGTCTCGGCCGAGGACGGCGAGTGGCTCACGCGCCGCGGCGACGCCCACGTGCTGTGGGAGGGCCGGGACATGGAGTTCCTCGGCGGACAGTTCCTGGCGGTCAAGGTCGCAGGGCATTTCCCCGGGAGCTCGGTGCTGCTGTGGAGGAGCGAGAGGAAGCTCTTCGTTGCGGACTCGGTCATGGTCGTGCCCAGCGGCGTGTACCACGTTGACCGGCCGCCGGGGACCGCGAGTTTTGCGTTCATGTGGTCGTATCCAAACATGGTGAGTGGTCTGTAAATCTCGAAGAAAGAAAACCACGTGCTGGAAGGGGCCGGCTGACCCAGATGGTGTGTGTAGATTCCGCTGTCACCTGAGGACGTTTACGACATCTGGAAGGCTGTTTCCAAGCTTGATTTCGAGGATGCGCACAGCGCCTTTCCCGGACGAGATGCCAGGGGCGATGCAAAGAGACGGCTTTTGGACAGCGCCCAGATCTTTGTCAAGTCTGTTGGATACATCGACCATCCCATTCATGGCGAGAGTATTTAGAGGTTTAGCTCGTCCAATGGAAGCACTAAGGTATTTGACATCAAGTGTTAGACTGTCATTAACAAGATGGCTTGAGGCGCTGGTGCAAGGTCGCGCAATATCGCAGCTTAGGTCACTTGGTACCTTCTCAGGATCCGAGACAGTTGCAACATAGCCTTCTTCTTCTTCTTTTCAGTCGACACCAGAAACTTTACGTTCCTACTCTCGCCAGAAAAGTTTTGACCCGCTTCGAACATCGAGGTTCTGAGAGAAGCAACGACAAGGAAGTCATAAATAGCCAAGACTTGAAAGGACGACAGTTGGTCCTCGCGGAAATATAACAACGTCTATGTGAAAGGAGTAACGTCGGGCACCCACTTTTCGCCCACCCCCCCATTTCGCCCACCCATAAATGAGGCTATCCCCATCATAACCACCAAGTTCAATTAACTATTGACTTCGTCTAGATGCCACCACAATACAGCTTTCAGCTTCACTAGGTAAATCAGACTCGCTGGATTCATCCGTGATACCCTCTTTTTCGCCAGCCTCAATTTGAGCCTTCTGGATGTCCTTGATATTGGCGAACTTGGTGTTTGGGTCGATCTGGACTGTCCTTCTTTTCCTTGCTGCATTATTGGTGACTTGGGCCTGCAGGAGCTCAAGATTATGCTGGGCAGTTGCCAGCTTATAGGACTGCTCGCTGAAGCCTTTTTTCACCTTTATGAAAAGGAGGCGTTGAGTACTAGCATCATTATCCAGCTCTGTGAATAGCTTCAACTGGCCAGCCAGATCCTTCATCTTCCTTGGCGTCGACCATGCCACTGCAGACGATACAGAAGCCCATCCTTCAGCTCCCCTGCCTTCCTTGACTTCCTCCTTGCCTCCAGACTGCCCTTTGCAGGTCTGATGAGATGATGCTGATGGTGTTGGTGTTGATGGGAGCAGCAGACGACTCATAAGGGGCTTTGCCATAGAAACAGGCCATAGTCCAGTCCATTTCCACCCACTTTTAATGTTCTGGATCGTCATCCCTGCCAGGGCAGCCTTATAATAACAGCCTAGGAAGTTCCTCTTGCCTACAACAGTAGAGTCATTCCAATGACTAAGGTATCCAAGCTCCTTCCTATAGGCTGCCTTTAATGGGCCAAAGACTGACTGATCAAGTGGCTGGAGGACATGGGAGGTATGTGGTGGTAAGAACAATAGATGGATGTTGTTTATATAGCAGAGCCACATAAAGTCCGTCGTTGTATGGCTCCCATGCCCATCCAAGACCAGCAGTCTAACCTCCTCCTTGCCCTGAGGGACAGTCTGAGGGATGAAGACCTTCTGCAGCCATTCAACTGCAGTGGCATCTGTTGTCCATCCATTCTCTGTTGCTGTAAACTGCCAGCCTTCATAAGGGCCAAGATCCAAAGGAAACCACTGCTGCTGGACTGTTATACCCTTATATATAATGAGGGGATGCAGTCTGTGGCCCAGGGCAGAGATGCATTCAATAATAGATACCCATGCCCTTGATCCAGGCTGTTTCTTGCGAACAGACTTCGTCTCAGACATGCCCAGCACCAGCCCATTAGATCCTTGCCCCTCAAGGATACCAGTCTCATCCATGTTGTATCTGTTGGCTGGTTTAATGCTGATGATCTCTGGCATGGCGAGATGCTTGAACCAGTCCCTGATGACCTCAGTAGATGCCCCATTAACACGTCTAGAATCGATAGGGCGACTTCTCTGGACCTTGACTGAAGGATTCCTATTCAGAAAGGCTGTTATCCAACCTTTCCCTATAGGCTCTGTATCCCCCATAGCATGGAGGATCCTCTCTGCGAATAGCTTCACTTGCAGATGGGTTGGAGCAACACCAAGGGCATGCTGAATGCGAATCCATTCAGCCAACTTAGCCTCCTGACCTATAGAGAGTCTCTGATGGTCAGCAAAGGCAAGTTGCCTTGGTTGGCAGCCCTTGATGCGACTGCGAAGTGTTGAACGTGGCACACCCCATTCGATTGATGCTTTCCGGAGGGACTGCCCATTGGCGACTGCTTCCAAGGCCTGATTGACCTCATACTCGGTATATGCGCTCATAAGGGCAAGAAAAAGGTATGCTGAAAAAATGAAGCCATTCGGATAAAAACTGTAAATGTTGTGATGGTTAGAAAAAGGAGGAGGTTGGAGGTTAGGTGTGCTGATGAGGGATTTATGGGTGGGCGAAATGGGGGGGTGGGCGAAAAGTGGGTGCCCGACGTTATAAATTCAGGCGCAAACAAAAGGAATAATCGCTCGCTGTCCAATCCAAGTTGATCAACTGCGGGAACTAGCCGCCCTCCTCTCCGCTCCGCTCCGCCATCCAGAGCATACGAATATAGACAGCTCCAAAACTAAGCCAACGATGCCGAAGATCCCTCTTGGCCTCGGCGTTAATATAAGGTTGCTTGGCTTCTGGGTCCGGTGAAAATAAAGCCGTTGGAACAGTCTGGTCAGCGGTGAGAAAATCTCCCTAGGGCGGCGTAACGCTTCAAAAGGGGGTGGCAGGTGGCTTCCTGATTTGCGGATTTATCAGCGGTGGTTCCGGTACTTTTACAGAAAAAGCAACTGGAGGATGCTCTGCCGGCCGTCAGCTTGCTTTAGATTCTCCGGCCAGATTCTCTCGCATGAAGGGCGGCCCCATGCTCTGACGACGTCCAATATGCTTTTAAAACAAGTGCGGCTTAGTAGGTATTGGCAGTTGATTCAACCACTGGCCGCAGATTTGAGGGTGATGCTTGGTTCTGGTGACCCCAGAAAGCTTTGATCTAAGATGCGGGGGTTGTCATGGTGTAGCCTTCCCATGATTGATGGGAATCAGCCATGTTCGGGTTGCTGTTGTCGTCGACGTGACCGAGTTTGGGCTAAAAAGCCGTTCCTGCGTTGCCGTCTTGGCCCGCCCAGGATTTCTTGGAAGTCTTGGGCTAATCAAGACACGGCTTGGCTCAGCTGGGAGTCCAACTACATGCGCAAAGCTGAAGCCAAGACCACGACATTCCGTGGGTTTGGAAAGGCAACTTGACAGATTCTCAAACGCAGCTGAACTAACAGTAATTCTTATGATTGAGGTTTCAAGTATTCCCTGGACCAAAGCTCCAGTTGATTAAAGACCTAGTCTGGAAGTTGGAACTAGTCCGTTGACTGGAGACCACAAGACAGGCACCACGGGAACGATGAACATACACATACGAAAGCAGCCCCAGACAATTCTTTTTCAGGAGAATTTTGTGGTTCATGGACCAATTATTTGGGTACGTCGGTGGGTCTCGAAGTCCCGCGCCTGATGGGGTCAATTGCATGGCATGCAGGTTCGCAGATGATGCCAACGTCCGTTTGCCGTGTTATCCAGCTTGGCCGGGGACTGAAGATGTGTGGAAAGGGGGGGGGCGGACAACAGCCGGGAACGACTTACAGAATCACCGTTCAATGGAATATATATATAAATCATGAGAAGTCCCCTTCCCTAACGGATTTGTTATCAGAGACATCCTTCGCAAACAACTGTCACTCTCTTTTACACCTCGCTTCTTAAATTTCTTTTGGCTTCCTTCTCAAGAACTGGCTTCTGCAGAACACTTCAACATTCTTTCTCCTTTTTGAACACCACAATAACCCTCTTCCATCACAATGAAGTTCTCCAACATGCTCAATCTCGCCCTCGTGGGCTTCGTCTCGGCCGCTCCCACGCCCACCGTCGACGATGAGGTCACTGGAGTTCTCGCCAAGCGCGCCTCCATCACCGAGTCCTGCAACATCGGCTACGCCAGCACAAACGGCGGCACCACCGGCGGCAAGGGCGGCTCCACGACGACCGTCTCGTCGCTGGCCCAGTTCACCAAGGCCGCCGAGTCGAGCGGCAAGCTCAACATCGTCGTCAAGGGGTCCATCTCGGGCAGCGCCAAGGTCCGCGTCGCGTCCGACAAGACCATCGTCGGCCAGAAGGGGTCCAAGATCGTCGGCGCCGGCCTCTACATCAAGGGCGTCAAGAACGTCATCCTCCGCAACCTGGCCATCTCCAAGGTCAAGGACTCCAACGGCGACGCCATCGGCATCGAGTCCTCGACCAACGTCTGGGTCGACCACTGCGACGTGTCCTCGGACCTGACCTCCGGGAAGGACTACTACGACGGGCTGATCGACATCACCAAGGGCGCCGACTTCATCACCGTCTCCAACACCTACCTCCATGACCACTGGAAGACCTCCCTCGTCGGCCACGTCGACACCCAGACCAGCGACAAGGGCAAGCTCCGCGTGACCTACGCCAACAACTACTGGAACAACGTCAACTCGCGCAACCCGTCCGTCCGCTTCGGCACCGTCCACATCTACAACAACTTCTACAACAAGGTGAGTTTCCAGTGAACTTTTACACATGCTTGCTCGTATGCAGCTAACCAGAGAAAAGATCGGATCCACGGGCGTCAACACCCGCATGGGTGCCCAGGTCCGCATCGAGTCCTCCGTCTTCGAGAACTCCAGCAAGAAGGTCATCCTCTCCGCCGACTCCAAGGAGACCGGCTACGCCACCGTCTCCGACATGTCCTACGGCGGCGGCGAGAACTCGGCCCCGCTCGGCGACTTCGGCTCCAGCAAGGTCCCCTACAGCTACAGCCTCTACGGCAAGTCCAACGTCAAGAGCAAGGTTGTCGGTACTGCTGGCCAGACCCTCAGCTTCTAAGCAATTGGCGTGAGTCGTTGAATGAGAGAGAGAGTGTGTGTGTGTTGGAGTCTTGAGTAGGACTCGGACAAGGAAAACGGTGGCCTTTCAATTCAGAGACACTTCTGTGGACATATTCTATTTGATGTATTTACTTCTTCTGCTACGCCGTTTGATGCTTGCATCCCAGCTTAATCAAACAGACTGTTAGCTCTTGGCACCCTGGACAGTCTGCTGCGAGTCGGCCTCCGGGAATGTTGTAACATTGATGATCAATTTCGTGTCCGACCCCGAAAGGCTTCGGGCTTGGTAGTGATCTGCGATGTTTCCTTTCATCCACCCTGTGGACTATTTGCTCTCGACATGAAAAGGAACCTGTTTTGTCTAACACAGATCATGCAGCAGAGTACTGTTATCATATGCTTCGGGTCCAGCTTGGCACAAAGCAGTTGCATGATGTATCTGGGTTGCACAGGTTCAAGAGCAAACGTCTCCGTCGTTCGGCCATGTAATGTGAGTTTATGAATTAGGAAGGCCGCTTCAGCCAGATTAGGTATATCGTCGACAGCAACAGGTCTCAGGAAATATTGATAAGTCCGTCTCATATCCCTCCAGCACTTTCAGAATGAGAATCCAACGCCCTTCCTCCGACCTGGATTCGGTATCCAAATTTCCAGCATTTCGTAGTTGGGTTGGGTCGGTCTTGTTGGTATCACCGTGTGCCCGTGAACAGTTGCTCAGTTGTGCCAGGCCCTCTAAGGCTTGCAGGGAACGACGATGGTCTTCCAGGACGGGATGGAGTCTGGGTTCGTGATGAAGTCGTTCAGGTCTACGATCTTCTGAACACTGGTGCCCAAGTCGGCCGCGATCTCGTTGAGGGTGTCGCCCTGGACGATCCAGTACCAGCCCAGGCCGGGGTTGGCTTTGTCTCTTCTGCAGTCGCGCTTGGCGGCGGTCATGCCGGCGAGGGCGGCGAGAGCGACGAGGATGGAGGCGGACCGCATTGTGAAGGCGATGAAATTTTTGAGAAGGCTGGATTAAATGAGTGTGGAACTGTAAGAGTTGTCTGGTCTGGCAGGTTGAAGGATGGATGAGTCCGCTAACTCATGGTGAAGAGCGGATGGGCAAGCTCTTATACATTGGGAGAGCCAAGAACAGGAACCATTCCTGGTCTCTCTCCGCTGGTCTCTCTCCGAATTCGGGCTGTGGTATTACTGACGCTCGTGTCTTGTAGTGGCATGACCTACCGAACGTCTTCGAAGTAATTGTTATGGCCGCACGAGTCAACCGGAACGCCGATCTCATGATCCACTTCCCGAAGGGACGTAAAGTTGCCAAACTCTGGCAGCCTGCGACAAGCAGAAACGTGTGGTCGATGCTGGCTTTGTACAGGGTATAGGCTTGAACGAGTCAGATCATTATAGCAACAACGCAACGGAACGAAGTCCTTTGCAATCAACTAGCAAAACTTACTTAAAATGTTGCGGGTACCCGTGTCGATCACTTTGTCAACTGACGGCACTCCTGTCGGGCCAAATTGGAGCGGAAAATTTGGATGATTCGACGAAAAGGTAAATAAAGGGATCTGTCACACATGTCACTTCATGCAAGCTGAGTAGGCGTGAAACAATTCTAGACACTATGAGGTGGTGGATGGCCAAGGTCTTTGGGCACTATGAGGCCGGGTATGATGGGGAAGGATGTTGTTGTTCCAGTGTCCAGAGCCGAGGTTCCGAAGATGTCGGCATGATCTCGTTACCCTCGCCGTGCGGGTCGCGAAATTGAACAAGAGCCCATCCATTCTCGTGTGCGGATTGACCAGCCCCGTTGTCTACGGTTTGCCTGGCTGTTGGCGATGGACCATCTTGCCATTCCTCGGCGATCCCTTCCACAATCGACGTTGCTCAGAACATTGAGAGTTTGCGAACCAATGTCCGTATCCATTTGAATCTCGTACCCAGAGAGGCCGGAGGAGGCAGAGACGGCAACTCGAAGCGTACGGCATCGACCTCAATCAAACACGAGCCGGAAATGCCCAAGGCCCACCATTCACGGCCGAGGATGTGAGGATGCTGCATGAGCTGCCATAATCCACCCCCACATCCGGCTCTGGGACCAGAAACGGGGTTCCGCGAACACGGAGATGAGCCAAGCCAACGCGACGAAGGTTAACCGAGGACATGCATGCAGTATAGAGGGCATTATATAGGCCCAGTCGGACTGTCAGTCGCCAGTCTAGACATAGTTCGCTCGGTTGATGTACGAAATTCATCTCATCTCCTCCTGTTCGCCACCTTCTCTTGAAGGCTTCCTATCGTTGCTTCTCCGCTAAGTGTCATGATAAATGAGAGAGAAGTGGTTGATATAGCTGGTCTGGTGTATTCATTTTTACATTCATGCCATTCATCCACCCCATGGGTCTGACTGAGGAACAAGAGCCTGGGTGAAGACACCAGCCTGAGCGACTGAACGGCGTCCAACGGTAACTTCCCCAATGAACAAACCTGAATTATGCCGGGTTTATGACTAACTCGCAAAAGACAACTGAAACCAAGCTTCTAGTTGAACATCGTGGCTCTTTCCTCCAGAGTATCCAGTTTTCGGTGCTTCCCCGACTGACACCGGGAGACGGCCGAGAGAGCGGGTCGACCCGGCCGGCACGCTCACACGAGCTGCCCACGGGAGATCACACATGCACAAGGAGGCCTGCCGCGAGATGCTTCGTTTTTATGGGCACATGATTTTATTCGGTATATGCCGTGTCATGAATATAAAATGTACAGTGGTCCAATCTAGTGTCCCCGCCTGTCCCCATTACTCCGATTACTACAGTTAGGTGGTTGAATGTGGTTTACATGCAAGCGGCACCGTCGATGCCGATGACCTTGCCGTTGATCCACTCGCCGTCCTGGGAGGCGAGGAAGCAGACGACGCGGGCAATGTCGATGGGGAGACCGACGCGGTGCATGGGGGACCAGCCGGCGGCGTACTCATCGACACCTTCGTCGTCGAGCTCGGCGCCACCGGGGATGTACTCGCGGCAGACGTCACTGTCGGATTGTTAGTCGGGTCCCAAGATAAGGGGGGGGGCGAGGGGTTGGTGTCGTTTGCTAGATCAGGGATCCTTACCGGTACATGTCGGTCTTGATGCCACCGGGGGCGACGGCGTTGACGGTGATCTTCTTGTCACCAAAGTCGATGGCCATGCAGCGGACAAATGTCTCGATGGTGCCCTTGGAGCCGGAGTAGACGGCGTGCTTGGGGACGCCCTTGGCCTGGCCGGTGATGGAGCCCATGAGGATGAGGCGGCCGCCGACCTCGAGGTTCTTGTAGGCCTCGCGGGCGACGAAGAACTGGCCGCGGGTGTTGATGGCGAAGACGCGGTCGAACTCCTCGGGGGTGACGTCCTTGACGTGGCCGAAGGAGACGACGCCGCTGTTGGAGCAGACGATGTTGAGCTGGCCAAAGATCTTCTTGGCCTCGGCGAACATGCGGACGATCTGGTCGACGTCGGAGACGTTGGCCTTGATGGAGGCGGCGTCGGAGCCGGCCTTCTTGATGGCCTGGACGACCTCCTCGGCGGTCTCGGCGCTGTTGGCGTAGTTCACAATGACCTTGGCGCCGCGGCGGCCGAGCTCCATGGCCATCTCACGACCAATGCCACGGCCTGGGAATGTTAGAGACGGAGCGAACATGGGATGAACAGACGCTGTGGATGCGCCCTCGGCGGAGTTATCCGTCGGAAGGGGGGAAACATCCCGTCGAAAGAAGAATGTTTGGCGGGCAACGGGAAACAGGAGGACATACCGGCACCGGTGACGAGAGCAACCTTGCCCTGGAGGGACGCAGAGCCCAGACCCAGAGGGCCGGGGATGGCATCGTACTTGGAACCCTTGGAGTCGGAGGTAACGCCAGGCATCTTGAAAGATTGTGGGGGGGGGGGGAGGTTGACTGGTTGTGTGGTGGTGTCGGGGGAGAAGTGATTGGTGTGGTAGTGGCAGGAGTCGGTGAGGTGAGAGTGAGAGTGAGAGTGTGAGAGAGTGCGTGCTGGAGATGATTCGAGAGAGGGTATCTTGGGCTGGATTCCACGGGTCTTAAGTATGGCATCTCGACATGTTCATCCACATCGCCAAGTGCGTCTCCCATCCGTTCTATTCTGGATCGGTCCTGGCCCCTGGACTGGCCCTGGACTGGCCCTTGGGACCGGTCGCCGGTTGGAACCGCCTCACCTGAAGCCGTTCGTCTGCGTTTGCTTTCCCTCTGCTCTGGTTTGCTATGGTTTGGCCATGGGGAGGGGCTTGTCTCTGTGCCGCTTTGCGCCCGGATGCCCGTGGAGAGACCGCCGGACTTTGGACGTGCGGCGCATCGGACGTCCGTGAAACGGTATCGGTTCTTAGTGTTGGCTGCTAGTCTCTTCTCGTGCTCTCTCTCTCTCTCTTCCTGTCTTTTTCTCTCGCTCTCTCTCTCTCAGTAGCTCCGTTCCCACCATGCACATCGCTTCCCGCACCAAAAGGCGAGAGCCGAACGTGCAGTGCAGCACGCCACATTGTCCATCCGTATTCCTTTTGGGCTGATCTTTCTTCCCTCCCCCTTCGCCGTTCCTTGAGCTAGCGCCGCTTGACCCCGTCGTCGTCCTAGTCGTCCCTTGGTTACGTATCAGTGGGTTGTATCTCAATGCCCTGCTCCCACACCAACACGGCCGCACCTCTGTTATCGAGAAGCATCTCTCAAGTCTTGGGCCGCCCGGACCGAGCCCCGGACGCAGGCCAAGGCGGATGGTCTTGTCCCACAGCTACGGATCCCTCCTGCTCGGCCTACCACAAGAGACGGACGCAACAAGGCACCGATGGCTTTCTGTGCATCTGGGTTGCATCTTCGCTGTCGCGCTCGGCGCGATCTCTTTGGTGTTGTTCCCGCCGTGGCCCAATGACGGGGGAGCTTTGGACCGTCTCGCTCGCGCTCCCTCGCTACTCGCGATAGTCTCGAGACAAGTTGACTCGGGTGCCATCCGCCGACGCGTCCCCCCCCCTTCCCTCCACATCCGCATCCACATCCACATCCCCGGCACGGACCGCAGGAGCAGAAGCACCACAGCACACGAGGAGCGCGTTGCCGGTCCAACTGGTGGTGGGTCGCCGCCACGAGTCTTAAGCCCGTCCGAGAGGATTGACGCCACGCCCGCACTTGGGACCTCCCCGTCTGAGTCTAGGGGAAGAAGGAAGGTTTTGAGAGGATCATGGCATGGGTCTCAACAGACAAAGCCGGGTCTCAGCAGAAGGCGGTCGCGCAAAGCCCTTTGATCCCTTTGGTCTTTGCGTCCACGATGCGTTTTTTTTCCAGCTTCGAGATTCAATCATCCGATGATAGGGGGAGGGAGGATGGGGGGAGGGGGTTTACCCGAAATCCTCGTGTTTTGCGGACTTGAGGGCATGTCCGTCTGTCGCCCAAGAAGCAATCCTGGTGTTCCACCTCCACTTGCCACTTGCACGCGTGTACGGTACGGGGCTTGACGGGGGTCCGGTCGTGAGATGACGCGATGCCGTGAATGTCCTACCGGCTCGGACCCGGAGCAGGCCGCCCTCTCCCAGGAAGCCGGCCCCCTCCCTTGAACGGACGGGAACAGAGCATGCCACCCCGGGCCAGCATCCGAACTGTATGGGACAATCCGATCACAATCCGATCATGGCCCGTCCCGAAAGTTTCGGCCCACAGGGGTTGGTTGCGTTCCCACCGGGGTCGGGTCCTCCGCAGGGCCGCTGACGCGAGGGAATCCTTTCGCCGGGAACGTTTGTCATTACGGGCCATCCACATCCCCAATCCCATCTGCGGCCATCCTCCTCGTAATGCTGAGGGATGACGGGTTGCGCAAACTCTCCTCGTTTCTCCTCATCCTCTCGGGAATATTACTGATGCACATACCTTGCTTGCGCAACGACGACAACAACAACGACGACAATGCATAGATTACAATACGCAACGTTCGTTGCCAGACCTCAGGCTTGGACAGTCCCACCCAGTCGAACCCTAGCTGCCTCCATTGAGTCCTCGGCTCGTCACGGAGCCATCGGAACCAAAGGGTGTCTTCAAAATGTTCATGACAGGCGCCGATCTACCCCATACCGCCGGGCGCTGCGCTGCTGCTTCGAGACGCGGGCTTTAACTCTTAAATGAACGTGTAGAGCCCGCTCGAATGGCCCTCCGGTTTCTTGTCTCTTCTCGTCTTGCGTGCAGTGTAGTGTATGATACAAGAAGCAGCCTCCGCCTCTCCCCATCCCAACTCATGGAGTCATGCCATTCTCCCCCGTGGCCTTCCTCCTCGTGTGTCCCCCCCCCGCATGTTCGCTTCAGCCCTGTTCAATATTTTGTCCACCATCCAAGGCTTCCACCATCTCTGTACTAGTGTTGCGCTGCCAACGGTGAGCCGAGGCCGTGGTGCCCACACCGCAATTTTCTTCGTCTTGCCTTGCTCTCATCCTGTCAGCCTGTCAGCAAATCTCCCCCCGATCAGGCATAGGTACTCGCTCTAGAGCCCATGACAAAGCTTTTTCGTATTTTTAGCCAGGCTTTGCAAGAGGAAGATTTGCAGGGGCTTATCTCATCCTCGCCCTGCTTCCTCCAGCTGAGCACCCAGCCAAGACCTCCGCAGGTGAATCCTTCGGAAGGGCAAAGCCACAAGCCATTCCCATCATGGCACCATCGACAGGCCGAGGGGTCTAACAGACGACGACGAAGCAAACTCTGCTTCGACGAGCATCGAGATTTGTTTCTGCCGGTATGGCACCATGCATGGCCCCAACAGCTAACCCGCCAGCAGTACTTGCACCTCGCTCAACAGAGGTACACTACACAGTAGTAGTACTCTTGTCCGTTTCCAAAGGCTCTGTAGCGCCATGTCATGCAGCATCGCCCACGCACCGCCATCACTTGAGACTCAACTTCGCAGGGCACAATGTAGCCCTACAGGATTCCTGGAACTCCTAGACCTGGAAATCTTGGAACATTCCACAGAATGACAGCCGCCTTCTGGAGGACTCAACCTCGACTTTTGCGCCGGCCGGCCACGCCGTAGCCGGTCAGCCGAGAAAAAGTCTCCGCCTCCGCCGCCTGCGAACCTGTCCTATGCATGCATCAATACGTGCAAAGTATCCGTACCCCAGATGCCAAAAGGGCCTGCAAGCCGGCGGTCTTGGCCTCTTACATTGCTGATTGCCTAATGGTGTCCCCTTCCCCGAAAGAGGCCAAAGACCCACAAACGCGAGATTGGGTGGGAGCATCCTTCGATGCGTCGACAGGGCCTTTATTCGTCTGCCTACGACAGATCCCAGAGAGGGCCGCCCTTGCTGACGGGCTGGATAGCCTGTCCAGCCGGTGATGATCCAGATGGAGGCGTGCTTGGCTGCATGCCAGCTGCTGACCCTCGTTCGACGGTGCTTATATACACAGATATAATACGTCTCGGGCAGTGTTGTCTCGATTTAACACGAGAATGCATACCAGACAGACACCTTTGAACTTGCCGCAGTGTCTTTTCTCCTCCCCCCTCCCCCCCATGTTCACCGAGTAGACTGAGACTCGAGAGCAAACAAGCAGACGACAGTCGTTCCCCGACACAATAAATCACCTATACCTATACCCATCAAGGACCCTTTTTCACTCACTCGCTCAACGCTCAACTGCCCAACCATGTCCGTCAGCAGCAGCTTGGGCCTGAGCTGCCCGCGCGGCGGCGACTTCTACGTCTGCGAGGGCAACACGACCGAGTTCCTGGGCTGCTGCGCGTCCAACCCGTGCGCCGACGGCAGCGGCAAGTGCCCGACCAAGGACCTGAGGATATCCTCCTTCAACCCGGACAAGTACGCCAACATCCCGCCCCAGGGCTGCGACGACCCGCGGCCGGCGAACCTGTTCTTCTACACGTGCACCAACAACGTGCCCTTCATCGGCTGCTGCGCCAAGAACCCGTGTCAGGAGGCCGACGGCCTCTGCCCGACGGACCACCTCATCGGCACGACGCTGAGCCCGGACGCCGTCAACCGGACCATCTTCACCAGCAGTGCGTCCTCCTCGTCGTCCTCGTCAACGCCGGGCTCCGGTACATCTTCCGGAGGCGACGGCCGTCTCGCCACGGGGGCCATTGTCGGCATCGCCATCGGGGCCGCCGTCGTCGTCGCCATCGTCATCGCCGTCATCTGGAGGTGTGGATGGCACGCGAGGAAGCGCAACGAGAGGCGCGAGCCGGCGTGGGAGCCCGCCGCACAGAGCGCGCACCCGAGCAACCACCCCCACCACCACCCGGAGATGGGCTACACGCCGCAGAGCCCGGCCCTCTACGACCCTGCACGTGGTAAGCTGCTCTCCGTCCATCATGGAATTATGAAGACGAGGGAGAGATACAGATGACTAACTGGCATGCGCAGCATCTCACATCAGCTACGCCACGACGGCCGCCGGCAACTCGTACCCGTCCACGTCGCCGCCGCACTCGCCCTACTTCCCCGTCAAGCACCCGGGCTCGCCCATGTCGGTCGACGAGCGCCACCTCTCGACCTACACGGACAGCAACGTGAGCTCCCTCAGCGGCCACAACCCGCGGCACCTGAGCCAGTACTCCGCCGTCGGGGCGGCGGACCTGCACCCGGTCAGCGAGCTGGACGGCGTGGAGCAGCCGGCCGCGAGGGCGGAGCTGGGGGACGGGACGCCCGCCAATCTCTACGGCAAAGGCGGTGATCGATAGGAGACGTGAGTTTCGTGACGAGACTGTTTTGTTTTTTCACCGACATATTACAAGCGGGGCGTTTTTGGTGTTTTTGGGAGGGTGGGATGCATCATGCATGCTTCCTGTAGAGTTGTTATTTGTACATGGCACTTGGGCTCATCGCCCGGTGGGTTCGGCATTCAGATCACGCACGAAAGGGTGCAACATCATGCATAGCAGATATTAATGGCCAAATCGGATATCAATCAATGATGGTCAGAACGTCAATTGGGCTGCCGTACTTGGCTGTGATTCTTGTCACATAGTTCATCAGGATCGATGGCGGCAATTTTGAAGTCCCCGGCTGGAGTACAAAGTAATAGAGAACAGCCAGAACAGAGCGATAGTTTACACTAACATCAAATACCTTCATTCACACGTACGGCAGCATCAAAGGTCGAGAGAAGCAATGTTGTCGCAAGGAGGGATTGCGCCGGGTATATAAAACTACTTTCAGAATTGAATCGTCAACAAACAAGACCCGCCTTGCTAGCTCAATCGGTAGAGCGTGAGACTCTTAATCTCAAGGTTGCGGGTTCGACCCCCGCGTGAGGCTCAAATCCTCACCGCGATTGGCACAGCCACTCAAACGGGTTCTTCATTTTTGCATTTTTTAAACACTTGACTAGCACCAACGTGCTGCTTGATTGATGAGCGCCAGAGATTTCTGTCTTTCCACTTTGCACTGTATGTGCCGTCGACTTCTTTTGCGTTCTGTTTTGTTTTCTTCTATGCTCGCAACGTTAACTGAGCCCTACCTACCATCGGTGTAGCAAGTCGATGTCTGAAGAAGAACACCACGGAGGGTTATTGAACTGATAGCGGGTAAATGGGTTTCAACTTGGCGGTGTTTGGTGTGGCCTTGACCAGAAACAAGTTTCTTTCATGTGCCAAAGAGTCATCTCGATACGTTCTTGGACTTACGGGTTCATTTTGTAACTTCGACGCCCGGAGAAATGAAACGAGCCGAAGAGGACGCCGACTGGGCCACACAAAGTACCTACAACACGGTTTGAATGGTCGGCCCAACCAATCTATTGTCTATCCCAACGGAAGGTTAACAAAGGTGACGGTTACTGCGATTTCCGACTTAACCTGGGTCGAGACAGTCAGGCCAGAATCGCGAACGAAAATGAACCGCAAAGGGCCGAACATGGACCAAGGCCTGGCGTTGGTGTTACGAGCATTATGACAACGAGAAGATGTCTCAAACCAGGAGAAGCGCATCGACTTGTCTGTAGTTGGTTTTGTTCGGTGGTCTAGGTGGGCAGCATCTCACCCGCACATATAGCTCGCTCTTGTTTGGTTCTAACCTCGCTCAAAACCACTCCCTCTCAACCTCAGCAACTCGCAACAACATTTAAACTCCCCTTGCCTTCTGTCCCCCTTTTCAAACTCGAACAACATGGCCCCCACAGGACGGTTCATCCAAGACTCTTGCAAATACGCGGAGCAGAGGGGGCACCAGGTCCAGCTCTACAACTCCTTGTCGACCAACCTCCGCGCCGCCGTCACCTTCGTCTTCATCGTCCTCACGTTTCTGAGCGTCGTCTTCGGCTGCACCATACTCGTCTTCTCTACCAACCACCACCTGACCATCTCCTGGGCCACCTTCATAGCCTTCTGCGCCACGACGCTGGCGCTGCTCGTCCTCTTCGGCACCCTGCCATGGTGGCACTACGCCCGTCCGCATCTGCCCAAGATGACCATCAACTGCTACGGCTGCCGGACTAACGTCCTCGGCACCGATCCCCAGGACTTATTCGGCATCGGGAGCAGCGGCAGCAGCCCTATCGACACATCGGCCAGGACTGGCCTCATCATCGCCTGGGTCTCTCTTCAGATCGTTTCCGTGGCGGACATGATCTTTGGCCACAAGATGCCCTCCTGTTTGCCTCCGTTCAGGGCAGATGATGAACACCGAGTCGGTAGCGGGTTGAACGTCGATCCTGGGACTATCCGCCGGATAGGAGACGAGGGAGAGGCACATCATGAGCCCATGAGGTCGGGGGTGATTGTGACAGAGAAGCCTTCTAGCCTAGCACCCCGTGATCAAGAGAAGCATCGGTCCGATGCGCGGACGAACGCGAAGTCTTTTCACATCAAGTCGCACAGCTACCACGGAGGTCATGTCGACCACATTGCTGCGCCGAAGAACGTCTCTGGCATCCACAGAAAACCGCAGAAGGACTGGGACGAGCTCAGGCGCCATCACGACAAGAACCGCGTCCCGCTGCACCGACAGGGTCTGGAGTTTCGCCTGCCTCGACCGGAGTTGGTACAGCCCAACAAGCATTTGCAGGTGCTGCGGGGCGGTGTTCAGGGCTCTTCCCGCCGAGGAGCTGACTTGGTTTCTCCTAAGGCTCCGCAGTAGGATCATGTTGGGTTTGGGTGTCATGGGACCGTTGGCGGGTTCAGCTTGGCCTGTCTGGTTTCATTATAAGAGATAGAGTGTATTTTTCAACGAAGATAGGTATCTATTTATTTAATTACATTAGAGTTGGGAGTTGGGGGCGCTGGTGCCGTTAGGGTAGACAACTGCAGCAGCTAGATGATGTGAGATTTGACACGTTTGCCCGGTCTTTTTTGTTCCCTTCCTTTTTTCACGTCGGGGACTCATAATTTCTGTCGCACATTCGCTTGCGAATTTGTGCAGAAGCTTTTTGAACCGTGTGTCGAGCGAGCTTTGCTCTGGGCCGATGAGAACATCAGCCCAAGTAAGTCACAGGCACTCAATTCGGAGGCCCGGTCTAGAGGAACACCTCGTCCTGTGTCTTTGGGGATTGCTGGAAATACTGTTTGAAGCCCTCGTAGCACCCAAGACCCAGCCCGCCCCCGACACCGGCGGCCACGCAGGTCAGAGTACCGCCTCGGAACAAGCCACGAAGCCCCTCGGCGCGGAAGACACCTTGTGCCACACGCAGGGGGCCCTGGGCGCCCGGGTGCTGGACATGCTCGAGGTTCTTCGCGACGCTGCCGTGGATCCCGGCTGCGGTGAAGAACTTGCGCGGGGCCGGCCTCTGGCTCCCCGCCGCGAGCCTCATCCTCGTCTTCACGACGTCGACCGGGACGAAGAGGAGGGAAGAGCAGGCGCCGGCGACACCCGCGCTCAGCGTGTGGATCTGGACCTGCTGCAAGAGGCTTCTACTCTCCCCTTGGCCGTCCTTGCGATCCAGCTTCCCGAGTAGCCTGGCCGCCAGCTCCTCGTAGAGAAGAAACATGAGGCACGTCCCGGGGATGCTGCTAGCCGCCAGCGTCGTGTAGCCGGCCCACAACCGCGTGGGCTGCTTCGCAAACTTCCTCAGCATCGTCACCGTAGGCGACCGGCGGTGGCCCGACGGCCCCTCGCTCTGCTGGTACACCTGCGCGTTCTGCTTGATGACCTCGGCCGGGTTGATGATGGCGCAGGCGACGAGGTCGGCGGCGGCGCTGCTGGCGCCGTGGAGCACGGGGAGGGGCACGCCCTGGAGGTGCCCCGCGGCCCGGGCGTCGTGGGCGGCCTTCTTGAGGCCCTCGTAGATGGTGAAGAAGGTGGCGGCGGCCGGCATGCCGGTGACGAGCGTCGGGCCGAAGCCCTGGTAGAGCCCCTGGAAGAGGGCGCGGTTGAAGGATCCATTGGCGGTCTTGTAGTGCGTCTTGTAGGCGGGCGACTGGGTGCGGGTGATGAGTGTGTCGACCGGGTGGACGAGGAGGTCTACGCCGAAAGCGGCGATCGCGCCGGCCTGTTGATGGTTTAGTTTGGGGTTCAGGACATCCACATACACAGAGTGAATAAGTGAGTAAGTGAGTGAGTGAGAGAGCGAGTGAGTGGGCGAGTGAGTGAAAGTGAGCGAGTGAGAGTGAGTGAAACAGAGGTTGTAAGTGCACGAAAGGACAGGGAAACAGAAATATGAGCACTTACCAGCGATACGTTTAAGCCAGGGCTGAGAGACATGGGGTTAGGTCGAGTTGAAGCTGGGATGGCAAAGTTGGCGAGAATTTTATCAACCTAGTCATGGCAAACGGATATGAGACTTGAGAATCGAGCCTGAGGTTGTTGACCGAGCGGATTCGCACCCCGCGGCATCCTGGCCGCCGTAAGACATCTAGCAGATGACCTATTCTCAAAACGCAGCCTAACTGATATTCCTAGAGTCTCCTCAACTATCTTGGAAAACAGGAGGCGAACGCACGCTATCCAAGGAGATGATTTGCGGTTTGCGCGCCCCGGATCTCGTCTTCGTTTGTGCCGTCGGGAAGTCGTAGGACCATGTCACTTTCAACGCCCGGATCCCGCGGGATCCGTGTAAGAGAGGCATTGAACCCAACGGTCGGGAGCAAACGAGCTACAGCGACACGTTCAAATTAGATCGAAGCAGTCCAATGACTTGGTGAGTGTAATAATGCATTCTTTAAGTTGAAACTGGCTTAATAAGCACTGGGGAAGGGTCTTATTTCATCTCCCGACGACCGAAAAACCTGTTCTGAGAGCCTGACCAAGGGTTCCGTTCCGGAGTTTCTCACCGACGGGAAGCGTGCTTCAGAACATTTAGCTGGTGGCAATCATTTGATTAAAGATCATTTCCTGCTTCATCTCATCCTTTTGAAAGAGTCCATTCAGACGATCCATAAATGCTTCTGCATCGCTCTCACATTGGCTAGAGACGAGAACATGGGCGAATAGAACTCCCCTCCCATCGCCGCAATTCTCTGAATTCCATCTGAATGACGACAGAAAAGAGTTGCTAAGCCGCTACTCTATCCCCCGGGCTCAAGACCCCCTGTCCCGCGATGAGACAACGGGGGCTGGCCGGCTGTGACATGGAGAGAAATGCTGTGGCAAGTCGGACGGGGACGACTGGTTCAGTGGTTCATACCGGCGAATCTGCCCCAACCATGTCAACCTCGTCCGCCTTTTCGTCTGCTGTCGCCGGAACCAGGTCATCTCAACGTAGGTGCACTCGGTGATGTAAAGGGGTAACACTCATATAGTCAACCAATTCACACAACCATATAACCTCGCCCGTACCGAGCTCCCATGAATCCCATCATATTGCAGGGTCGCATCGCATGATTGAGAAGGCATCACCTTTTCGATTTTTCAGTGCCCAGGTTGGCAAGGGTGAAACAAGCCAAATCTCTTCTGCCTTGGTTCCTGCTTCTGGCAGCTCGGGTCGACCAGACTCTATCGAGATCTGCTCTGCTCCATCCAATGGCCGTGGGCGTAGCCACGCGATCGAGTTCGGGGAAAGGCCCAAAGAAGGGAAGCGGAGGGAGGGTGTGTGTGGAAATGCGAAATCGGCCCCCGGCTGCGGGATAATCTCTTTGATCAGTGGACACCACCACTGGATCAGTCCGGCCAGGGGCTCGTGACAGGGGCCCTCTTTGTTGGCAGAGTTGGTTCCTGCAGTGGTCCCGGAATCAAAGAAAGATTTTAACTCGAGTGTGCCGAAGGAACAGCATCTCCACGGGGGTGGGTGTTCAGGGGAGGGGAGGTGGCATCCTACACGTCCACGCCGCCATTGAATCGGTCTTGATCACTGGAGGCCGGCCAGGAGTTAGGGCGCTACTCCAGTAACGATCAAAAGATTTGGCCGTTTTGATGCGAGTGAATCGAGCGAGATGTTGCTGCTACAAGACATGTTCACCGTCTGTCTGCCTGGGTCTATCAGACAGATAGATGCCTCCATCCGGCCGGCAAACAAACACCTCGGCGGGGAAGAGTCGCCTTCAGGCATGGCAACCCCTGCACCAAGTTCACGAACTGGGGGTGACAGTGGTCAGTAAAACTCCCGTCCAGGCACAGGCCCAGGCCCATGGCGAAAGGCCCAGCCCGAAAACTCAGAACGTCACAGCGCGCGGATCATTCGTCCCTAAGAGCATGGCAGATACGTTCGTTGATGGGAGACATCGGCACACCCATGCTCTCTCTCTCTCTCTTCTCTCCCCAAAAGGCTTTTGGACATCCACAACCACGTTGGCAAAGTTCTCACGCGGGACGAGCAGGTAATCTCTCACGAAAGAAAAAAGAAGAAGAAGACCAAAAAAAGGGCTCGCGGCTAGGTCATCTCGATTCATCCCCCCCCCCCCCTCTACAGACTATCTGTCCCCCGCGTCGTTGCCGATCGTCGCCGTCCCGCCGCCCTCGGCCTCGGCCACGACGCGGGTCCGCACGACCCTGCCCGCCGCGTCGACGTAGATGTTGCAAAAGGCCTCGAGCCCGGCGTACGGCGCGTACAGGTACTGCAGCTCGAACTCGCCGCCCTCGACGGTCCGGTTGTGCCCGCCAAAGGTCATGTCGCGGCTGTAGTGCCCGACGACGCTGCGCCCGCGCTCGTTGCCGCCGTTGTCCAGGCGGACGTCGTACAGCGAGCCGTTCTGGGCGAGGACGCGGTTCGTGTGCGTGCGCCCGGAGAAGTCGTTGACCGAGTAGAGGATGTTGTTCTCGAGGCGGTACGCCAGGTCTCGCTTCGCACTGGAGGAGCTGCTGCTACCGCTGCTGCTGCTACCACTGCTGCTGCTGCCGCTCTCGACGGGGTTCTCGACGGCGTCGGCCACGCCGTCGACGACGTCGCTGACGGTGTCGCCCAGCGTGGCGATGATGGGGTTCAGGTCGATGCTCGTCAGCACGTCGTCGACCATCTTGACGACGTTGCCGAGGCGGGCCTCGAGCTCGACGCGGGCCGAGACGTTGTAGATGCCGAGCTTGACGCGGTCGACGCGCGCGTCGACGCCGGCCTGAAAGTGCAGCAGGTTGAGCACCTTTGCGTCGACGTTGACCTTGGCCGTGAGGTTCCGCACCTCGACGCTGATCTCGCCCACCGACACGGAGGCGTTGAGGTAGACGTCCGGCGTCGGGTCGAGCGCGACGCCGCCCGCCCCCGTGTTGGTGTTGGCCGTCTCGTAGACGGCCGACTCGTTGTCGTCGCCGCGGGTCTTGAGGTCGTAGCCGAAGTAGCCGTCGCCCTTGGGCTCGTCCTGCGCGAGGACGAGGGCCGGCAGCGCGAGGAGGGCGAGGGCCCTGGCGAAGGGGGCCATCATTTTTTTTGTCTTGCGAGTATGGGAAAGTGTCGAGAAGGAGTGAATGGGGGGGTGGCCGGTGATGCTCGAGACCAAATGGGGAAAAAAGGGGTCACTGAGACGAGCAACGGGCTACCGATGATGGATGTAGAGGGAGCTCAACGATACAAGTACGTTCTCTGATGGGAGGGGGGTGATGAGGAGGGGGGGTGTGTAAGTCCCAGACATCATGACGAGAAGAGCTGCCATTACACAGACAACACCAACACCGTCAAAACCAAGGACTGACACCCTCACTCACACCACCCCCCCTTTCTTCCTCTCCCCGGCATGATATCCTTGGATGTCACTGACAAGGTTGAATCCTCGCCCACTTCCAAGTCATCGACCGGGTCTCACTCCCCAAAAGCACCCCGCCGCGAATCCTCCGACTGGTTACCGTCGGTGGAAGAACACCGTCCACATCCACTTCTCCAAGGCCAAGTTTGTCATGTTCGATTCCCAATGTAACATCGCCTCGCGTAAGGAGACGGTCGAATTTTTTCTTTCCCCCTCTTGCTCATTTCCCATCCCAAAAATCCGGGCGTATGAGCATGGTATATTCCAAGGTTTTGTTCTGGTTCGTCCCCGGTCATCCCACCTTGCGCTGCCCTCCCCTTCGGCCCGGTGGCTTGCAGCCCGTCTCACAATAACACGCGTCTTCTTCCTATGGTAATCGAGATATGGCATCACTGCCCCTCGTGCCTTGTAATGGGGAAACCCAGAAGCTAATATCCGCCCTAGAGATGGGGGCACGTCACGTTGCACCTATCTATCTGCCCCATGTGTGTGTGACATGGATACGATTGACTTGGACATGGCCGGATGCTACTCCGCGATGGAGCAGGAGGTGGATGGATGATAGGGTGAGGTAAATCACCATCCTTGAGTTCCGGCTCACGCACAATCGATGCCGCCTTATATCCCCCACCTCACCAGTACCTCGCCGTATCTCTCGCCCGGGTGTCCTCCTCGCCGTCCTTTCAACTTATACGCACACACATACACACATGCGCGCTCGTTCCCAGCAGAGCCCCCCCCACCCACAAAATGAGGTCTTCCATCCTCTTCCTCTTCCTTGCTGCGCTCTTCGTCGCCCTCGTTGCGGCGCAGACCCCGACGCCGACCGACGCCCCGGAGGCAACGACGCCCGCCGAGCAGCAGTCGTCCCCGCCGTCGTCGCCAGAGGCCTCGGGGACACCGACAACACCAACCTCGACGGCAGCGCAGGGAACGACATCCCTTCCCGGCGGCGGCGGAGGAGGAGACGACAACGGCGGCGGCACGACCACGAACCCCTCCAGCACCGCCCCGCCGGACGTCCACCTCAAGGTCCCCGAGCTCTCAGTCGGCCGCATCGAGCTCGACGTCGACAACCTCTCGGCCGAGGTCAACCTGGCCGCCGAGATCGCCAAGCTCGTCACCATCAACGCCGGCGTCCAGGTCGCCGTCGAAAAGGTCAACATCACCATCGTCGACGTCCGCGCCGAGCTCGAGCTCGTCATCCGCCTCGGCCACCTCGTCGACATCGTCAACCGCACCCTCGCCTCCCTCGACCTGAACCCCCTGCTCATCAACCTGCTCGACACCGTCGGGGACGTCGTCGACGACGTCGTGGGCGCCGTCGACGGCCTGCTCGGCTCCATCGTCAACGGTGACACAAAGATCAACTTCCTCATCGACAATCTCGGCAACATCGTCCAGGAGGTCGCCAACGCCGGCACCACGGCCCTCAGCACCATCATCGGCAATTACCAGCAGAACATGACCCTCACGGGCTCCCAGAAGGACCTCGGCAACGGTCTCGTGCAGAAGACGTACGAGTACGCCCCGCTCAGCGCCCTCGTCAATATCGTCTTCAACACCCTGGGCCAGGTCGTAAGGGCCACAGTGGTCAAGGGCGGGGGGTCGGGCAGCGGCAGCTCGACGGCGTCGGGGACCGCGGCGACGACAGCTGCCCCAACGACGACGGCGGCCGCCAGTGCGTAGCAGATGTCCCGAGAAA
Organism: Colletotrichum higginsianum IMI 349063; assembly: GCF_001672515.1. Classification (NCBI taxonomy): domain Eukaryota; kingdom Fungi; phylum Ascomycota; class Sordariomycetes; order Glomerellales; family Glomerellaceae; genus Colletotrichum; species Colletotrichum higginsianum. The sequence continues at coordinate 5,473,963 of NC_030955.1, forward strand.
GAGAGAGAGAGAGTTTATGTCGATAGGTGCCAGCAATATGAAATATTCATGCTAACGTGTCCAATGTCCCATACATCTTTTGGTGGTGCCACAAAATTTGATGTGTGAATGTGCGAAAACTAGCTCAACCCATTTCTGAGCTTGCAGAAAGCGATGTTTTATCGCAGTACACATCTTGAGGATGACTCAATCCACATTTAAAGTCTTCATATAGCAACACATGAGCATAAGCTTTTACTTCAGTAGTCATTAAGTGGCCGTTATAGTACATATTCGCATTCCTTGAGTTCCCAACGCCAAAGCCGATTCATTACGTTGACAAGCAAATCAGTACGCCAGCTGAGTGCTCAGACCGTCGAGCTCACGAGCCCACACGCGATGCTGTGCGATAGTCAGGAAGAACTGCTCCAAGAATCCCGTGCCGTTCTTGACAATCTCGACTGTTTCCTTCAGGCTATCGGGTGAGAATGACCTCATCGTTACAACGCCATAGCTCGATTCAACATTGCTACCGCTGGACAGAGTAACCTCGGGAAGAGTGATGGCGGTACGGATGAAGTCGACAGCCTCACCGGTGCCAGCAATGGCCTTGAGATGACCAAACGCCTCCCGGACCCAGTGCACAGCTCTGCCGTTCTTGGTGAGCGTCTTGATGGATTCCTCGCCGCCGGGGACAAAGATCGCGTCAACCATCGTAGACCTAAAACCCTCGAGATGGTGGGCGGGCACAACACCCTCGCCAGGCGTCTTGGATGCTCCAGCGGGGAAGATCTCCGAACGCCGAGTGCCAATTACCATGGGGATGGCCATGGAAGCTGCGACGGCAGCCTTGGCAGCACCGAAGGCAACAGGATCGTAGCCATCGGCAATAATGATGGCAACACGACGGGACTTGATGGTGGGCGTCTCGGGCACAAACTCCAGCTGGCTGAGTCCCTTGGCCTTGTTGCCGTGGTTGGGACGACCGGCCTTCTCAGGCTTGGTGGCTCCAACCATCTCGGCAACAGCCTGCGCCAAGTCAAGGTCAATGTCAGCAAGGCGCTGCGACATGCGCTCATAGACAATGGGGTCCTCGCAGTGGTCGAGCTCGAAAGCGAAGGCGTTTGTTGCGTGCATCTTCTCGATGGGAGACAGACTGTTGTAGAAGAGCTGGGCCTGGCTGAAGTGCTCCTTGAACTTGGCGCTCTTGGTGCGCTGCTTTATTCCTTCCACCTTTTGGGCGAAGTCGACGTAGGCACCAGAGACCTTGGAGTGGTTGGCGGGGGGGACGGCCTCGTGGCGGTTGGGCCAGTAGTTGACGTTGCCCTTGGAAATGGTCTGGCGATGCTGGCCATCGCGGTTGAAGTTCATGACGGGGCATACAGGCTTGTTGATGGGAAGTTCCTGCCAGTTGATGCCGAGGCGAGTGATTTGGGTATCAAAGTAAGAAAAGTTGCGGCCCTGAAGGAGAGGGTCGTCGGAAAAGCCGATGCCAGGAACGACGTGGCTGGTGCAGAAGGCGACCTGTTCGGTCTGGGTGAAGTACTCGTCGGGGTTTCTGTTCAACTCCAGCTCGCCGATGTAGCGGATGGGAATCTGCTCCTCAGGCCAGACCTTGGTGGCGTCGAGAATGTCGAAGTCGAAGTCATGCTCCTTGGACTCGGGAAGGACCTGGATGCCGAACTTCCACTTGGGATAGGCGCCGTTCTCGATGGCCTCGGCCAAGTCCTTTCGGTGGAAGTCGGGATCCTGGCCGGCGAGCTTCAGAGCCTCGTCCCACACGAGAGAGTGGACACCGAGCTCAGGGGTGAAGTGAAACTTGACAAAGTGGCGTTCGCCTTTGTCGTTGGTAAGGGTGTACGTGTTGACGCCGAAGCCTTGCATCATTCTGTAGGAGCGGGGGATGGTACGGTCGGACATAGCCCAGCAGAACATGTGGGTGGCCTCAGTGTGCAGGTACTGGAAGTCCCAAAAGTTGTCGTGTGCGGACTGAGCCTGGGGGAATTCGAGTTGAGGTTCAGGCTTGCCTAGGGTCGATCAGTATGCTGGGATAGGAGCAGGGCGGGTCGACAAGAAAACATACCTGCGTGGATGACATCGGGGAACTTCATGGCGTCCTGGATGAAGAAGACGGGAATGTTGTTTCCAACGAGGTCCCAGTTGCCCTCCTCCGTGTAGAACTTGATGGCGAATCCGCGGACATCGCGAACGGTGTCGGCGCTGCCTCTGCTACCGAGAACGGTGGAAAACCGGAGGAACACAGGGGTCTCGCGCGAAGTGTCGGTCAAGATGCCAGCATTGCTCACATCTGCGGCACTCTCGAAGAGTCTAAAGGTACCGAAAGCACCGGCACCTCTGGCATGGACGACTCTCTCGGGAATTCTCTCGTGGTCGAATCGGTGGATCTGTCAATGTTAGTAACCATTATCAAAATAGTACTAGCACAGGACGTAACAAACCTTTTCTCTCGCAACGGCATCCTCGAGAAGCATAGGACCGGTCTTGTCATCAGTAGTGACTCTCAACCAGTCGTCCGTGTTCTCGATCTTGGTGCCAAAGTCGGTGGTCATGGGAGCCTTGGGGTTAGGCTCGACCATGTACTCAGCGAGCTGAGAGTTCTTCTTGTTTGATTGACCCATGACTACGTTTCCTGCTTTCTTTAGGGTGTCGGGAACAATGCTTGCCATTTTGGAGTAAGAGTTGAATGAGAGAGAGGGAGGGAGAGGGAGGCAAGAGAGATAGATAAAGAGGAAAGAGCCAAGAAATAGAAAATCCGCGGCGTGGGTGAGAAACTGATGATCGAGGAAGGAGGATCAGGGTTGATATCAAGAGCGGAGTCGACGCGAGAGAACGTCGATAGACCCCAGTCAGTCCAAGTCCAGTCTTTATAAAACAGTTGCCGTCATTGGACCGTCGAGGTTTGCTCCCTGTCTCCGTCTCCCGAGCTGTTGGACTGAAGAAGAAGTTCTGGTGCTGGTTGACGTCAACCATATGTGCTCACGGGCGGTCGAGAGCAACGGTGGCGTCGGCGTCCCAGGGAGCTAGCTCCATTGGTTCCATTGGTGGGGAAGGGACACTGGGTCAGGACGGATTGCTGCTAGGTGCTACGGCAGTTGAGGAACGCGCGAGTCCTGGGCGAAAGTGGTAACTGAACGTGGAGTGTAGGTGCTGCACACTAGGTGCTGTAAACGAACGTGTGGATTGTTTGGTGCAGAGAGATCAATGAAAGCGCCGACGCATCGCGATTTCGCCATGTTGATGTCACTGGTCGCTGCAGGTCAAGTCGCCGCATCCCAAAGCGGCAACGGCCCTGGCCTCCCCCCCTGTCCGTGCCTGCCACCACGCCCTCGCCCTCGCCCTGCCCTACCTTCTCATCGGACAGGTGGTCCGGGAAGTGGGCATAGGAGCAGATGCTCCAGCACTATGGCCAATGAAGACCCACGGATTGAAGTATGACCGCGCGATACAGCGGGTCTTCCAGACTCTCAACCAGACAGACTACCGCGGTACGTATCTGTGCTCTCCTACCTTACTTTGCTCTGTGCCTATCCGTACGCCTGCAACCTTTGCAGTACGTACCTCCTACAGCGGCCCCTCGATTGCCCCTCAATGGCCCAAGCTTTCTGTTCGTCTCCACCTACCATTTCTGTCCGGGCATTTGGCAGGTGCAGTGGCAGTAGCACTTTTTTCGGAAGCTGCACCCCCATTCCAGATTCGCATTGCCTAACGGTAACAAGAACGCGCCTCGTTTTGTAACACACAGTGAGATCATGATCCTGTAATCATCGCGATGGCACATCTTGCTGAACCCGCCTGGAAAGCCCATCTCCTCGGCATCCAATTGTTGCGCCGCGGTCCTCGTCCGTCTTGTCAAGTGAAGGGCCCGGAGGCCCGCAGCGAGCTAAACACCTCTAGTTCTCGACTGACAGACAACCAAAGCACAGGTGACATCGACATGATCCAAATTGCGCGCAACTCGTCGAAACGGGCCTTCCTGATGTAGCTATTTCTGACTTGTGTCTATCTGAAGTGACGACTCTCGTTATTCAAGGGCAGCAAGTGATTGATTGTACACACGCCCAGCAGCCAGGGGACGAGGCCAATTAGCTGCTCATACTGAATAGCACCGCAGACACCCAGACAGAGTGTTTATAGCTCTACATACCGTACCACGATCACAACCACAATCACGAACTGAAGAATCCAAGAAACCCGACCGATTCTGGTCACTTGACTCTTGAAGCAGTGGCATCTTTGAGGATCCACCGACACGTCTCCGCGGTGCTTGTGTTGCTTCAGAAGTTCGCTCAGTATTGGATGAGCACCGACAGACGTCATCGGCCAGAACGATCGGCATCCCAGAAACCCAGCTTCCCGCTTCCAGTTTCCCGCCCTCGCCGCCACAGCAAAGGTCCAGACCCGGGTTTAGCTTGCCGGCTGTGTTTGTCCTTGATAACACGCACCGAACCATCCGTCAGGCTATTTTGGCCGTCGTGATATACTGCATTCCAACAAAACAGCATCGTCGCATTCTGGTCCTCGATCCCTATTCATACATCCACAACATTGCCCATCGCAGTACAACACGCCACATTCTGTACACACCTGGACCGGAGCCGAACCAGAACCACGGACAAACACCCTATTGTCCGCACTCAGACATCCGTGTACCCCAGGTACCTTACTGCACTGCTCGAACATCAATCACACAAATCCCGTCCCATCTTCGCGATGGCTGGACAAGTCCTCCAAGAGGCGAACCCGCCTCCGCTGCCCTCCCACTTGCCCGACAGCATCCTCGACCTCGCTGTCCAGACGGACAAGAAGCCTTTGGACGAAAAAGATGCAAAGTCTCTGCGCGACTACCAGAATGCCGCCTGCTATATCGCTGCCGGTAAGCCGATCCTGCTCTGTTCGGTCTGGTCTGGCCTGGCCGGCCGATCCGCTGCTTCTCCACGGCTAACAACTCTCAGCGATGATCTTTCTGCGGGACAACGTGCTGCTGGAGTCAGAGCTTAAGCTTGAGCACATCAAACCCCGATTGCTGGGTAAGTCCACTCATTACTGCCCATTTCTTGATTGAAACAACTGAATCCTGACACACACCGCGCCAGGTCACTGGGGCACCTGTCCCGGCCTCATTCTGGTATGGTCCCACCTCAACCGTCTGATTCGCAACCATGACATGGACATGATCTATGTCATCGGTCCGGGTCACGGCGCACCCGCGGCTCTGGCGGCCCTTTGGCTCGAAGGCTCGCTCGAGAGGTTCTACCCCGGCGAGTACGATGTCAGCAAGCAGGGCCTGCACAACCTCATCACAAGGTTCTCCGTCCCCGGAGGCTTCCCGAGGCAAGCAGAACACCGTCCCATTCCTGCGACCGGCTCGCACGCTCGAACGCACTAACACGTCTCCAGTCACATCAACTCCGAGACGCCCGGCTCCATTCACGAGGGCGGTGAGCTTGGCTATGCGTTGTCCGTGTCCTTCGGCGCCGTCATGGACAACCCCGACCTCATCGTGACCTGTGTTGTCGGCGACGGCGAAGCCGAGAGTGGCCCCACTGCCGGGTGAGTTTTCAGCTTATTTTGCCGCGAAGCAAACCCGTGCTGATGAGTCTCAGTGCCTGGCATGCCATCAAGTATCTCGACCCCAGGGAGTCGGGTGCTGTGATCCCCATTCTCCACATCAACGGGTTCAAGATCAGTGAGCGCACCATCTTTGGCTGCATGGACGACAAGGAGATTGTTGCGCTGTTCTCGGGCTACGGTTACCAAGTGTGCATTGTCGAAGACCTCGCAGACATCAACACCGACCTCTCCAGCGCTCTGGAATGGGCGGTGGCCGAGGTCAAGAAGATCCAGCAGGCCGCACGCTCTGGTGAGGCTATTGCCAAGCCGCGATGGCCCATGATTGCCTTGCGCACACCCAAGGTAAGTCTTCTTTTCGGCATCCAACCTGCCTACACACGCTGACTCTCTCAGGGATGGACTGGGCCCAAGGAGGTTGACGGTGTCATCGTCGAGGGCTCCTACAAATCCCACCAAGTACCTTTGGCCAAGGCCGGCTCAGATGAGGCCCAGCTCGGACAGCTGCACGACTGGCTATCCAGCTACGACATTGGCAATCTCTTGCCCGAGGGAAAGCCGACCGACAGCGTCCTCGGGGCGATTCCCACGAATGATGCTAAGAAGCTTGGCCAGCTTAAGGCGACCTACGACCCGTACGTAGGGCTCAAGCTCCCCGACTGGAAGCCCCTCGCCGTCAGCCCTGGCGAGCAGAACAGCTGCATGAAGGTGACGGGGACGCTCCTCGACAAAGTAATGCAGGAGAACCCACACGGCTTCCGCATGTTCTCGCCAGACGAGCTCGAGAGCAACAAGCTCGACGCCGTGCTAGAGCACACGGGCCGCAACTTCCAATGGGACCAGTACTCGCGCAACCAAGGCGGCAGGGTCATTGAGATCCTCTCGGAGCACTGCTGCCAGGGCTTCATGCAAGGATACACCCTCACGGGCCGCGTCGGCCTGTTCCCCAGCTACGAGTCGTTCCTGGGCATCGTGCACACGATGATGGTGCAGTATGCCAAGTTCAACAAGATTGCCAAGCAAGTGAAGTGGCGCGGGGATCTGGCGTCCATTAACTACATCGAGACGAGCACGTGGGCTCGTCAGGAGCACAACGGATTCTCCCATCAGAATCCGTCCTTTATCGGCGCAGTTCTCAACCTCAAGGCCGAAGCCGCAAGAGTAAGTCCATCATCCCGACACTCAACCAAGCACAGCAGCCACTGACACATGCAGGTCTATCTCCCGCCCGACGCCAACTGCTTCCTGAGCACCGTCCACCACTGCCTCAAGTCTAAGAACTACGTCAACCTTGTCATCGGTTCCAAGCAGCTCACGCCGACGTACCTCGATGCCGACGCCGCGGCAGAGCACTGCCGGCTCGGCGCGAGCACGTGGTCTTTTGCCTCGACCGACGGCGGCGCCAACCCGGACGTGGTCCTCGTGGGCGTCGGCGTCGAGGTCACTTTGGAGGTCCTCAAAGCTGCGGAGCTGCTGCGAACGCTAGCGCCCGAGCTCCGCGTTCGCGTCGTCAACGTCACGGATCTCATGGTTCTCAAAGCCGAGGCTAAACATCCACACGCGCTGTCGAGGCAGAAGTTCCTCGAAGTTTTCACTGATGACCGGGACGTGTGTTTCAACTACCATGGCTATCCCACTGAGCTCCAGGGGTTGTTGTTTGGACGGCCGAGCCTGGACAGGGTAACTGTCGAGGGCTATCGTGAGGAGGGAAGTACGACAACGCCGTTTGACATGATGCTTGTCAACTGCGTGAGCCGATACGACGTGGCGATTCGTGCACTGAAGGGCGGTGCCAAGGTGAATGACAAGGTCAAGGCCGTGCTTGATGACAAGATCAAGGAGGTGGAGGCGACGGTGAAGAAGATCCGGGATTATATCCTGGAGAACGGAAAAGGTATGCAGTCCCGTTGTCCCGGAGGTGTGACACTAGCATGGAATGGTGAATGGTGACTGACGATGGCAGACCCCGACGACCTTTACGACACTCCCAAGTTTTAAGCGTTACGATGAACGATTTACGACAAATGCTAGACAACAGTTAGACAGATTAATTAAGATGCCGTGAGACAGCCGAAATTAAATAAGAAAGGACCTGGGCAACAGTGATCAAAAAGTAAAAAATGAAGGGAATGAACAACTAGATTGTCCGAGGTTGTGCCTCGTGGCGGAATCGAACCGCCGATCTTCTCATTACTAGTGAGACGCTTTACCACTGAGCCAACAAGGCTTGATTTCCTGACAATAGGAAGAAGAATATCTAGCGAGAGTGAGGGCTGGGGTGTCGTGTCAGGTGGGTTTGTGGAGTGTTGGCGATGATGTTGGGGAACAGAAACATAGAGATGGCGATTTAGATGGCCTCCATAAACCAGTCCGAAGAATTAAAGTTGGGGTAAGATGGCGGCGTTTGCCTCGGCGGTCTATTGCTGCCGATCGCACCGTCAGCGCAACAAGTAGACCGGGGCCGTTCTCTAGGGACTGATTGTGTCGGCGCAGAGTCAAAAGAAAACTGTCTTGATTGGAATTGTCAACCCAACGATGTAAAGGCGAGAAACCAACCACCCATAATGATGATCTGTTTTTCACTCGAGGAGGCATGGATGGTCTCATCGGTGAGCCTCACTCGTTCCCCAGAGTGAAAGTGAAAGTGAGAGTGAGATGACTAGACCTCAGCTGGTTCCATGCTCAGGAGCTACTTCCTGACTATCGTTCCGACCACCCTGCCAACGCCAAAACCGTTAAGCTTTGGGTACCTGGCCTATGCCCCACCCCCACTTCGAAATTTCTCCCTCTTTCGCCAAACCATCACCGACCGCCCGCCACGGAGACGCCGAGAACGCAAACCACCGGGGGAAAGACAGGAAGAGTCTCAGTGCCGCGCGTGAGGAGTGACATCTCTCTATCCCCCTTTCTCTTCTGCGAAGATGGTCTACTACTTTACCTCCAAGGCCGTGGATCCGGCCGCCTTCATCTACGTCGGCAAAGACAAGTTCGAGAGTACGCCCCCCCCCCCCCCCCCCCCCCCTTCTGTTTGTTCCGTCCGTCCGTCCGTCCGTCGATAAAGGATGGGGCCGTGAGAACGGATGGTATAGGCTCGATAAAGAGGACGCAAGAGGACTGATGACGGCGGCGACAGATGAGGAACTGATCAAGTACGGCTGGGAGGAGGATGTCTGGTTCGTCGCCCTTGTCGATTCACTCGTGGACATGTACTGACACTTGACAGGGTACGTACGCATTTCCATCTCGCTCACTCGCTCTCACCATCCGCCCATCATCTACTCGCTCTCATCTATTCATTCTCACCACTCGCTCATCTTCTACCTCTATGCCTCCCTCACTAACCCGCCCCCCCCTTTCCCCTCTCCAGTTCCACGCCGACAAGCTCTCCTCGGCCCACATCTACCTCAGGCTCCCGGACCCCAAGGACGCCTCGGTCGAGAGCCCGATGACCTGGGACGCCATCCCCGAGCCCCTGCTCGTCGACCTCGCCCAGCTCACAAAGGCCAACTCCATCGAGGGCAACAAGAAGGACAACGTCACCGTCATCTACACGCCCTGGTCCAACCTCCGCAAGGACGGCAGCATGGAGGTCGGCCAGGTCTCCTTCAAGGACCCGCGCAAGGTCAAGAAGATCCTCGTCCCGCAGCGCGAGAACCCCGTCGTCAACCGCCTCAACAAGACGCGCGTCGAGCGCAAGCCCGACCTCCAGCAGGAGCGCGAGGACAGGCTCAAGGAGCTGCGCAAGAGGGACCAGGCTGCCTCGCTCGCGAGGGTACGTCCTTTCTCATCCCTCCGCTCTCTCTCTCTCTCTCTCTACCTCTCCTCTTGTCTCTATCTCCTCCTCTCTCTACCTCCCTCTTCCCGTATAAACACCACACATGGTCCTTCGTACGGAAAAACCCCCCCTCGCTGACATCAACAGAAACGAGAAGAGGCCCGCATCGCCCAGGAGCGCAAGGAGAAGAAGTGGCAAAAGGATCACGCCTACGACGACATCTTCACCGAGGAGAACATGGAGTCCACGAGCAACCAGAACCGCGACCCCGACTGGGAGGACGACTTCATGTAGCTAGCCCGCAATGCCCGCTTTGTTTTCCTACACCGCCATCACCACCACCACCACACACAGCCAGCACAGTCACAAATTTCCAGTCAATCAAAACATTGTCTGTTCCCAGTTTGAATCGGCCCGTGAAGCCCGGGTAGTTGTCATTCACTGAAAAGGGAAAAAAAAAAAAAAAAACCATAACAAAGTCCCGACAAGATCATGCGATTATAAAGAAGATGCCTCGTTACTTCGTCAACGCTTCGCTTGTCTAGGTAAAAAATAGGGGTATTCCAAGACCGGGCCGCACGACGCCTCCAGCCAGTCAGCTGCACATGCCGATGCCCATACGACTCCTCCCGATGCCCATGGACTCCATCCTACGCGATAATTCATGATTGTCGTCCGAAGCAAACTTTTCCCGCCCCTCCTCCGGGCTACCCTCTTGCTTCTGTTCCTCCTGCTTCTGCTGCTGCTGCTGCTTTCCTTGCTCTTCTCTTTTCCTACTCTCACCCCGCCTTCGCGGAGGCGCGCGCGACCTGACGAGTACTGGGAACTCGTCGTCGTCCCCCTCCTCCGACACCACGTCCAAATCATCGTCGTCCTTGGGATCCATAAAAGGCGACGACGACGGTTCGTCTTCCCTGTAGGTTCCCTCGTCCTCGTCCTCCTCTTCCTCCTCTTCTCCGTACCGGTCTCGGAGACTCACGACCGGCTCGCCGCCAGGCAAGCCGACCTCGCGGGCTTCGAGCGCCTCGGCAATATCGAGAAGCATCACGTCCATCGGACAGATGTAGGCGACGCGCTTCCGCCCACTCCACGCCAGAACATGTCCACACACCCGGCCGTGGGCACGCTCAACGACCCACGCGCCGCTGTCTCCGGGGATTCCCATGGCCAGCTTCTTGCTGTCGCCGGCCAGCTCGGCAGGCGTCTCGGCGGCAGCGCTGCTGACCTGGTACGTGTGACTCGGCGTCACGCGCCCAAAGATCTTGACGCTCGTAAGGGCGGGGAGGATGAGACCCGTCTGCAGGCCGCTCGTGCGAGCCATGCACTGCACCTCCAAACCAGGCAGCGCCGACGTCGGTGCCACGGTCATCGGGTGCATGAACTTGCCGTGCTTCGACGGAAATTTCCCGTACGACGGCGACAGCTGCTTGCTCTGAATCCGGGGAATCGTGTTGTCGTCAGGCAGCCTCTCGGGGGCGAACTCGAACAGGGCCCAGTCGATCTCGTGGATCAGGCCGTTCTGCTCCCTGCGCTTGATTCCGCTCGACGCGTAGACCTCCCCGACAGTGAAGCTATCCAGATGGTCCTCGTTTGCCGTTTCCTCGGAAGGATAAAACTCTTCGTCGACGTCGTCCATGGCGGGCTGCGTGATGATGTACCCCTCGCCACAGCCGGGCTCAACCCCCGGTATGTCGCCGGGCTGGTCATATTCGCCTTCGGACTCGTCGCCGCTGTCCTCCTCCTCAGAATCCTCGCTGGTGACGTCCGTCTCCGAGTATGCCCCCGATTCGGATTCGGAAAACTCGCAGGCATAGTCCTCTCCGCTACTGCTTTCGGCGGATGACTCGGCGTACCAGTCGAACCGCACGTCATCGGCGTCTCTAGCCATGCTCCGCATCGCCGGGTCTTGCGCTTTGGCGTGCTTGTAAATCTCTTCGGGGTCGTCCAGCATGTGATGAACCGTCATCCCGTACGGCTTATCGTCCACCATAACAAGGCCGCCCAAGCTGACGGGCGGCAGGTGGCGGTCACCCACCCAGGCTCCGATGCTCGCGCCATTATTGGGACGCGCTTGAAAGTCGGGGTTAGCGGCTTTGATACCGCCTTCGTCGTCGTCGTCATCATCGTGTGCTGCGCTTCGCTTGACGTCGCCTGACTGTTTCCGTGACCTCATGACCTGTCCCTTGCATACCTTCAAGCCAAACCCAGACTTGCCGTCGAATAGCTCGCCCATTTTGCGTGTAAGAATGGCCTTAACCTTACTGACAGACGTACACACAACCAGAACGGTGGGCTGTGTCCTCGTTGGGGAGCTGCCGATAGACTCGAGAGATACCTCAACAGACTCTTCCCGGTGCTTTCGGTAGAAATGTCGCAAGGCCTGATTGACCTGGGGCATCACAAACGTGTTCCACTTCTCAACAGCATCGGGAGGCAGTGGGATCTGAGGATACAGCCGGGTCTTGGTGGAAGGCGGCTTGGCAGCCTTCGTCTCGGCAGGCAGCTCGGCGGGCAACTCGGCGGGGGCGGGGGCGGCTGCGATGTGATTAGCATGCGGTGCGTGCCAAGTGCGTGAACGTGACCCACCCGCAACCTCTTTCCTAGCAAGCTGCCGCTTTTCCTCCGCGGCTGAAGGATACGAGCGGGGAGCAGGGTTAGGTTCGGAGATAGGAGCCTTGGTATCGAATGATGAGCGATGCGCGTCGACAGACGGGCGGAAAGCCTGTGCGTCTTTAGAAGGCCCGGATATGCTTTGCCTGGCGGGGGTTCCCACAGGGGAAGCGGTTGTCTTGCCCAGGTCGAGGTTAAGGCGGTCCTCGAGGGAGTTCATGTTGTCGAGAATTGCGCACGAGTCTAAGCAGCGCGTCACAGTCACCTGTACAGCGGAAAGGAGCTCCTCATCCGCGGCGACTCCTTGGAGCTGTGTGTCGACGGCGGTCCAGCAGGTCTCGACAGCTCTCTTGTACATGGAGGAGCAGCGAATACCCAGTTGGTTGAGAACGGATTCGGGGATCGGCTGAGACGGATCGGGTACGAGGTTCTCGAGCTTCGTCCACAGACCGATAGATAGCAGAACCATGGCGAGAGAGTAGAGATCGAGGATTCGCGAATCCATCTTGTCGTTGATGGGAGATGCTGGTGTCGTGCGAGGATCCAGGGGATGGCGGAAGAGAGGCAGGGATGGCGAGACCGGCTCCTCGTCCGATGGCGCATCTGGGAACAGGTCGAAAGACGAGACCAGGGGCCGGCGGATATCTACCTCGCCGGGACCCGTGGTCAGGTCTGGCGTGGCCATGTTGCAAAAGGAGACATTCTTGTCGATGATGCAGCCGTGGGTGATGCCCCTCGCGTGCAAGTCGAAGACGGTGTTGACGAGGTTCGAGGCCAGACGGAACTTCGCCTCCAAGGTCGGCTCAAAATCAGGCCGCGAGAGAAGATCGGCGAGCGTGCAAACGTTGTAGAGCGGGTTCTGGGTGAAGTTCTCGAAAGAGACGGCGTTGAAGTTGGGCGGGAAATGGTACACGAGCCCGAGGCGGGAGTGTTCCAGATCCTCAAAGTAGCCCAGCAGCCGGGGCAAACCGATCCAGGTGCCCGGCGCCCTTTGCGAATCTTGCTGCAAGCCGGCCGACAGCTTCTCGAAGCGCGACATGGGGGGCATGATGCCTGTGACTGAGTAGATGGAATCGAAGGTGGCATACTCCAACAACAGCGGCGCGAACGGCTGCCGACCGATGTGCTGTGACAAATCGGACCAGGCCTGCTTGCTCATGAATACGATGTCCCTCGGCGGGAGGTTGGCTCTGGATTCGGTCATGGGCTCCGCCTGCATGGCGCGGATGTTGGTCAAGGTCTTGGGATCGATCTCCTGAGGGGTCTGCATCCTGGTGGACTCGAAGGGCCTCAGCTCTTCGGTGGATGCCATGGACTTTTCGAGCTTGGAGCGGGAAGACATGTGGCCCGAGGAGCGTGTTCTAGAAAGGTCGTAAAGGGTATCGACCGACTGCGTGAGGTCGGCGATGGCATCGGCAAAGACGGCCTTGTCCCAGGTGACAAATGATGTCTTGCGGTCGCCCGACGACTTTTCCGAGACGGTACCAAGCGGGTTCGTGTAGCTCTTCCACAAGGCATCCAACTCGGATAGTGTTTCTCGAACCCTCGACAGGATGCTGTGGACGACCTCGCTCAGGCCGGCCTTTGACAGCGAGCTGTCAATCTCATCTGACTGGTTGGGATCGGTCCATTCGAGGCCCCAGACGGACACGCGGTCCTTTTGGATGCGCAGTTTCCTGAACAGGGATTTGATCTCGGGGTCTTCGGGGGCCTTGGTGGGCTCCTGGACGAAATCCGAAGACTTTTTCGTGTCATTATACAAGCGGCTTAGACGCCGCTGCATGAAGCCACCGGTGGTGGCGCGGATGCCCTCCATGGCGACGGTGGACACGGAGTGAGGGCTTGGAACGACGCGAAGGGGGCCCCTCACCTGAGAGGCGAGGCGAAACGGGGTAGATTAAGGAGAGAACGAAGTGAGCACTGCTCAATAAAAGGGTACACCAAGTGAGTCTTTGGGCGTCTTGGTTCACGATGACATAATCAGCGTGTTGTCGCGAGGTGCCTGGAGAATGGCGGCGGCCCGGAGGTGGTGATGAGTAGTCGGGGACTCGGCGTCGGGGTTGGGATTCGGGGGCGGGTCGGCCAGGCTGTGTGGGCGGCGGGGCCTCTGTTGGCAGCCCTGGCGAATGCGATGGTTGTTACTTTGGAGTTTGTGGTTCCCCTCCGGAATGTGGCAGATGCGATGACGCGGCAAGGATTGCGTTTTGGGTCTGGTCTGCGTCTGCGTCTGTGTTGGGCGGTGTTCCAACAGTCGTCGTTGTCGTCTTTGAACTGTGCTCGATGACAGGGTAAACCGCGGGCCGTTGACAACAGCGCGTGTGCGATAGAACGAGAAAGAGGAAGATTGAGGAAGAAATGAAGAATAGAAAGAAAATGAATGGTGTTGAAACCGCGGGTCTCGTGGTGGTGATCAAGGATGGCGGGTGTGGGTGGTTCCAGGTTGCTACCGAAGATGCAAGCAACCTTTGAACCCGATGCAGCGGGAGGAAGGATGCAGCAGTTATTTCGGTGCCTGTTCGTACAGTACGGATACAGGATACAGAACGGATGGTCTTTGCCGTATCCTGGCGACAATCCATCAGGCACGGCGACGGTGGGATGGATGGATGGATGGATGGATTCTGGACGACGGATGGGATTGGACCAGGTTGGATTGGAATCGGGGATTGAGAGCCGATGCGAATGCCAATAGTGACTACTGTTCCGTCCTAGAGCCGGGGAGAAGGGCCAGCCAGATACAGATACAACACGGTCCAGTCCACAGGCGACTTTCGTCGCTGGGTTTGTGGCTTTTGTGGATGGGATGCGATGGGATGCGATAGGGATGCGATGGCGATGTCCCGTATCGTCTGTATTTCGAATGTACCGTAGCGGATGCAACGTGCGATCTGGAAGGACTGATGCGGTCTGGCGCGCGCTGGTCGGAATGCTGCTGCCTGAAGACGGAGCGGCAGCGCTGCCCCTCCTCGCTCCTCCCTTCTCAGGCCCTCTCGCTTGTCTCGGTTAGACCCGCTTGATATTTGGCGGGTCTTCCGACTTTTGACCCATTTCATTGGATGATGAATCCTGGAGCCTGAATAGTGGAGCTCAAACGGGTAGTCGGGACCCTGTGTGAGTACGTACCTGAGGTGCACCCAGCGTACCTACCTAGGTAGACGCAGTAAGAGGTACGTACCTTTCCCGTCTCATTGTGTGTATCTGAATGTAATTATGGCTGTCTTCTCCCTTTTCCCAGCACCATCAAGATACCTCTCCACCACCACCACCACCAACAAGTGAGGAATGAATAAGAAAGTTTGTTAGTAGCTGCATCACTCTGTCATTTTTCTACCATGAATTTTTACGGATGAATACTTCCATTGGACCTCGGGCTGACAAAATAATCATCTCAATATCGAAACACACACACACACACACACACAAACCCGTCTGCCGTTTGGCTCATCTTTCTTTCCCTGTGCCATGTTGGAGTCGGACCAAGACGTCTCTACGAATACGCGGCTCTTCCTACCAATGGCTTCATCTCTTTTAAATCTGCGGCATCCACACTCATCCACACTTATCCAACAGTCTTTACGTCCCACGCAAGATCAACACGCCCTGTTCCTGGGAGCCCCATCGAACCACGACTAGGACGCCATCTCCCCCCTCCCTCATGATCCCTCCTGGATACGCCCGACGTCGACTGTATCCTCGTACTTCGTCTCTGTTCTGAGTAAGCTGAGGCTCGGTTTAGCGGTAAACATCCCGGCTAGCACTCTGTATGCGCACCAGCGGACCGTCTGCGCCAACCCTACCATTACTACCTCTGCGTTGCCCAGCTTTGCTGTGCTGTGCTGCTGAGGAACAAATACCAAGTCAGGCTGGTACCTCTTGGCGCATTCCGTATGCGCGCCTCGTCCACCAACTTACCTTACCTGCCTCAATGTATGGATACAGACTAAAGACTACACAATCCTACTCAGTGGTGGGCGGATCGTCGAGTGCTTCTACTGACTCTTGGCGACCAGGTATTGGCGGAGGCTCCAGCGCCAAAGTTCCTCCCTCTGAACCCGAGAGCGAATCCTCATCCTCACGAGCCATGGTTGCCGGTACCTGGGCCACGACTGAAAGCCTTGTACAAATCCACCTCGACATCTTCAGACAGCAGCCAAAGGACATGGTCAGACTTTGCTCCCAAGCAGACATGTGGTCATGAGTCTCGAATGCGGAAGTCCATCCGCTATGACAGGCACGGCACTGGAGGTCCCTCCTCCTCTCCTAGCCTTCAGCAACCTGGTAACTCCAAATGTCCGTCACCCCACGGTCTCTGTTATTGGCGTCTTTTTTATATGGCTGCCTAAAAACTAAACCCTCGCCCATATGGAGGCATCCACATTGTCTCCGACGCACCAACGCACATATTCCCCACACGCATTAAGGTGACCGGCCTGCCTTTAATTGCCCATTGTTCCCCGGAGCAATGCCAGACTATCATTTCAGCCAAGAGGGCCGCCATAGGAGGGGGTCAGGGGCGGACCGGAGGGCCTGTCCGGTCTACTACGTACACGGGACGAGTCTCACTTCGTTGGCGGCATATGCAGTGCATATCTAGAGCCCTTTCCTGGCCTCTCTGTGGTTGACCCTGAGCAGAAGTAATCGGGCCTCGGGACAACCTCGACGCCATCCGGCATATTTGAGCCTACAAGGCGGGCAGCCATCTAATCGAGTTTTGCTTCACGTCTCACGAGAATGGTAAATTCCACTGCTCCGCAGAGAGGTTCGCTTGAGTCACGGCCTAAATCCGTTCGAGGACGGGCTCCCACGACAGCCGATTAAGGACGATACTTTCTCCCAGCTCTCTCTCTCTCTCTCTCTCTCTCTCGCCACCCTCGGCTCGACCAGACCGCACTTTCAGACATCACGGAGCATCAAATAATCCTGCTGCCTGCTCGGCAGTCGCCCGTTAGACCGATCACTCTGCAAATGCCCGAATCCAGAAGCCTCTTGAGACCCTCACTCACTGCAACGTTGCCTAGTCCGAGCCACTGAGCGCGCTATCGGCCCGGACCTGATACACAAGGCCAGGATATTGTTTCTCTTCGAGTCCTGCACGCAGTTCTTCATGCCTCTCTCAAGCGAGACTCGACTGGGACGCAGGCGCTGTCTGTTGCGGCTCACCACTCACGACTCATGATAAGGCATAATTGCGAGCCGCAGGATACCCAAAGCTGTCCATACGTGACCACGAGCCCGTCCAGGTAGCTCCCAGACCCCATTGCCACCTTTTGTTTTCTCGCCATACATAAGACAGGGAGTATGACGTGGAGTCTGGGGATCGGAGGCCTGGACAGGACAGACCGTGCTGCTGTTGCTGCGACCAGACTTGCCGGTGCGGTGGCAAGATGCCCCGTTCATGATCACCAGTAACTGCCCTGATGTGCTGACAACCCTTTTCTGCTCATATCAGAATCCCAGCTCGTGCTATGGTGTTCTTGAAGCAGTGCCAAGTGCGTTGATGGCCGCACCCCGAATGTGAATTTCGTTCTCTGGGCGCAAACTAAATGAACCTGTCCGCTACATAGTACTACTGAGTACCGCCTTCTTTTTACTGTGAGGAGAACAACTCCAGAAATCAACGTTGAATGTGCGTGTACTCCATACCCGGCCGCCGAGCCATCGTAGCCTCGCCTCCGAGCGTGATGGGCCCCCGCGAAACCGAATGGCAGGCTCAGTCTAGATGTTGACCCCGCCCCCGCCCCTCTCCATTGCCTCGCAAATGGCGCAAAAAAGCACCCTGAGAGGCCATGTTGAAGTGCCAAAAGACGAGGAGTACTGGCAGCTCGTGCCCATCAACAACCGGAGACGGCCCAAAACACAGCTGGTGACCTGCCCTGACCAACAACCAACCCCTAAGCCAAGGCCAGTCTGTCGCATTCCTTTTCCTCGTCCCCCATTTCGGTTTCTTCGAGAAAAACCGAATGCTCGACTCGTCCGGCACTCGGCTGGGAACTTGCGTGCTTTGTTACTCTCGACGCATTCTTGTGATTCTGGAAAAGTCCACCTGAAGCCTTGCCCGAGACGGATGTCTGCCCATCACCAATGACCCAAGAGGATGGGAAGAGGAAGCGTATTCTAACAACCTTTGCCAACCAAAAGATATCCTCTCAGAGCATACATAAAGGTAAACTGCGTTTTACGTAGGTCTTGTTGTAAATTCTATTGTTGAAACAAAACCAACTCCTTTTTCCTCCGTCCCCCCCCCCAAGGACTGTACTCATGAGACTAACCAAGTACATCACATTCCTCATTGTCCATGTAATAATCTACTTGCCCTATGCTTTGTCAAAGCCTTAACAATAGATCATGTCCATTACAGCCTTGAAAGTTGCACAAGCATCACAAACTACCGGAATATCCAGTTCAAATCTTTTGTCTTACATATACTAAAACAATACAGGCAGGCATAACATGGGACATGAGCAAACATAAAACACAAACGTGAAATGGTATTAGGCCAGCCACTCATTGCATTCCCAAAGAACCACAAGGGCTTGCCATTACCAAACGCCGCCAAATCTGTGTCCTGCCACAATAGAACACAATCCGGCTGACCGTTCCCTCTGCTCCTCCCTTCAGATGCCAACACAAGACAGAGAAATCAAATGCCTAGAACCTCTTGATAGAGGAGGAGTGACAACGTACGATTTCAGTGGTTTGAAGGCTGATGGCAGCCAGATAATAGTGGGATAGAAAAGGAAACTTTCGAGACGAGTCGGCCCTGAAACTCAAGGCGCGAGGGTATCTGATACGTAAGGGAGCGTGGTGGGGGTTCTTGCCTTTGTAGGCGCGTGTTGAGATGGATTCGTGTGCTATTACTCATGCAATCGTACTTTTCGTGGTGTTTCCGAGGAGACTTTGTTTACAACTCGTCGCGGGCATGCTGCACAGTCTCCTTGACAGCGTTTTTAACAGCAGAAGCAGCAGAAGAGGCTGTAGATGAAGCAGCACTGGCCAGGCTGGCAGCGGAGGCAAGGCCGGTAGAGTAGGCAGCCTGCAGACGGCCCAGAACACTCTCCGAGTAGGTGGGCTCCTTGCCAACCAGAAGCTCAGAAACAAGCTTGCTGATATCCTCATACTGTTTGGCAGCTTGGCCTTGAGCCGCGGCGAGACTCTCAACAACAGCAGCCGTGGCTTGCGACGCAAACTGCCCGGCACCGCTGTACGCGTTGTCGTACCACGCAGTGGGGGTAGGCTGGCCGTAGATCTGGATGCTGGCGCGGCTCACGACAGCCTCCCACGTGTCTGAAACTCCCTTCTCGATGGCTTGCGCGGCGTCGACGACGTCCTGGACGCCGGCCGACAGGGAATCGCTGACGATGGAAGCGGCAGCCGAGAACCCGTCGCTGACGGCCGAAGCCACGGCAACGGCTTCCTTCTGCGCTCCCGAGGCCACTGCATCAGCTGAGCGAGTGGCAACAGAGGCAACAGAGGACGCCGTGCCGGCAACGTTGGTAGGAGTGGGGGTCGCGGTGGCGGAGTTCAGGGCCGAGGACGCGGCAGCCAGGAAATCCGAGTAACGAGCATGGGCAACACCGAGGCCGGCGTAGTAGTTGTACTTGGCCTGGTCGAGGAGCTTCTCGACCTGGGAGGTAGGGGTAGCAGTTGCAAGGCCAAGTGCAATCTTGGCGCTCTCGTACTGTTGCTCCGCCCACAGGCGCCCCTCGTTCAGGCGCTCAGAAGCGATGGCCTCGACGCTGGCCCAGTCGTAAGAAGGGGTAGACTTGGCAGTAGCGGTGCCATAGAGGACCTTGGAGGCAGCCTTGACGGCGTCCTCATATCGGGAGTTGGCGGCCGCAAGTGCGTCGGCATAGGCTCCGGAAGCAGAAGCTATCAGCTTCTCTTGCGTTGGCTGGAGGGTGCCGTAGATCTTGGCGGAGATGGCAGCGCTGGCAGAGGAATACTGCTCAGAGGCCTTGGAGACGGCGGCAGAGTACGCCTCCTGAGCTCGAGAAGAGACGCTCTCAGCATCCTCATCGTCGTCCAGGATGGGCACTCTGCTTGAGACGGACTGCGCAGCAGCGCCGAGGAATGCGGGCTTGACAGTCTCGGTGTCGGCAGCGACGGGCTCGCCTTCGACAGATTCGGAGATGATCTCCTCCTCCAGCTTGTCACCGAGAACAGCACTCTCCTCGTCCCCAGCAGGCGAGGATCCGTCGGCATCAACGACGTAGGTCTGGTCGTCGCCGGGAATGATGGTGGAAGCGAGGTCAGGCTGCGAAGCAGTGCTAGACGAGCTTCCGACTACAACGCTTGAAGCTTGGCTGGCGGAGCTACTGGCGGACTCGGATACGGCCGAAGACACGGCAGGGATGACACTGCTGATGCTCTCCTTGATCCCGCTGGCAACGCTGCTAACGGAGCTCGCCACTCCGCCAGAGCCAAGGTCGGTGGCCGGGGACTCGTCCTCGATGACACTTGCAGCCGATTCCAGAGGGTCTTCTTCGGGAGCGGAGACGCCCTCGGAGGCAGCAGCCTCAGAGGCACGAAGGCGCTCGGCTTCCTCGGCGGCAAGGCGCGCGGTCTCGCTGTCGAAGTTGTCGGAAGAGTCCTGGGCAGCGAGCTTCCAGACGCCAACCTGCTTGAGCCTTGCGAGTTCCTGTGCAGCAGATTGGGCGACGGCCATGCCGGAATCCTCCACTTCGTTTGAGGCTTCGCGTGCCTGTTCCAGGCCGGGGTGGGTAATGATGAGCTTCTTGAGGTCCATGGTCCACTCGTCGAAGCGGTCCTTCAGCTCGTGATACTTGGCCCAGTCCTTGTAGGTGATGCCGTCCATCCAGGCCCACTTCATTCCAATCTTTTGGAGAGCCAAGTCGCGGATGCTCTCGAGGATCTTAAAGTGGGTGTCTGCGGCCGCCGAGACGGCGCTCTCGATTTCGGCCTCGTATTCGTCCTTCCAGGCGCGGATCTTCTGCGCCTTCTCCTTGACGTTTAATCCAGACTTCCGGACAGAGGCGAAAAGCTCTTCCTGGGCGGCGTCGGGGGCGTCAGCCGACTGTTGAACGAGCCTGATTATCTTCTTTTGCAGAGCATCGACCTCGGCCTTGGCGGCATTCTGGAGCTCGGCGACAAGTGTCTTGCCCTGGCCATGGGCCTTTTCCTTGATGACACGCTGGGAGATCTCCTCGACGCGGTCTTCGATTTCGGAAGCGCCTTCATCAGCGGCCTTGGCGAACTTGGACTGCCAGCTGCTGAGATCCTCGGCGACAATATCGCGGGCGGTCTTGCGGGCGTCAGACTCATCCTCGCCGGCCGGGGGCGGGCGGACCTGCTCCGACTTGTCGTGCTGGGCGACCTCGGAGGCGTCAGGAATGTGGGCGCTCTCAATGGCAGTGGAAGCCTTCTCGGTGGCAGAAGAGATAGCGGAGGAGACCGAGGCAGCGGCAGTGGACGCAGTGGACGCAGCGGGCTTGGTGAAGGACGATGCTTTGGCCGTGGCGCTGTACCAGATGTCAGTAGTTTCTTGGGGTGAGTGAGCAGAGTTGGACGCGTATTCTCTCTTACCTCTCGGAGACGTTGTCGAACGATCCCTTGGTCTTGTTCTTGAAGCGGCCAAGGCGCTGTCCGATCCTAGCCAGCTGGGGCTCGACATTCTCCAGATACAAAACGCGGAACTGGGGCCAGACGGTGGCGTCGAGGAAGCTGTAGGTCTTGTTCCAGGCCCAATAGGCGGAGGGGACGGCCGTCTCGGTGGTGAAGCGAGAGGCGACGGCGTAGCCCTGAGCGGCATAGGGGTGGGCAAAGTGGTACGAGGGCAGGAGGATGTCGTGGTAGGTCTGCAGGGCGTTGGTGCGAGCAATGTCGTAGTATGGGCCCAGGGTGGTGGAGGCCTTGGCGACGTGGGGAGCGACGGTCTGGTCGTACTTGTCCTGTGCCTGCTTCTGGTAGACGGCGAGCTTCGGGTGGATGTTCTTGTCCCACTGCGCCTGGCCGTAGGCCTGGGCCTGCTGCAGTCGAGGGCCGGCGTATTTGGTGGCGTAGGCCTTGGTAGGGACGAAGACTCTCTCGTTGGCGACGTTGTAGTAAGGGGTTGCCTTCTCGACGTAGGGGGAGGCGTAGGTATGATAGTAGGGCTCGAGGTGGGGTGTTACGGCGTGTTTCAGTTG
Source organism: Colletotrichum higginsianum IMI 349063 (assembly GCF_001672515.1). Classification (NCBI taxonomy): domain Eukaryota; kingdom Fungi; phylum Ascomycota; class Sordariomycetes; order Glomerellales; family Glomerellaceae; genus Colletotrichum; species Colletotrichum higginsianum. The sequence continues at coordinate 5,496,061 of NC_030955.1, forward strand.
GAAGTACGGCTTGCAAATCCTGGGAGAGGACTCGTCGCAGGCGTCGAGATTCGCGGGGCAGCGGAAGAGGATGGAGATGATGGAATACCAAGTCAGGATCCTGGGTCGAGTGGTCAGTAAGAGGGGGATCTCGAGCATGTGCAGGCAAGCAGCTTTCGCCGTGACGACGAGTGGGGGGAATAGGTGCACTCACCTTGCGACGACGTTAAAGGAGCGGCCGATCAGGGTCGGACCCCTCTGAGGAGTCGACCTCCTCTTCACGGTCACAGCCTGTCCATTCATCTTTCCGTTCGTCGATGTGCTGTTCGTCTTGACGATGGTGGTCTTGGTGCTGTTGGTGTTGCCGTAGACCTTTCCGTTAATCTTTCCGTTGGGCACTTTGGGAAAGCCGTTGGCAAAGCCACTGGTAGCCTCCATGACGGAGGTTGTGCGTTCTGGGAAGAACCAGGCTGGGCTCGCTCGCTTACGAGTGACGTGATTTGGCGGCTGTAGCGTTGGTGGGAAAGTTGGAGAAGGGAAAGCTAAACCAGGTGCGTCGGGGACGAGAGGACCCAAGCTTAGTCGAATCGGATTTCAGCTAGATAGGCAGGATTGGTTAGCTGGAGACTGGTGGGCGATGGTAGGAAGAAGGGGGGAAAACAAACAAGAAAGGCAAGCTGGGGGTAAGGACGTGAGGCAAGAGATAGGGAAAAGGATTAAGAAGATAGAGAGGGAGGATGGATGGGGGAAGGGAAGAGAGACAGAGAGAGAAAAAAGAAAAGAAAAGAAAAAAAAGACAACAGGCGGCTTGGGTTGGTTGGTTACACGAAGAGCTCTGACGATTTTCAGATGTCGCAGTCCCAGACTCCCAGAGTCCCCCAGGCGGCGGCGAACATGGGCTGCTTCAGGCGGCCTGGACCGGGCTGGATAGCCAAAAGCTGCATAGCACACCGATGAAGGCGCAGGGGGGGTGGGTTCCAATGCGAGAGTACGGATAATGATGAATGAATGGGGACGGTTTGGGGGTTGGAGAGTGGAGCTCAGGAGTTCATGATTGATCTACCTTTCCTTGAGGATGATGGTGTTTTGCTTCAGTTTGTTTTAGGGTAGCCACGACGGATACAGCAAAGCCCCCCTATCCGTACCTTTTTACTGAATGAAAGGGTGGGTATGTTTTAGCCTGGAATGGATGATGATGATGATGGTGAAGAGTAGAGAAGGTCGGAGAGCGGATTGCGATGCTCGATGTTTGGTTTCCGTTCAAGCACTTGCTGTGCATCTTTCCTTGCTGTCTTTCATACAGATAGATAGATACCTTACAAAACTCTGTACAATGCCTTCCCTAGGTACCTACCTAAACTACCTACCTACGTAGGAGGTAGGAGATGCTTCCTGGTTCTGGGCCAAGTTTTCGCGTTCCTCTAGCCCCGTCTGGCCAGACCCGCATGTACTCTTTAGCAGGGATAGCTGCCAAAAGAGACTTGACATGCGGAAGCTGTTATAAGAAAGACGCTGAGCTCTAGCGGCATCCTTCGCCTGGAGCAGCACGCTGTGGAATGTCTCACTAACGTCATCGTATCGTCGTCACGCCTGTTGTGCTGCTATCACCTCCGAGTTCACCAACCAGCCACTGACCAACCAGCTCAACAAGCCGGCGACCCAAAAAACAAGCAAAGCAGGCTGGCAGACAAGCAATAGGATCTAGCTGGTCTCGCCCATGTCCATCCCTCCGTGAGCTTGAGCGAGACATTGAGAGCGCGTCAACCCCCCTCCCCTTGCAAACAGGAGGAGGCCCCTCTCCAGGCATGGGCTGATGTAACCGATTGGCAGACGGCGCCCTCGCCGCCGCCCATGAGCCACGGCCCGCCGAAACACGCCAGTCAGGGTCCAATCAAGGGGACTATGCCAGGCTCTAGTGATGCAGCATTGCATCGTTCGCACGCAAGTGTGGCTCACCAGCTTGTCTCGCCGTGATGACGCTGTTTGCTGTTGCTGTTGTTGTGGCGAGTGCTGTGCTGATGAGCCGAGGGTTATTGGGTGGTGTAGTGTATGTACCCAAACGGCTGGCTGGCTGAGTGCAAGTACAGAGTACACATCCAGCGAAAGTGTCCATCACGGTGGGAGCCGCCAGATCTGTTTCTGACACGTGCTTCTGACAAGGCCCCAAGTGCTGCTGCTGCTGTTTTTGTTGTTGTTATTGTTGTTAAAGACACCCGCTTCAGTGTCCAAAAGTCAAGTCTCATGATGTCCACTGAGATTTCGACTTCCTGTCATCCTGTAAGCAGCACTGAAATCTATCCACTGGCATCCCAGTACTGGTACGGTTGTCGAGTCGAGTTGGAAACCATCATCTAGGCGCTAAGGTGGCGGCCAACATGCCATCGGCACAATGACATAATGATGCAGCTCCTTCTCCTTCTCCAAGTTGCGAGTTGGAGAAATCCAGTCACGTGCTATAGCTCCACAATCGGCTTCAAGGCGGACCCAACCGGCAGAACGTCCGCGGGTCGGATGATTCAAAGCTCCGGACCCTGTCTACCTGCCTGCCTGCCTGCCAGCCTGTCCTGGTCCCCTGCTTGGACCGCGTTGCGGACGATGGGGAACTGAACCGTGCCACGGCCACCGCCACTGCCACTCTGGAATCTGGGACCTGAACCACCTTCAACCGGGGCATCTTAGCGCAAGGGGATTCACATCATTTTCCTCACCAATCTTCTGCGGCAACTTGCGTGTCTTGACGATTTATGATATTCAACCCTCTTCGTCTTTGACCTCTTATTCTTCTGCTTTGGTGTGTTCTCGACCTCCCAAATCACTCCTCCATTCGCCAAAAAGCTCCGGCTGTCCACCCTCCCCCCCCCCCCGCCGCAATCTGCTCCTACGGCTCGATTGGTGCAGCTCCGACTTCGATTCCAACTCCGAAACTTGCGAGTTTCCTTCGCGTGGCCTTACCTCGAGCCTGGTATTCGAACTGCCGCCATCGTCAATCTTCCTCACGAACCACCCACCCTCTCTCGTCCCTTCTGCTCGACTTCACACCTGGCTATTCGCCAAAGGGCACTGATGCGTTCCTAAACGAACTTGCATCTCCGCAAAGGGCTCCTGTCCCCGCCGCCACCGACCCCGACGACTCGTTCACGATGGACGACCCCGCGATAGAGCCGCTCATTGCCGCTGATGCTGTCGCCCACTCTCGCCGCCGCCTGTCGTCCTCGAAACTCACTTCCGCCCTGCATGATGCCGCAAGACCACGATCCCAGGCCAACGATGCCGGCGCACTCGATCCAGACACCTGTCGCATCTGCAGAGGTGAGGCCACCGCCGACGAACCTCTCTTCTACCCCTGCAAATGCAGCGGCAGCATCAAGTACGTCCACCAGGACTGCCTGATGGAATGGCTCTCTCACTCGCAGAAGAAACACTGTGAGCTTTGCAAGACGCCGTTCCGCTTCACCAAGCTCTACTCGCCCAAGATGCCCAAGACGTTGCCCGCCCACGTCTTCGTCGGCCACATGGCCAAGTATCTCTTCCGGAACGTCCTTGTCTGGCTGCGCGCCGCCCTGGTCATCAGCGTCTGGCTGTGCTGGCTGCCCTATCTGATGCGATCCGTCTGGGCCTTCCTGTTCTGGGTCAGCGACGAGGGGCTGGGTAGCGGCGTTCTGTGGAATAGCTCCAATGCCACCGTCAGCCGAGGCGTCTCGGTCGCCTTCTCTGTCGCCAACTCCAACGTCTGCCCGGCTTCGCCTCTTCTCGAACCCACCACAACTCCCGCAAACCTGGGAGGAATGTTGAAGGACATTATCCAGGGCCAGGAGTTGCCTTTCAGCCGGTCATTTCACGGCGTCAACATCACCACCAACGATTCCATGTCGGCTGCTCTCCTGAGAATGCTCCTTGGTTCCATCACGTCCTCGGGGTCCAACAACTCCACCGCCGCATCCGCCGGAGGCAGTGACCCCGTTCTGGATCGCCATCCGTCATTGTTGAGCGGCGTCACGTGGTTGCGCAACATGACCAGGTACCCAGTAGTGAACCGGACAATCATTGGCGTGTTGGAGGGTCAGATCATCACAATCTTGGTCATCATCTCATTCATTCTCGTCATCCTGGTTCGCGATTACGTCGTCCAGCAGCAACCCGAGATCAACATGCGGGCTGCCTTTGCTGCCAACGACAACCAGCAGCCTCAAGATCAGCCCCAGCCGCAGCCGCCGCAGCCCCAGTTCCGGCGTCCGCATCGTCGTGAGAATGAGAACGAGCATGGCCACGAGCATGTTCATGAGCATGAGCATGATATCGAGCATGAGCACGAGCATGATGACGATGTCGATATTCTCAACCACTTCCACAACGAAGATTTGAGAGGTCCGAGTGAAAGCGACGAGGACGAGGACGATTCGGCAACTGCCGAGCCTCCTGGCGATCACGACGACATGCCTCAAATGTCGTGGGGCGACCAAGACCCTACCTTCGGAGTCGCGGACGCTCCACAGCCAAGGACCCTCGGTGCTTTGGGCCCACGCGCCTTTGACAGAGCAGCGACAGATTTCGACTTCAACACGCCGCCTGAGGGCGGACCCAATGGGGATGAGGACGCCCAGACGCCCGTCGCCACTGTCCACGAATACCTTCGTATCTATCGCCAAGCGAATGGCGACCCTGAGAAAATTCTCAAGATCATCGAGGAGGAGGACTTGGATGAGCCGCTGGGTTACTGGGCCAGAATCACAAAGTCCATGATAGATAAGAACCGGGAAATGGGCGTTCCTCAACCGAGAAACGACTCGGACAGGTCCGAAGGACCCTCAAACTCTGGAGACTCAACGACCCCGCCCCCTTTCGCAGTTCAGCTGCCTGCTCCTTCAACACCGCAGTTCTCCTGGCCGCCTCAACAACACTCGCCGGAAAACAGTACCGATGGCGTCGGCAAAGGAAAGGGCAAAGCTATCCAGCAAGAAGACATGCATGGATCTACGACCGGCGGCGAAGGTGTAAGCGAGATGCGAGCATCGCCTTTCCAGAGCCCTCTTCGACCCAGATCAGTCTCCGATGGCCCGCAAAGAAACGATACCATCAACCCCTTGGCAAACAACAGCTGGTCCTTCTCGGGGCTGAACAAGTTACCCCCTGCTGAGCCCGAGACCGAAGAGCCAATGCAGACGTTCGGCGCTGCGCCTAGGCCCTCCAACGCCGGCGCACTTGCCGTTCGCTCCACTCCACCGCGTAGCAACTCCCCGGAACATCTCTCGCACACGGACCTTGGGGCTGACTCTGCGGAGTCTCCTCGGGAGAACGGTATTTTCGATCATCGAGAACGGGATCCGCAGCCTGCAGGCTTCGATGGTCTGCCAGAATACCGCGCTGATGTCCCCGAGGCCATCGAAGATGCCAACGGCGCTCTCCAAGAAGGCGAAGACGGCCGAGCGGCTCAGCGGCCGCCTCTCCAGCGAGGAGTCATGGACCGAGTTGCCGACTTCATGTGGGGTGACATCGAGGTCCGCGAGCTGGACATTGGTGGACGCGACGACGGAGCCGTCCATGACCACAATCATGACGGCGACGACGACGATGACGATGACTTTGACGACGAATTGGATGACGACGACGACGACGACAACGTTGAGCAGGATCGCGAGGTTGTCGAAGCTGCTGTGGCCGCCGGTCTTGACCCCGAAGCCATCGACGATGCCGAAGATTTCGAAGGCATCATGGAGTTGATCGGCATGCGCGGCCCCATCGCCGGCCTCTTCCAAAACGCCATCTTCTGTGTTGTGCTGGTGTCTGTCACGATCTTTGTGTGCGTCTTCATACCCTACAATCTCGGACGCGTCAGCGTTTGGGCAGCCATGAACCCCATGCGCCTGGTCCGCATGCTTTTCAGCATGACCAAATTCATTCAAGATGTCGCTGTCGGTGTCATGGCCGGACTGGGCAGCCTCACCCTCTGCTTCATCTATACGTCGGGCAGGATGATGGGCTTCCCCGCTGGAAATGGGGTCGGCTTGCTCATGACCAAGACTTTCAATATCTTCATGAGCGCGTCCAGTCGGGTTCTCGAGAGCCTCACAAGTGAATTGCCCATCATCTCCACCACCGAGATGCAGAACTTCTCCGCTATCAGCCACGAAGCACTGCTCGACCTCAAGTCGTACCTGTCTGGCTCCTTTGTTGCTGTAGGCGACGTCATGAGCTCTGTCTTCGACCGCGACCTCGTAGCAAACACCAAGCACGTGGCATATCTTGCGGCAAACGCAATTGTGTACGCGTGGAACGCCGTTCATGACCTTCCCATCAGCGTCCTCAACCCCGGATCGTGGGTCATCAGCTTTAGTGTGCCCGAGCCCTCGACGGCCGTCAACCAGGCGCTGTCGTACTGGTCCGGCACCGACCGATTCTGGGCGATCCTCTGCGGATACTGGACCTTCTCGGCCATCAGCGCGCTCTACTTGCGACGCGGTTCCCCGTTCTCGAGCGGCCAGACAGGCCAGGAGTGGGAAGCCTCATTGATCGACTTGCTGAACCAGGCCAGCGGCGTCATGAAGGTCATCCTCATTATCAGCATCGAGATGCTTATCTTCCCGCTGTACTGTGGCCTCCTCCTGGACGTGGCGCTTCTGCCTCTCTTTGAGGCCACCACCCTCAAGTCGCGGCTCGCCTTCACGGTCAACTTCCCGCTGACGTCTATATTTGTGCACTGGTTCGTGGGAACGGGCTACATGTTCCACTTTGCCCTGTTTGTGTCCATGTGCCGTAAGATCATGCGCAAGGGCGTTCTCTGTAAGCGTGGCCTGCTTCTGCCCCCCTGTGTTGTCGTCACCCGCTAACCGCTAACAGACTTCATCCGCGACCCCGACGACCCAGAATTTCACCCCGTCCGCGACGTGCTGGAGCGCAATGTCGTGACACAGCTACGGAAGATTCTATTCTCGGCCTTTGTGTACGGAGCATTGGTCATCGTCTGCCTTGGTGGTGTGGTTTGGGGCCTGGCTCTCAGCCTCCCCAACGTGTTGCCCATCCACCACTCGTCCAACGAGCCCGTTCTGGAGTTCCCCGTCGACCTGCTGTTCTACAACTTTGCCATGCCTCTGGCGGTCAAATTCTTCAAGCCCAGCGACGGCTTGCACGCCATGTACACCTGGTGGTTCCGCAAGTGCGCCCGCGGCCTGCGGCTGACATGGTTTCTCTTCGGCGAGCGCCGCATCGACGAGGAAGGGATCCTGGCATTGCGTCCAGGCTCGGACCTCGTTGATCTACCATGGTGGAAGCGGTGCTTCTTGGAGGTCAACTGGCAGAACAGAGTCGTGCCCAAGACGTGGGACGACACTTTTGAGGGTGGCACAGCCAAGCCGACGTCCTCCATATCGGACAGTGAAATCGCCATGAAGAGCCTCCGAAAGGAACGTCTCGTCGAAACGGGACAGCTGATCGAAGACGGGCGCTTTGTACGCACACCTGCGTCGGACCAGGTCAAGATACCCAAGGGAAGACGCGTCTTCATACCCGTCACTGAGTCCAACACGCGTCTGGACGGTAAGACCGACTCGCCCGACACGGACATCTACTCGACGGACCAGTACCAGCTGGTGTACATCCCGCCGCACTTCCGAGCCAGAATCTTCCTGTTCATCATGTTCATCTGGATCTTCGCCGCCGTCACGGGCGTCAGCTTCACCATCGTGCCGCTCGTGTTCGGCCGCAAGATGTTCAAGGTCCTCATCCCGGCCCATATCCGGACCAATGACATTTATGCCTTCAGCATCGGCATCTACATCCTGGGCTCGGCAGCCTACTTCCTGTTCCACGCCCGCTCCCTGTTCAAGAAGACAACGGCCTGGGCGTCCTCTACTATGCAGTCTGTGTGGCAGAGCAATGCCGCGATGGGGGTTGCGCTTATGGGCGTCCAAGCCGCCAGACTTGCTTATGCGTATACCGTCCTCCTGGTTGTGGCGCCTCTCATCCTGACGGCGCTCATGGAGCTCTACTGCCTCATCCCCCTCCACACCTACATGTACCCGCCCACGCCTTATATCGCCGGGACCAACAACAGCGGACAGTTCACGGACGGCATCGTCGTCTCCAACCAGCACACGACAAGGGTCATACAGTCGTGGACTCTCGGCTTACTTTACGTCAAGCTCGGTGCCCGGGCCATCACAAGCCTCTACGAAGGTACCCGCATGGCACATGCTGTCCGCGCTGTTCTGCGTCGCGGCTGGCTGCAGCCCGACGTGCTCGTACTGACGAGGGCGTTTGTGGTGCCTGGCCTCCTCGTTGGGGGCCTGGCGATTTTCGGTCCTCCCTACGCGGTGGGCTGGATGGAGTCGCACGGTTTTCTTGGAACGCCAGTGCCTGCGCCTCACGAGCTCAAGATGATCTACCGACTGTCTTATCCCGCCGCGGCGTTCAGCGCGCTGGCGGCTATGGTCTTCTGGAGCATCGTGAGTGTGTTCAACAACTGGAAAGCGCGCATCAGGGACGAGGCCTACCTTATCGGAGAGAGGCTTCACAACTTTGGCGTGGGCGCTGCTGGTGCGGCGGGTACGCGTGGCCCTTGGAGAGTAAGAGGCCGATTGTGAAGTGGGTGGAATGTGTTCACAAGAGATGAAGAAGGCGAACGAGAGGGCTCTGTCCGCTATTGGTGATTAGATGGGAAAGGGCATCAGGCGTACGGTGTTGTTTCGTGTAACTTTTACAGGCCAAGAGGGCTTGCGGCTCTTATATACACTAGGGCACCTTATCCATACTCGCTTCTAGTATCTCCGCGTTCTCGTCAGGTTGAAGAGCATGCAGGTAGGTGACACATGGGGAGCCATTTTGAGACACATCATGGACTAAAGGATGTGATGTGTAACTCCCGGACCACCAGTGGGTACGGCTCGTGTTTGATATTTCTACTATGTTCCCCAATGTCCTCCTCTCTTTCCATGCGAGCCCCCCCTACCTGGAGATCCCGGTTCGAAAAACATATAAATGCACGCTCGCGTCCTTCACTCCAGTGGGCAATCCTAGAAGAGCAAAGCGGCCCCGCCAACGGCGGCGGCGGCAACGGAGGCGAGGACGGCGGCGGCGGGGCCGAGGGAGAAGAGATTCCCGGCGGCCAGGCGGGGAGCGGCGTTGGGCGTGGTGGTGGCGCCGCCGCCGCCAGAAGCGGAGGGCGTGGCGGCGGAGTCGAGGAGAGCGGTCAAGGAGGGGTCGGAAGTGAAGTCGGCGGTGATTGTTGCGTTCTTGCACTCGGAGCGGGATGGGCCGGCGCCGGAGACGAAGTTTACGGCGGAGCACTTTTGAAGGGGGTTTATTCGTTGTTAGTCAAGGTTTTTTTCTTTCTCGGGGGGGGAATGGGTTTGTCCATGACTTACGGCGTACAGCAGGCCGTCGGGCGAGTGGGCGACGACGGCGACGATGCCCTTCTGGCCGGTGAAGTTGGAGGGCACGGCGATCTGGGGCTCGCAGAAGCTGCCGTAGCCGGTCTGCATGACGACGGGGAAGACCTGGGTCCAGCCGCCCGAGGCGGTCTGGTCGAGGGTGGCGCGGAAGAGCCAGTTGGTCTGCGGGTGGCCGTTCTCCATGCCGACGGCGTCGCCGTCGACGTGGAAGTCGACGGCCGGGGAGGAGGAGGACGGGGTGTAGCCGCCACAGGGGCCGGTGCCCTGCTTGGAATCGCTGTCGCCGAGGGGTTTAGGGACGGAGAGGGAGAAGTGGGCTGTCGCGAGGGAGGCGAGGGCGAGGACGGGGAGGAGGAGGCGGCGGGACATGGTGGCGGGTTTGTTTGTTTGTTTGTTGAAGAGCTGGATACAGTCTTGGCGGGTGTGAGGTGATGTGTCTGGACTGAGATGTCTGGACTGAGATGTCTGGACTTGAGATGTCTGGACTTGAGATGTCTGGACTAGGATATCTGGACTCGAGGAAGAGGGTGACTGGGAAGATCTGGAAGCGCGCAGCGCGAGGTCACAGATGTATTATGGATAAGCTGGAGGTGAGATCTACGGTGGCTAGGCCCGGGATTGACGACAGGACACACGGGCTGTTTATGAACGGAGGAAGATGGGAATTGGTCAATGGGCGAGAAGGGGGGAAACTGGAAGTGACCTAGGCAACGAACAATCCTGTAGGGCTAGCCTGGTTGCGCCGTTTGTCTCGAAGACGGTTAGGTTGGGGGGGTGGACGGCGAGACGGATCGTGTGTTGCGGTATCCTCGGCAGGTCTGTCTGCCGGTGTGTCTTGTCTATATACGTATGTATGTATATGTGTGTATGTATCTATGTATGTAAGGATGGATGGATGTATGGATGGATGCATGTCTACAACCACGCGAGATAAAGTACACACATGCAAGTGAGTTGTGATGAGACGGACGGCTAGTATTGCGGCTAGGGAACCTAGGACGGGGCTTTTGTGCGAGCCTGTCTCCCCGAGAGTCAACCGGCGACTTCAGATCCGAGAGGGGAGAGTTGCCATCTTCGGGACTCGGCACAGACCAGAGCCGGTAGGGGAAGGTGTTTGTGGTCGCTTGGCCCCTTGTGGAAGAGGCGAAAGTGAGAAGAAGAGGAGGCAGAGGCGGAGGCGGAGGCGGAGGCGGAGGAGGAGAAGCAGCAGGGCAAGGTAAAACTTGCTCACTGCAGGCTGGCTCGCTCGCCGACTAGCTTCAGATCTGGACGTGTTGCAGGTTGCATATTCGCCTCTGCCCGGATAAAGGGACAATTGGATGTGTGTAGTGAATGATCACCCAGACTACCTAGTCATAGGAGTAGAATAGCATGTCCCAAAGGTCGAATCTCTCTCGGTGAGAAAACATCTCTCTCTCTCTCTGTCTTCTCTCTATCTCCCCCTCCATGTCTACCTATCCCAAAGGACAGCCAGACAGACTGTGATGCTCTCATGGGTAAGAACAGACTGTCTTCTCTAGAGAGTTTCTTTTAGGGTTTTAAGTTGCCATCCCGGCGACGTCTCGTCCGACAGATTGCGAGCACGACGTCGAGGTAGGGGCGGCGCGGGGGGGGGAGGGTTTTACACTAATATTCCCCGAATGTAAAAAAGAGAGAAAGACTCTAAAGAAGAGTCCAGGCGGGAAGGGATGGTCGTTAACCTTGATCGGATTAGCTCGAGGATGCGCGCAGGGGTTCGCTGCTCTGCGGACTGGGCCCGCGCCAATCACGGGGCAGAAGACAGGCATGTCATTGAGAGGTTTTGAGCAAATTGTGGCGTCCGGCGGATCGAAGTTGACCCCCCCTGTCCTGTTCCCCAGGGCTTTGGGTTGGGGGTTAGATTGGTGATTCTCGATGGTTTTGGAGAGTGGTTGATCTGCAGAATCAGAGCATGGTTCTGGGCAGAGAGGCAGGCGTCTGGCAGATTGGAACCTGGATGGCGAGTTTCTGTTTACAGCTGTTGTCTATGGCAGTGGGTAAGACGAGGAAGAGAGATAGAGAGGGCGGGGGAAGAGGAGGAAGAGGAGGGAGAGGAGGAGGCGGTGGTGGAATAAGACAGCAGACGGACTACAGAGAGAGCGTCAGTACAGAGTTATTTGTGTCCAAAAACGAAAGGGATGACAGCCTCCACTTCCAGATGATCCCTTCAACCTTGAATCAGGCAAAGTTTCCCTCGAGAAACAGCCATACGGATTCTTCAGGCAAAGGCTTGACTAAGTCTTAGATAAACACAACCACAAGGTAAACCGGGTCTGTGTAAAACCATCCGGTCGAGTCGTCCGGAGTCGCCCGTTCTCCCATCGTAAAGCGACAGGCATGTCGTACCGTGGGCGAACTCTCAGTCGAAAATGAAGTCTGCTCCAGCGAGGCGTATCATAGCGGTCTCGTGTCGCTCAACTTCACAACTCAAACCACCTCATGCGAAGCATCCCGCCCTCCATGCCTCTCCATGCGTCTCCATGCCTCTTCATGCCTGCTCATGCCACGCCACGCCCGTTCGGATGCATCCTGAACCGCGTCACGCTAGCGGAGTAGACCAGTAGTGAGTAAACCCGCGCGCACTTCTGTGCCGCCGAGCCGTTCGTTCCAAACCGACTTTGCTGCTTTGCTGTCACTCTCTCCTGCTACTGCTTATGCTGCCGAGGCTCTTTGCCGCCCTTTTCTTGAACTTGCTCAATCCGCCTCAACCACTGACCGGATTCCCCGTCTTCCTTTCTGTGCCCCTAAACACGAGGCCGTTTGAAGTGTCGTCGATTTGGTTTTCCGGACGGGTGTTTTTGGTGTGTTTCGTCCCCTCCCTCCGCCTCCGGGGCATAGATTCGACGCCTGTTTACCGCCCACCAAACCTACGTACGTGTTCATGCGCAAGTGAAGGGATGTTTTTCTTCTGGCTGTGAGATGGTTTTGAGGCCTTGTATTTGTCTTTGAGGATCTCTTGGCGCGGTGCCGCCCTTTTCGACGTCTCATAGAAGCTGTCTCTCTTTTTTGATCCGGTCTGGCCGGCGGATACAACGACCAAGACGAAGACGCCGACGACGACAACCACAGCGACGCCAAAAAACTTCGATCTGTTCCGACGGAAGACGAACACGACGAACGCGGCGACCGTAAATACGGATCCTTGGTGGTTGACGACGCTGGATATCGCAAACCGTCCGAGGAAGACGCGGTAGTACTGCTCACACCTAAAGCTTCACAAACTGTTATCGTAATGAGCCACAACCACAACCATGGAGGAGGAGGAGGAGGAGGGGACATGGGCGGCGGCATGATGATGGGGACGGCCCTGTTCCAGGTCACCAACATCCACCTTGCAAAGTCGTTCTGGTACATCATCGCGGGCGTCGTTGGGTTTCTCGGCATCATACGCGGCCTGAATTATCTCGAGGGTCTTAGAAGGTAAGTCTTGTCGAACCTGACTCTCTCTCTTTCTCTCTCTCTCACACACACACACACTCTCTCTCTCTCTCTCTCACTCTCACACATACAATCTCTCTCTCTCTCTATATATCTTCATCTTGATGCTCACCAACACCACCTCTTCAGACTAAGGAGGCGCCGCTCCGGGTCCGTCCAGTTCCCGACGCGCCCCTCGAACCGCATCACCCAGATCTGGGCCACGACGACGGCCCTCGTGCGCGAGGTGGGCCACCCGCAGCTCTATATCCCCATCCGCGGTCTGCACTGGGCGACACCGCCTCCGCTGGGCCGCGTCCTCGTGCTGCTGGCCTACTGGGCTGTCATCATCTACATGATGGTCGAGGACGCCATCGTCAAGGACGCCTACTACTGGGAGCGCATCGGCTTCCGCAACGCGTGGGTGACGCTGATGCAGATGCCGCTCGTGTACCTGCTTGCCATGAAGGTCAACGTCGTCGGCCTCATCGTCGGCGTCTCGCACGAGCGGCTCAACTGGCTGCACCGCTGGGTCGCGCGAACCATGTTCGTCACGGCCACGGTGCACGGCTTCCACTTCTGGACCGAGTGGGTGCGCGCCGACTTTGTCGAGACCCAGTTGAGGATCCTGCCGGCCATCAAGTACGGCCTCGGCGCCTGGGGGGTGCTGGTCTGGACGTTCCTCACCGGCATGCAGCCGCTGCGCGCCATGGCGTACGAGCTCTTCGTCGCGCAGCACATCCTCTCGGCCGTCATCTTCCTGTGGCTCGTCTACGTCCACATCCCGGTCTACGCGCAGCAGTACCTCTGGCTCACCGTCGCGCTCATCTGCCTCGACCGCCTCGCGCGGTGGGCGATCCTCGCCTGGCAGAACACGAGGCTCCGCCGGACGAAGGCGTCATCGACGACGACGTGCGAGGGTGTGAGGCGGCTGGGCCATGAAGTATACCTCCGGGCCGTGGGGCCGTCGACGACGGTGGTGACGATCAAGGATGTGCACTTTTCGTGGAAGGCCGGGCAATACCTCTACCTCTGGCTGCCCCGCGTCGGGTTCTTCGAGGCGCACCCGTACACCATCGCCTGCGCGCACCGGGTGCCGGATACGTGCGTTTGCAACAGCATCCAGCTCGTCGTCCGGGCGCACGGGGGCTTCTCCAAGAGGCTGTACCGCCACGCGCTGAAGAACGCCACTGCTGCCTCCTCCTCCTCCCCCTCCTCCTCCCCCTCCTCCTCCTCCGGGGCGGTCAAGGGGGCGGCGCTGACGGGGTTCGTCACGGGCCCGTTCGGGGCGCCGCCGAGGTGGGACATCTACGAGACCATGGTGCTCATCTCGGCGTCGACGGGGGCGTCGTTTACGCTGCCGATCCTCGAGAGCGTCGTGCAGAGCCGGGGCGGGACGACGTGCGTGACGCGGATCGAGTTCGTGCTCATGGCGTGCCAGGGCGACGAGGTCGAGTTCTACACGCAGAGGCTGCGCGGGTCGATGGAGCGGGCGAAGCGGGCCGGGATCGAGCTGGTGGTGCACATCGCCATCACGAGGTCGGGCAAGGCGAGGGAGGGCGAGGCGGCCAAGATGGTGCTGCTGTGCTCGGACGACGGCGAGAGGACGGGCTCGGGCATGAGTTCGTCGTCGTCGTCGTCATCTTCGGCGCAGAAGCATCAGCAGCATCAGCATCAGCAGCACCGCCGGGTCGTGTCGGAGGAGTCCGTCGACGGGGGATGTTGTCAGGAAAAGGGGGGGCTGGACCTCGAAAAGGGGGACGACGAGGCGCCGCTAGCGCCGCGGACGCGGAGCGAGTCGCTGGCGGGCATGATGAGGGAGTATTACAGCCGTCCGGACCTCGAGGAGCTCATTCGGGGGCCGGTGGAGGCGTCGGGCGGCGAGACGTCGGTGGTGGTGTGCGGCGGACCGTCGTTGACGAGCTCGGTGAGGAATTGCGTGGCGGCGCTGTCGGACGAGAGGGCCGTCCACAAGGGGACGGGGGCGCAGGGAATTCACTTGTTTGTGGAGGAGTATTCGTTCTAGATTATGATGTGACGGGGGCGGTATATACCATGGATTGATTGCATGTTGTAACGTAGCGAGAGCATATAAGTCATTATGAGAAGTGAGAGAATGGTGGTCTATCTGTGTTAGACACATCCTCACTCACCATCGCAATATTCCACCCGTTTCCAAACAGGCTGCTACTTCTTGGCGTCGGCACTCTATATAGGAGTTGTGAGAGAAGGGGTTTTCCACTTGGAAAGGACTGATGATAATGAGTCTTGAAGTGGACTGCCTATGTGACTTGATGGAGTGTAACCGGATGCTAAGCCGTCCAATAAGGTGCCAGTGTGTACAGTGTTTATGAAGATACTAGCAGAAAAGACGAGGTTAGTGGGACGAGAGGCGAGCGAGAGGTCAAGGAGGTTTATGGTATGAGGGATGAATGAGAAGTGAGAAGTCAGATGAGAAGTGAGAGGCCCAGTGAGAGGTCCAGTGTAAATGAGTCGAGTACCACCTGCATGGCGGGGCATCCTCGGTGAACAGTGCCCCTCCAAGTGTCACCTGCACCCCTCTCTCGGTAAGGGATCCACCCTCGGTAAGCAGCCAACCACAAGCCCTAACCCCCCAGTGACTCAGCCGAACCGCAATTTTTTTTTTCTGCATCGGCGGCCGTTTCTGCCCTCCGCTTCCCGCCCTTTCGCAGCCAAAGCCCACAGCGCCCAGCGAATCGTGACCCCTCCCCCTCCTTCGTCTTTTCTCTCCCCTCCCCTCCCCTCCTCCCCTCCACCCCCTAGTCAAGCAAGTCTCTTTAATGACTAGCGTCGCGCGCTTCCTCTTTTCTCCTTCACTTCGTCCAGCCCACGTTTACACCGCCAGCCTTCGACGAGGAGCTTCTTCTTGTTCTTCAGCTTCGCCCTTGACCTCGATCTCGGCCTCGATCTCCTCCTCCTCGACCTCCTTCCCCCACTCCCTGCTACGCCGTCCGGCTACGACTCGACTCTTCTCGTGCTCGTTCCCGAACCGATCTTCCTTCGACAGCCCTCCACAAACCCCCACACCCGCTACTCTCGCGACAATGGCCGACCAGCTGACCGCTCAGCTCGAGAAGCTGTCCATCGGCAAGCTCGAGTCCTTCCCCGGCTGCTACCCTGACGTCAACCCTATCGATGTCTACCGCTCCCACATCACGTCGCTGCTGTACGATGTGACGGGCATCGAGAAGACCATCATCTACAACGCCCTCCAGTGGACCCAGAGCCTCGACAAGGGCGACCTGGTCCTGGCGGTCCCCGCGCTGCGCGTCAAGGGCAAGAAGCCCGCCGAGCTCACCGCTCAGTGGCTTGAGAATGTGAGCACACGATCGATCCCTCGGGCACAGGGAGGGGCGGCGACAACCCTCTCCTCCCCCCCCCTCTTGCCCCTCCAATGTGCGCCCCTCGAGCAATTGGCTAATCAACCGGCGCCGACCTGCAGTTCCCCGAGTCTCCCCTCATCGAGAAGCCCGTGTCGTTCCAGAACGGCTCCTTCCTCCAGTTCTGGTTCAAGACTGGTCCTCTCTCCCAGCTCCTCATCCCCCAGGTCCGCGCCCGCGGCCAGGCGTTCGGCAAGAACCCCAACAACGGCCTCAAGAACCCCGAGGACCCTTCCCTGGGCAAGAAGAAGATCATTGTCGAGTTCTCCTCCCCCAACATCGCGAAGCCCTTCCACGCCGGCCACCTGCGAAGCACCATCATCGGCGGCTTCATCGCCAACCTCTACGACGGCGCCGGCTGGGATGTCACCCGCATCAACTACCTCGGCGACTGGGGCAAGCAGTACGGCCTGCTGGCCCTCGGCTTCGACCGCTTCGGCAGCGAGGACGCCCTCAAGGAGGACCCCATCAACCACCTCTACGAGGTCTACGTCAAGATCAACGCCGCCATGAGTGACGAGAAGGAGCAGATCGCCGCCAAGGAGCAGGCCGGCGAGGACGTCACGGCCCTCAAGGACAACAGCCTGGACGAGCAGGCCCGCAAATACTTCAAGGCCATGGTCGCCGGCGACGAGGCCGCCGTCGCGCAGTGGAGGCGCTTCCGCGATCTCAGCATCACCCGCTACAAGGAGACGTACGCCCGCCTCAACATCCACTTTGACGAGTACTCGGGCGAGAGCCAGGTCTCCGAGCAGGACATGGAGGCCGCCGCCAAGAAGCTCGAGGAGATGAAGATCTCGGAGGAGTCGGAGGGCGCCGTCATCATCGACTTCACCAAGCACATCCCCGGAAAGGCCGGCAAGAGCCTCGAGCGCCCCATCATCCGCAAGAAGGACGGCACGGCGCTGTACCTGACGCGAGACATCAGCGAGCTGCTTCACCGCGAGAAGAAGTACAACTTTGACCACATGATCTACGTCGTCGCCTCGCAGCAGGACCTGCACCTGAAGCAGCTCTTCAAGATCATCGAGCTGATGGGCTACACCGAGACGGCAAAGAAGTGCCAGCACATCAACTTTGGCATGGTTCTCGGCATGAGCACGCGCAAGGGCACCGTCAAGTTCCTCGACGATATCCTGCGCGACGTCGGCGACAAGATGCACGAGGTGATGAGGAAGAACGAGACCAAGTACAACCAGGTCGAGAACCCGGAGGCCACGGCCGACATCCTTGGCATCAGCAGTGTCATGGTCCAGGATATGAGCGGCAAGAGGTAAGTCAAGTCATTGGTTGCCATGTCGTCCGTACTTTGTCGGCAGCATGGTCGCGCTTTCGGATGCACTGACACGTTTCGCCCGCTCTAGGATCAACAACTACAAGTTCGACATGGACACCATGACCTCGTTCGAGGGCGATACCGGACCGTACCTCCAGTACGCCCACGCCCGGCTGTGCTCCATCTTCCGCAAGGCCGGCGTGCCGGAGGAGGAGGTGGCCAAGGCCGACCTCAGTCTGCTGACGGAGAAGCATGCCATTGAGCTGATCCGCGTCATCGGCCAGTACCCCGACGTTGTCCAGAACACGCTCAAGACGTTGGAGCCCACCACCGTGCTGACGTACCTGTTCCGCCTCACGCACGTCGTCAGCAGCAGTTACGACCACCTGCGCATCGTTGGAAGCGAGCCAGAGATCCAGAAGGCCCGCTTGGCGCTGTACACGGCTGCCAGGACCGTGCTCTACAACGGCATGCGTCTGTTGGGACTGTCCCCGGTCGAGAGGTAAGTCGAGAGTCTGCCGTGGCCTGCCTGCCTGTCTGCCTGCCTGCAGTGCAGTTCAGCCGCAGCTTTGTACCATCTGTGTTGCATGTGAAAGAAAGAACATGATGTGCTGACCGTCTCAACAGGATGTAAAACCAGGATATGGACGGAATCATTACTGCGAGGAGGAAGAGGGAGAGTGAGTGGAGGAAAACGCAGCCGCATCTGGGAAACGACTCTTGAGACGACCGTGACGGCAGTGTCACACTTGGCGACGATAGCATCAGCATCCCCGAACCATCCTGCCCAAACGACGGAGGATGCGGCAGATGAGGAGCTTCGGCGAAGCTGGGCCGGTACAAACTTAGCTACAACGGCTGTTAGCTGGTCCACTAACTACGGGCGTGGTGGCACTCGACAATGACCCGACTGTCCACCCACCGACGTGGCGTCGTGGGACAAAGAGACGGACGGACGGACACGAACTCGATCAAGGGAAGCGGGAGGAGCCCATCCATCGTCTTCGGTGTCTTGGAAGCCCCCGCGTCGCCGGCCTCGGACAGAGACACAAGAGACACAAGAGACACAGAGAGAGGGAATGAGCCACAAGGATTCGTGGGCACCAGCCCGTTTAGCGCTGAGTAATATGAAAAGACTATACCACACACACACACACACACACAAACACACGTACCAGACTAAACTGACACACTCGGAAGACTTGGACATGTAATGAGGTTTGACAGACAGTACAGATGACGGCGGTTCGATTTTCCGTAGGGCTGGCTGCTTACTCTCTGTTGTAAGCGAGGAACACGCGGCACAGCACAGCACAGCACAGCACAGCACAGCACAGCACAGCAAAGCAAAGCAAAGCACAGGTCGGGTTTCGTGACGGGTGTGTTTCGTATGAGGCAGCAAACTGACCATTGTTTTCTCAGGGAAGACGGTAGGGAGGAGAGAAAAAGTATAGCTCGTCTTTGAATGTCAAAGCAGACTCGAACCTAGCGAAGCGCGATATGCCCAGAGGCCAAAGACTACAAGAGCCGTCCTGTTCCTGGTCCTCAGCGCCGCTTCTCGCAAACCCAGAGCCAAGCTCTCATTAAGAGGCCTCGCAGGCGTTTGCCAGACCAGCAGGTGGCCTTTTGTCTGACGCTCGCCGCTCGGAGACCTACGTGGGGGAGTTCCATTCCTGGGCGCCACCAAGAGAGATCGTCCCGCTCGGATCCCGCTAGGGCGGTTCAATCCCTGCCAACACCGAATCTTGCATATGCCCAAAACGCCAGAGATGCGATGGCTCTCGATGGCTCTCGATAGCTCTTGGCCCTCCCCCCTTCCCAGGCTGTCTGTCTCTCTCTCTCTCTCTCTAACTTGCTCAACTGAGTCGAACCTGGACGGACACGGAAGAAGCCTGCCGCAGTGCTGGGTGCTCGTTTCCCTGTTGGACAGCAGCAATCGCGCCGCCGCGGTGGCTTACAGCTGATCGACATTGACAACGTACACTTGTGATAACGATGACTTGCTTTTTGTTGCTTTTGGTCTTTTCTTGGCTTTTTTCCCTTTTCGGCAGAACTGCCGGAGAGAAACAACGTTCGACAAACATGCCATGTTCTCGTTACCGTTTCCTTTATCTGGTTAGGCGTCGTCCAAGAGCATCAAGTCCGAGACTGACATTTGCCCAGGTTCCGAACCATGTACATTGTCGGTGCATCCAGCAACAGCAGCAACACCACCACCACCACCACCACCAACACGACCACCAGCATCAGTAGGAACAATGCGGCATGGCCTCCTTTGGGGTCTGGACATGGCGCAAACGGGCGGCGGCGCGGGCGAGAGAAGCGCTCCGGCGGGAGTACCTGGCCTAGAATGCGTCCAAGGAACCGCTTCCCTCTCTCCCACACGCTCTTCAGCCCACTGTACCCGTTGATTACCAACCAGAACGAGCACAAGGATTCAGCCAGGAGCTCGCTTAGTCGCTTGTGAAGTTGGTAGTAGCTGGTCTAGTAGCCCAGCCCGAGGTTTTAGCTGCAAGCTAGCGTCCTGCCCGGCGAAATGGCTCGGTGTCCGTGTCCCAAGACCGGACGAGCCCCGACTTGACTCCGACGCCCACCGCAACACAGCAGCAGCTGTACCTGAGGCCGGTGGTGTCTGGGTAGGTGGTTCAGATGCCCAGACCGACAAGGCCAAGTGGGACCAGGATGATCCTTTCCCTTTGCCACGGAGGAGGAGGAGGAGGGCATGGAAACAGCTCGCTTGCGCGTGTCTCTGTCTGTCTGTCTGTCTGTTCGTCTGCCTGCCTCCTGGCTGTCTGTTCTGGTCTTCTCCTTTTTGCTGTGGTGTGCGATGAGCCGTAGGGTGCTCGCTCCGTCGGCCCATCTTTTGGCCCCTGTGTTTGGAAGCTCCCGCGGCTGCAACACGCATCCCACGGTCACCCCATATCCTAACCATCTCCTTGGGCCCTAGGCAAGCAAGGCAGGCCCTGCTGCTGCTGTCCCTCGAGTCCATTGGTCATTGGAGTTAGCCTATCCCTCCCACACAGTAGAGCAAGATGCAAGGACGGGCATCGGAATCTGCTAGTTCCCCGGCAGCTCCAGAAGGAGGGAGCCCTCGGGGCGTCGTGTTCCCCATGCTCGCCTCTCGACGCGAACCGGGTGTCTGATGTATCTCTCATGGAGGATTCAGTTGCCCTCTTTGGACCCAGCAAGATGTCAGACCTCGACGAACCATTTGTCTGGGAAGGGGGCCAAGCGATCAGAACGGCCGGCCGTGAAGCGTGGCACCCGCCAATCCTGTGTGCTATGTTTGGCAAGGATTGATTTTCCCACCATGGCCCGGACCAAGACTGTGAGCGGCGTCCGCTCGTTGGCTGGATAACGGCTGACGGTTGCCTCCATCGACGGCCATGTGGACTGACATGTTTGCCGCCGGCCGCTGTGCGTCGATCCAAGGGGAGATATTGGTCATCGGGGAAACAAGCTAAGATTCCGCCATGGCGCTTGGGGAATCCGGTCCATGTCCAGGACACATACCACATACATACACACCACACACACACACACACACACACACACATACGCAGGTTCAAGCCCTGTTTCCAGACAAAGGGGACCGTTGACCGTTCGCCTTCGGTCCGCTTGGGCTCTCTAGACCGGATGGCCCAACTTCGCCCTGACTCTTCTTAATAACAGGCGAGAGACTCACCCACTCGCACACACGCCTCACACTTCAGACCCGTCACCGCGGTTCTTCTCATTTTCTGTCTCTCCTGCACCATCAGGACTTATTCTTCACTCTTTTGCATTCCTCTCATACCTTTGACGACCTCTTGTTTCCCCTACCCCCTTTCCACCCTCTTCTTTCATATCCCTTTACCCCCCCCCTCCCCCCTTCACAGACGACTTTTCGGCTTCGACTTACTCTATTGTGTAATACTTCTCACTTGGCCTGCTATCATGGCCCTAGGCGTGGCTATTATCGCCTTCATCCTCTTCTGCGCATGGCGGCTGTATGCCGCCGTCCAGCTCAAGAAGAAGCTTCCCGAGGGCGCGAAGCCTCTTCCAGGACCCAAGGGTACGTTGTCTCGAGACTCCAAAAAAAAGAAGTCGAAAAACAAACCCCCATTGTTGGCCATCCTCAAGAAGCTCATCATCGTTCCCAATCGCACAGGTCTGCCTCTCATCGGACGTGTTCATGATGTACCGGCGGAAGCAGCGTGGCTCAAGTTCTACGAGTGGAGCAAGGAGTATGGCCCCATCTACCAGCAAGAGATGTTCGGATCCGTCCACGTCTGGATCTCCTCGGAGCAGGTCGCCCATGACCTCCTGGGCCGCCGCAACGTCATCTACTCTGACCGGCCCATGATCCCCAACCTCCCGGACAACCGAACGAGCGGCGATTACCTTGCCCTCCTCGGCAGGACAGGTACGCGCATGTCCACATCCATACGCTCTCCCCCCCCCCTTCACCTTCAGTTTGTTAACGTAGTGTGTATAGAAACATGGAAGCGCCAGCGCAAGCTCTGCCATCACCTCATGAACCAGAGTGACAAGCAGGAGCTCCACGACTATCCGACCCGCGAGCGCGATCGTTTCCTTTGGCTCCTCTCCCAGAAGCCCGGCGAATACCGCGAGTACATTGAGCAGTTCACCAGCCGGACCGTCAGCCGTCTCTCCTGGGGCACCGCCCACCCGGCCCGCGTGCTGCGCAAGACGACGTTCGGCCTGCTCGAGACCATCTCGCCCGCCGGCGCCCTGCCCAACGTCATCTCGTTCCTCATGCACGTCCCGGCCGCCCTGTCGCCGTGGAAGAAGAAGGAGAGGGAGCGCCACGAGCTCGAGTCGAGGCAGTTCACGAGCAACGTCGACTTCGTCAAGGACCAGATCTCGCAGGGCACCGCGCAGCCGAGCTTCATCGGCACCTTCATCAACGAGGGGCTCGGCAACGAGAAGGGCAAATGGGGCGATCTGCAGGAGGCCCAGAACGTCGTCGGCCTCATGGCCATCGCCGGCGCCCTGACCATCGGCAGCCCCATCCAGAGCTTCCTCCTCGCCATGCTGCACTACCCGGAGTGGCAGACCCGCCTGCAGAGTGAGATTGACGAGGTCTGCGGCGGCAAGTGCCCGATGTGGACGGATCGTGAGAAGCTGCCCCTGTTGAGGGCTGTCGTCAAGGAGGTTATCCGCTGGAGGCCCCCTGTTCCTACGGGTAAGTTTGTGTGTGAGTTTCTGATGAGTTCGGATGAACGACTGACACTTGACGTACAGGCATCCCCCACGCTGTCGAGAAGGATGACGTCTACAACGGCTACTTCATCCCTGCTGGCGCCACGATCCATGCTCTTGAGTGGTGAGTAGGATGAAATCTCTCTCTTTTGGCCATTCGGCCACGACTAACCATGACCACCAGGGGTATCACCCGTGACGAGTCCATCTACCCGGACCCCGAATCCTTCAACCCGGGCCGCTGGCTTCAACCCGAGTACCCGACGTACAAAGAGCCCCTCACGCGCTTCCCCAACCTCGACGGCTTCAGCCAGTTCGGCTTCGGACGCCGGACGTGCCAGGGTGTGCCCATCGTCGACCAGGACCTCTTCCTGACCATGGGCGGCATGGCCTGGGCCTTCAACATCCAGCGCAAGCGCAACGCCGACGGAACCGAGGTGCCGGTGCACTGGAACGACTATACGCCGCTGCTGATCGCCAAGCCGGCGCCCTTCGAGTTCGACGCCGTCGTGCGCACGCCCGAGAAGGCCGAGCTGATGCGGTCCATGTTCGAGGCCGCCAAGGAGGAGGAGGAGCACGAGGAGATGATGATGAAGATGGGCATGCCCGACGTCGACCCGGTGGATGCCAAGAAGCAGAGCGCCGCGCCCATGTCGACCAAGCCGCCGCCATCGTCCCTGACGATGAACCTCCGCCAGAGGAAGGAGGAGGGCGAGCACGAGAAGCAATACCGCGAGCACGAGCGCGACATCCCCGGGTGCCCCGGCCGGTGGGCGACGGAGAGCGACATCGACTCGGGAAACGAGAAGGGCTACGTCGATGATGACAGCTGCTCCGGGCGTTCGTCGCCGACGACGCTGTCATAGGGGAATGGATGCTTGACGGGCGTAACGTCGAGGCTGACGGAAAAAGGGGTAATAATGGATGAAGTGAAGAGATCATACGGTGGAGCTGTTGGGAGAACAGGAAGAGGAGAGGGCAAGGAGGTAGAGAGTGGGCGAGAGACGGACGAGAGAGATATCATGGACGGCGCTGATGGGGCTTTGGAGATATCAAGGATTCCCTTTGTTTTTGTTGATGTCGTGGCTCCGGTACCACGAGACGTAACCCTCGCTGCTACCGAACGGAGGGGACCGGGCCAGCTGAGAAGGGAAGAGACAGACGGAAGAGAGGGGACAGGACAGTCTAGAATGTGACACGGATATATACCTTCTACGATGTATGAATATAGAAATTTACAGCTGCCATGCGTCGCTCACTTAATGCTGTTGCAAGTATTGCAAGGGGCGGACATCGCCGGTTATCTAAGCATGCTGTGTGTTATGCTGCGTGTTAGTTGTCTCCAAGGGGGTTGATGGGTGGTAGATCACTCGTAAAGTCTTGCCTAGAGAATATGAACTAACATATATTCACGGAACAGAGACTTGACAGCGACGCTTAGGATCTGGGAAACTACCAATGAGAAGCACCTAGTCATCGTACAGTCTAAGACCGTTCTCCTCCCGTGCCCGCCGCCTCATCTCCTCGCTCGAGCATATCAAAAGCTCCCAACTGGCCGCATTTGCCTGGGCCCCCGCCGAATAGACGTCGCCGTCGGGATTGGAGTCCATCAACACATAGTCATGCGCATGGATCCCGGAGTCGAGCCATGTCGTCGTCGGCTCCTTGTCGCGGACCGCCGCATCCTCACACTCGGAGTTTGTTCGCACGTCGACGATGTCGCGACCCAGCTCCTTGGCGTGTTGCTCCAGGTAGTCGACGTAGTAGTTTCTGTTGGGGCTGTTTGGCCAGCTGCGAGTCTGCGTCTGCCGCGCCTGGTCCCAGAGCTCCGAGCACGGCCGCGGCGCGAGATCCTCCCAGAGGGCTCTGTAGTCGCCCGCGATGCACGCCATGGCCGCCTGCAGCTTCATGTCCGGCCGGCGGCGGACGAGCTCCCTCAGCGTCTCCTCCGCCGGGATCAAGGGCCACCAGATCATCGCGGGCACCTCGTGTTTGCCGGGGCTGGAGGGTGTGATGTGCGACAGGTCGTTGACCATGATGAAGCGCGCCAGCGCGGCGGTCCTGATGGAACGGTTGCTCGGGTCGATTTCCTGGAGGGACCACCACTTGGCAAAGGTGGTGTTGTGGTAGATGCCGCGGATGACGGCCGCGTGCTCGTCGTGGAGCATGCTCGGCCGGCGGAGGCGTACGTATCGTTCGATATTCCCCTCGTAAGCCGCCATGAGGATCAGTGCGTCCTTGTTGGTGGTCGGCAGGTGCGAGAGGAGGGGCGTGTAGAAGAGCTCAAGGTGCTCCGGGGCGAGCTCCTCGTTGTTGGCCTTTTCCGATGAGGTCTCGTCGATGTTGTAGTCTTCGGCGATGTTGAAGTAGTGCTTACCCCATTCCTGGGACGCGTCCAGCCCGTGTCAGACGTCCAGTGAGGACCGCACAGCTGTGTCGCCGTTCATGAAGGCGGGTGATGATGGCCTATCGGGGTGGGAAGACCGGGCGTAGTCGTCGAGGATGGCGTAACACACAGGCTGGCGCATGATGGTGTCGAATATGGCTGTCGATCCCTCTTTTGAGGAATTGTCTCTGGTCTCTTCCGCGATGGAGACTTCAGGCAGGAGGCCGAGTTCGTAGTAGAGGCCGGCATAGCCAGCGACGGCACAGGCCCGGCCGACCACATACCGCATGTCGGGGTAACGCTCGGCCAGCCGGCGGTAGGTTTCTTCGCTGGCCACGTCCGGATACCAAATGCAATACGGCTTGTCATCGTCGGCCGTCATTTCCGGGACGGCGTTGCTCATGATAAGCCGGTCGTTGCGGGCGCGGGCAAAGGCTCTGTTGTGCGATTCCGAGCAGAGCCTCTGGACGTGTTCCGACATTGCAAAAGCTTCATTGTGCCGGATACCGTGTATCACGCACGCCGAGACCCAGTGGCCCAGGTCGGTCGGCAGCCGGTGGCCCCGGAGTGCGTCCCGATGGTCGTCGCCCGGCGGCGGCCGCCGCGTCATGAGCGCAGCGTCCATCCCCTCGAATAAAACAGTCGCCTCAGTCAGAGTCACTAATAACATATGGATTGAAGATGAAGATGAGGAAAATGGGCTAGCCAAGGACGCACATGTGTTGGAGCCGCCACTGTAGAGAGTGTGAGTATCTGCGGGGCACCCTAGAAATTCAGGGGTGTGGGGGCTATGGGTGTATGTGTCTTGCTACCTACCTCTAGCGCAGAGAAGCCTTGTCGCTTCTGATAATCTGGGAAAGCCGTCGCTTCTCATCAGCGATGGCGGGACTCCGTGTGATATGGCTGCCACGTTGGTCTTGACGTTCCCCGCGGCCACCGAGCTGGGGAAAGCCAAGTCATCGGCAATACGTAGGTGCGCTGAAAATCCTGAAAGAGCCGCTCCTGGGTATGGTTGCGTCCAAACGAAGCCTGTGTAGGAGGCCACGCCTGAGCGATTCGGAGACACAAAAGCAGCCTGTAGGGCAGGCCAAGAGGCTTCACTTCTACAACATTGGATGCGTTGGCGAGGTATGCTGTGTTGTCCAGGTAAGTTTATGCCACGTCTTCTTTCCTGATGACGTTGGTGAAGAGGGATGCCGGTGGCAAAGCCCAAGAGCTGAGCTTTACAAGATGATGCACACATTTGGAATCCGGCGCATTTCCCGGCGCGATTCGGAAACTTGTGGGGCTCCAAGCGCGCAGAAGTAGCCGGCCGCCGGGGTACGGGGGCCGTAAGCCGGCCGGCGCTTGCGGACCGGCACTGCCCGGTCCCGTCAGCTCTCCGGCGCTTACATCCTCACTGACGCAGCTTGAACTTTTCCGCAAACTAGTTTCCAAAATGTAAAGAACAACCAAGCATGATGCTACCCCGCAAAGATACGCATTTCCTTCGTGAGACGAGGTGCTAAAATGGACTCAAGGATCCCCCTGCAATCGAAGGGGAAAAAACGATGAAGCCCCAACGGGTGCCTAGCGAGCGTCTACGTAAAGAAAGCAAGAGAAAAGGGACTCTGTTTTCTCACCGGAAGAAGGCGTTCTTTCGGAAAGCAGATCGGATATTCCAGGACTGCGATGGGCGAGTGTCTACACATTCATTCAACGCAAGGGGAGAACTTGGATATACACAAGCCATCCATCTGACGACACCTTGCACGAAGTCAGGCATTGTTGGTGAGCGTCCTTTCTTTACACAGAACCACATCCGTCCAACACACACACACACACACACACCTACTACATCGTGATAGATTTCAACTAAAAATGAAGTCAACGAAGGAAAAAACATACAACACCAGGTATTCGCTGGTCGTCACCGACCCAACTACTAATCCGGCCCTCATTGGCTTATCTATGGGAGAGCGGACGGGATCCCGAGTTTTCCAATGGGTATGGTCGTATGTGCCATGTTTCCACGTCCAAGATGTTCATATTCCGCTGCCACTCAGGGTACCAGACTTTTTGAACACAAGAGGAAACGTCTTGACCGATCATGGACGGCGGCCTACTTGTTTATCCACGTGACTGACATCAAGCTCGGCCCATTTGGTTTCTTCCGGCATGCCGACGAATTTGTTGCGCGAGTGTCTCTTCGTGGCCTGCTGAGCACGGAGGACTATGGGTTATTGAGAGACGATACAAGAAAGTTTAGCAAATGACTGCTCCGACTGGACTAGCTGAGAGTTTGAATGAGAAAAAAACCAACACAAGGGCGTGCAATAGTTAGTGGCTTAATATCATTAGTGGCGCCGTGCTTTTTGAAACTTTTCTACATATGTGAAGCTTGGTTGTAACCTTTAGTCTATAGAAACGGGTGACTCTACATACAAGCAGATGCTGGCCTTGGGCCTCACAAGTGACTTGGGATATATACGTAGTATTGAAATATCTTGGTTGGGTTGTACATGAAAATGAACGATTCCCTTGGGAGCTCCGTGTTCTTTCCCAGTGTACAGGGAAGATTGTAGGAACTTGCCAGTTTCTAGCTGGACAATGCATTTCCGAGTGGCCGCGGAGAACAAGATACTGTTGGAAATGGAATCGTCGCCATGGGAGGCGACACTCCCAGCTGAAGAGGGGTGGATAATCCCACAGGCGAGCTGCTGTGTCCTATCTCCATTGAATGGGTTGATTAGTTACATGATCGGTCCGCGGGTGCCATTACTGTACATACAGGCGACCCTATGGGCAGAATTCTCTATTCTATTGACCCTCTGGGGGGTGGCAGTTTCTGCAGCGCGCTTGGGTACAGTCCACGAACGGGCCGTTTTCTACGTTGTTCTTGTCGCACCAATCATAACATACTCGGAGGTCCCCGTCGGGACAGGAACCCTGGGCCAGGGCGGAAGAGAGGCCGGCGGTAAGGACGAAGAGGATGGGCAGGAGCTTCATGTCGGAATCTTGACTCTTGGGTTTGATTGTTCTTTGGGGCGGGATGTTGTTATATCTCGAGTGTGAAAGGCTGGTCGTTCGTTTTACAAGTGGCAGGACAGTTCCCGAACGGAAAGCGAGTGCGCTCTCCACCATTTTATCCAGGAGACTGACTGCGCGCACTTCCGCCGATCCGCACCGCATAACACGGCTTTCCCCAGAGACTCGGGTTTCCGAGAACGCCACTGCATCTGACTCGTGAAGAGGTGCCAATACTAGCTAGGGACCCGGCGTCGACAGTGTTCACTGGAATCCGACGGTCATACGGGCCAGCGGGGCCAACGCTGGACTCTTTTTTGCAAGCGGTGAGAGACAAAGAGGTTCGGTCTCGGTTTGCTGTGGCAAGTCTGTAGAGTACCGTTGGGGACCAATCTCATAGAGAGGAGATATGAGGGCAAGGATTTTCGTCACGATTCTAAACAAGACCCCGTTCCGTTCGGCCTCTTGGGGCTGCCGAGCCCCGTCCTATCCCATTATGTTCGGCTGTTTTGGGCTGCCGGGCCCCGTCTTATGGGGCAAAAGACCACGCGGGTGCATCCAGGGGTAATCAATTTGACTTTGGATGATCGCTTGATGTTCAGTCTGTAATCTACCGAGTTGCTGCTAATTGGCTGACCCCGTTGTAATCGGTTGAAGATGCTCCAACTTTTGTCGTCGTGGCCGTTGTCAACGTTACCAGCAGCGCCATCGGTGGCAGAGGCGGAGGCACGGCCACTGACTCCTAGCCATTGCGACGAGTTTCAGCAGACGGTATGTGTATGCTGACCCAAAAGTGAACAAAGTTGTTTGACGAATCATGGACATTGAGTCTTCTCTTAACTCTTCCTGTAAGACAGAGTACGAATACAAACCCACGCAATTGCCCCGACCACCCCGTCCTGCTTGGCCATACGTATTCTAGTCTAGGTACGCAGCCTTGAGACGTTGGATGGGTTTACCATCTCCGGAAGAGGCGGGAAATACCCAGGGCAGTTCCTGTATATTCTGATCCGACCGCACCGGAACACCCAGTCCAATTGGAGCATGTACTATATTGGACTGACTTATCCTGGATCGGGTTGTGTTATTGTGGGTATTTCTCACTTGGCAGTCCCTATACCGTCGTATTTGTCAACCCAATAGCCCGTCGTGATTCGAGCAGCATTCGGGAACTCTGCTGTCTCAAGCTCATCTGCCGATTACTCAGCATAGTTGCTCAACCTGTTCATAACGTTATGTTTGCAAAGATGGCAGTTGGTGTAATGGCATCTAAAATTCTTCAAAATATTGGTAGGCCAAGACTCAATCTGACAGGCCTCTATAGTGTCTACATGCGTGTTCCTCCAATAAATCGCGTATATCCATGAAATGAGAGCAAACAGTCTCCGTCAAATGCAATCTAATCATCCTAGGCATCCTTGACCAGCTCCGGGAAGGCCAGAGCCGAGCCGGTCTTATCGGCCATCAACAGGTACTCGGCCAACATGGGATTCAGCCCCTTCTCCCTCGCCTCGCGCACCCACTCCACCAGCGGCATCGTCCTCACGGGCAGCTGATGGCCCGAGTCCGACATCTCCCTGACGACGGACAGCGGATAGACAATCTCGCCGGCCTCGTACATGTACCTCACGCCCGCCTTACCCCCTTCTTCTCCCGCGGCCATGACGGCCTCCACGATGTCGGCGGCGACGTTGGCCACCGAGACGAAGTCGAAGTAGCCCTTCCAGGACCCGGACTCGGGCACGGCCTCGAGGTCCTCGACGTAGCGGAACAGGTTCGCCATGAGGTCGAGGTCGCCGGCGCCGTCGCCCGTGATGCTGCTCGGGCGGTGGACCGTGACGGGCAACCGCCAGGCGCTGGCGGCCTTCTCCAGGAGCACCTCGGACGCCCACTTGGCGGCCGTGTAGCCGCCGCCGGCGAGGGCGCGGGGGTCGGTCGCGGGGGGCCAGTCCGCGGCGCTGGTCTCGCCGAAGCTGTCGAGACCCGTCAGCTGGGCGACGCTGGCGCTCGAGACGAAGTGCAGGGGCACGCGGCGCGGGGCGGCGAGACGGGCGAGGGCGCGCGTGCTCGCGACGTTTGTGCGGCGGAGCGTGGCGTATGTCTTGAGGAACGAGACGTCGGCGCCGTTATGGATCACGGCGTCGGCCTCGGCGAAGATGGAAGCGGCCTCGGCGGCGGTGAGGCCGAGGTGTGGAGCCGCGAGGTCGCCGCGGTGAATACGGACCCTGGGATCGGAGAAGGGGTCCGAAGAGGAGGAAGACGAAGAAGAAGAAGAAGAGGAGGATGGGGGGTTCCGCACCGCGATGCAGTGGATGCGCGTGATGCTGGGCTGGCGGAGGAGGAAGTCGAGAAGATGTCGTCCCAGGAAGCCTGTGGCACCCGTGAGAACGACGACGCGAGGTGGTTGGTTAACATTCGCCATAGCGGAGCCGGAGACAATGTCAACAGGAGTTTCTGATGATGATGTGTCGAGCGACGTCTCCTCGTTCCAGTCGATGGCCGACGAGGCTCCGTCTCTGGGTGTTCCGTCCGAGAACAGCAAGTCGGTCATCCCTGCGACGGTACTGGACTCGAACATCTCGTGCAGAGGGGGCACCTTGCCGTAATGCTTCTCGAACAACCCTTGCAGGTTCACGAGCAGGAGAGAGGTGCCGCCGACGTGGAAGAAGTCGGTCTGGGGGTCGACGGAGTACTGGTTCACGACGTCGCTGGGGATGACCTCCTTCCACAGCTCCCAGATCTCGGCTTGGTTGGGCGTGAATCCGGTCCCCTGGCCCGATTGGCTGTTTTCACCATCACCAGACCGATGCCGAGTCGAGATGGGCAACGTCTGGAGAGCACGGCGGTCCAGCTTGTGCGAGGTGCCCATGGGCAGGGCGGAAACGGGCACGAGCAGAGACGGCTTCATGTGTCTGGGGAGCGTCAAGCGATCGCTGACCTCGGCGAGAAAGTCCTTCTGGTTGCTGCTCCCGTGAGCCGATGCGTCGTCGTTGTTTGCGGCGAGGACGACGTGGGCGACGAGATACTGCGGGCCGGCGGCCGATTCGGCGCCGTCCTGGCGGACAGACACGGCGGCGTGGGTGATGCGGCCCAGGCCGGCCTGCAGGATGGCCGATTCGATGTCGGCGAGGTCCATGCGGATGCCGCGCAGCTTGATCTGCGTGTCACCGGCGATGCGGCCCTCGAGAACGAGACCGCCGTCGGGGCTAAGACGCCCGCGGTCGCCGGTCCGGTGCTTCGTCTTCCACCCGCGGGCTGCGAACTCCGGGGGCGCCGTCTTGTCCGACACGAAGGCCTCGGACGTGAGCTTATCGTTGTTGAGGTAGCCCAGCCCGACGCCGGCGCCGCCGATGCAGACTTCGCCCGAGACGCCGGCGGGGACGGGCCGGAGGTCGCGGTCGACGATGGAGATGGAGTAGTTGGGCCAGGTCGTCAGGGGCAGGGCGGCGATGTTTCTGCCGCCACTGTTGCTCTCGGTGTCGTGATACGGCATCTCACGGGTGTTGGACGTGAAGCTGGTCTCGGTCGGCCCGTATCCGTTGAAGAGGCCGAGGTCGGGCTTGCCGAGGGACCGGAACGCGGAGAGGAGGCTCTGGGTCATCTTCTCGCCCCCGGACGCGGCCACCCTCCACTTGGAGCTCTTGAGGTGCTGGGCGCCGGCGCCGATCCACGAGGCATACTCGGTGGGCGTGGCCTGTGTGAAGGTGACATTCTCGGCGGCCACGAGCCGGGTGAGGCCGGCCGCGTCGCCGCGAAGTTGGGCCGGGACGACGACGAGGGTGCCGCCATTGGCGAGTGCCGTCAGGGTCTGGGACAGGGACATGTCGAAGCTGAAGGCGGCCTGCTGCAGCATGACGTCGGAGCCCTCCTTGAAGCCGAACTGGCGAGTGGCGAGCTCGATGTTGTTCCTCAGGGACGCGTGGCTGAGGGAGATGCCCTTGGGCGTGCCGGTCGACCCGCTGGTGTACAGAACGGCGGCCGCGGAGCCGGCTCTGGCTTGGGTCGGCACCTTCGCGTCGGGCGACGAGTTCTTCGTCACGTCGACGGGTACGGCTGTGGAT
Organism: Colletotrichum higginsianum IMI 349063; assembly: GCF_001672515.1. Taxonomy (NCBI): domain Eukaryota; kingdom Fungi; phylum Ascomycota; class Sordariomycetes; order Glomerellales; family Glomerellaceae; genus Colletotrichum; species Colletotrichum higginsianum. Next base: position 5,528,193 of record NC_030955.1, read on the forward strand.
TCCAGCTGGGCAAAGAGCGATCTGGTGCTGGCGTCGACGAGGACGTGCGTCGGCCGGCACTCGCGTACGATGGCCGCGAGGCGGTCGGTAGAGTTGAGGCGAGGGTCCAGGGGCGTGTAAGTGGCGCCGACCTTCCAGATGGCCAGGATGGAGCAGACGAAGTCCAGGGTCGAGGCTTGCATGACGCCCACGATGTTGCTGCTGCCGATTCCTGCCTCTTCGAGGCGAGCCGCAATGGCGTTGACCCGCGCCGCCATCTGAGCGTAAGTGAGGCCGCCCCCTTGGCCGTCTCGCAAGGCGGCCTTGGACGCGTGCTTGTCTGCCATGTCGTCGATGCGGTGCATCAGCGTCTCGGGCCAGGTGAAGTCGTACAGAGGACCACGTCCCAGCTTCAGGGCCTCGTCCACGGCGGCCGTGTCGTACAAGGCCGGGCGCCCGAGGCTCGAGGCCGGGTTCCGCGAGAAGGCGGCGACAAGACGGAAGTAGCAGTCGAGGAGCAGGTTGGCATCATCAAGGTCGTACAGATCCTGCTGGGCCGTCAGGGTGACGAGCGAGTCGCCTTCGGGGTTGTCGACGATGTCGAGGCTGACGTCGTACGCGACCTGGCCGCCGGCCATGAGCTCGCCCGTGCCGGTGCAGCCGCAGAAGGGGCGCGTCTCGGACACGCCGCGGCGGTAGTTGAGGAAGGTCTGGAAGAGGGGCGCGTGCGACGACGAGCGCGGGACGTTGAGCTCGGAGAGGAGGATGTCGAAGGGGACCCTCGAGTGGGCAAAGGCCTCCTGTGACGTCTTGCGCATCTCGCCCAGGGCGTCGCCGAACGTCTTTTGGGCGAGGGAGTCCTCACCGCCGCCCCCGCTGCCCTTGACGCGGAGGGGGAGCAGGTTGAGGTAGAGGCCGATGGCGCCCGCGAGGCCATTGTCCTTCCTGTTGGCGTCGGCGATGCCGATGCAGAAGTCATCGGAGCCGCTGAGGCGGGCGATCAAGGCCCTGAACACGGCGAGGTGGAAGTGGAAGGGCGTGGCCTTGAAGCGCCGGCACACGTCCCGGATGGCCCGAGACTGCTCGGCGTCGACTCGGCGCTTCACCGTGTGCGTGTCGTACGTGGCGACGCCGGCGGGCCGAGACGACTTCTTGGAGACGGGCAGGAGAGCCATGGGCTCGGGGAGATGGTTGAACTGGGCGCGCCAGTACGCCAGCTCCGGCGCCCACTGGCCGGACTTATACTCCTGGGCCTCCTTCGCGGAGAAGTCGGGATACTGGGTGACGGAGGCGTCGAGTGGCTGGCCGTTGTACGCCCTCTCGAGGTCGGCGAAGAAGACTTCGAAGCTGACGCCGTCCATGTTGATGTGGTGGTAGCCCAGGACCAGCACGTGTTCCGTCGACGACTTGGAGAGGAGCTGAACCCGCATCGTCTGGCCCTCGTCGAGCTTGAAGACGGTGTTCTTGATGTCCTCGTAAGCCGCCTTCACCTCGCTCTCGGCGTCGCTGTCGGCGGGTATGGCGCGTATCTCGAGCTCAAAGTTGGGCGAGCTCCACACCTTTTGCACGGGCACGTTCTCCTCCACGACGAAAGAGGTGCGCAGGGCCTCGTGGTGGTGGGCGACCTTGTCGACGGCCCTGGCCAGGTCGTCGGGACGCAGCGGACCGTTGATGCGCATCATTGACGTGATGTTGAAGGCCAGCGGGTCCGCGAGGTACGACCGCAGGAACCAGAAGCGGGACTGGCCGAAGGACAGGGGGACCGTCCGGACGAGGGAGTTTCCTCCGGCGCGCAGTTTCTCTTCGAGGCCTTGGCAATTGGGGGGAGTAGGAGGCTCCGAGATGGACGACACGGAGGCCGCGTGGTCGCCGGCCTTGTCCGTGAATACAGACTCCGCACGGTCCGAGGTGGTAGGGCTCTCGGCAGAAGAAAGATCCGCGTCGGCGGTTGGCGACGCCCTTGCAGCGTTGTTGGCTGTTGCTGTAGCGATGCTCTGGGCTGTTGACTTTTTTGGGGCAGTCGCGAGCGGGGGAGCCGGCGCCGCCGATGGTGCCTTGGCAGTATCGGGTCCGTCCGGCATCCGGAGCTTCGGGCCGGTCGGTCGGGACTGTGGGGCCGAGGTTGATCCGTCGGTGCCGGGTCCGTCCGACTGCCGGAGCTTCGGCGTCATGGACTCCGGGATGATCCCCTGGACGAACTCGAGCAGCGCTTTAGCGGTGCCGCCGTTGAGAATCTTGAGGACGGGCACGTCGACAGTGAGCTCTTTCAGGAACCAAGATCTCAGGTCCACGGCGACCAGCGAGTCCATGCCGAGCGTCTCCAGTGGCAGCTCGAGCACGTCCCTGTCGGCGTCGGCCTGGAGGGACGAGACAAGCTTGGCGTGGAATGCATCCGACACGATGGCGAGCACTTCTTCCGCCGTCTTGGCGTCCTGCAGCCGCGTCTTGACGGGGACGCCCTGCTTCGATGCGCCCGCGGCCGCCGGCATCGTGTTGCCCGTCTCGAGGACGAGGTGCTGGAAGATGGGGTTGGTGAACCAGGTGATGTCGGGGTCCTCGTCGCTGTACTGGAGGCGGAGACCCGTGGCCGTCGTCACGGACTGCGGCGAGCCGGGGGGGCTGGCGAGGACGGCCTCGGCGAACATGGTGAGGAAGTCCTGCTCGCTCATCCACATGTTGCCGACGGAGAAGAGGTACTTTTGCTGCTCGAAGCTCAGCTTGCTCGTGACGGAGCCGTTGCCCATGATGGCGCCGATCTCGACCGACGAGCCGGGGACGCCGCGGCGGCGGCGCTGGGCGGCGAGCGCGTTCATGAACATGTTGGCGCCGGCGTAGATGCTCTGGCCCGGGTTACCGGACGTGCTGGCGACGGACGAGAGGAAGACGAAGAAGTCGAGGGGCGTCGAGTGGAAGATGTCGTCGAGGTGGATGCTGCCCCGGACCTTGGGCCCCAGGACAGTGTCGACCGTCTCGAGCGTGGTGTCGGCGAACATGGTGTCGCGGAGGACCATGGCGCCCTGGACGACGCCGGCGATGGGCGGCATGGTGGCCGAGATGGTGCGGAAGGCTGAATCGAGGGCCTCGCGTTTGGTGACATCGCTGGAATTGTCAGTGTGTGTGTGTGTGTGTGTTATGAAGGATGAGAGTGAGGGTGAGAGTGAGGGTGAGAGTGAGGGTGAGAGTGAGGGTGAGAGTGAGGGTGAGAGTGAGGGTGAGAGTGAGAACGACAGTGTGAATTCAAGTGTAAGAGCGAGTAAAGACTTACTTTGAGAATATCCGGATCGATGCACCTTGGGACTCCATGCTCCGAAGCCACTTCTGATCCACTTGTGGATTGCGGCTCGTCATGACGACGTATCGGGCACCTCGGTCCACCATCCACCCGCAGAGAGAGAGCGCGAGTCCTCCGGTGAGGCCGACGAGCCAGTACGTCTTGTCCTGCTTGAAGCGTACGATGGAGTCGGCAGGCCGGATACGTGCGCTGACTGTCGATTCCGCTGTCCAATCGACGAGGACGAGGCCGCTGCCGGTACGGCGTGCCTCTCCCTCGGCGGACGGACCCGTGAGCGTGGCCGGAGTGGCGACGGCGACCGTCGACGTGTCGAACACGCGTCTCTCGGCCTGAGCGTGGGCCCAAGATGTCCGCAAGATGTCTGGGACCGCACAATCAAGGCCGAGGAACGTCGAAGAGGTGACGTGGGCCACGACGTCGGTCAGCGAGGCGCGGGTTTCGACGCGGCAGTGCGACGGGATGCAGTCGGCAATCAACCCGGCCGCGTCTTGCTGCGTGCCGGAAAGGTTCAGGAAACACCCGATATTGGAGGGCAGCTTGGTCTCGACGGATCGACGCGACTCGAGCGGGTGGACGTGGACAACGTTGCACGCACCGCCGCCGCCGCCGTTATGCTTTTCTTTCTCCAGTCCGGACTGAGTGCCGAGCAGGGCGAGCCGGACACACTTTGCGGCGCAACGGGCGGACAAGGCCGAGGCCAGCGACTTGTCGGCGTCGAGAACCACGAGCGAGTCTCCCGGGGCGACGCCGGCGACCGCCGTCAGGGCCATGAGTTGCGCGTGGAGGGCGACCAGCGTCTGTCTGCCCTGGGTCATGTTCCCGGCACACGGGATCGTCCACTGCCTGTCGACCTTGACGACCGACTTCTGCGAGTCCGTCAGGGCGAAGACGGCCTTGCCCGAAGAGAGATCGGTGCCGAGGACCAGGAACAGATAGTCGGACGATGGGAGTTTCACGGACCGAAGCACAGCGTAGTGGACGGCCACGGACACGGCGTCCGGGCGGGTCTCGGCGCATCCGGTGACGACGGCGGCGACATTCGCGTCGGCGTCGGCGTGGGAGGGGCACTCCTGAAGGACGAAGCCCTCTCCCCGGGGCACGACGGCCACGGGCACCTTGCGCGGATCGACCTCGTTCGTCAGGGCACGCCTGCGCGAGTTGTACCGGGCGTTCCGGGCCTTGCTCAGCCTGATGCGAGGCACGAGGAAGCTCCCGTCGGCGAACCGCAGCTCGGGCTCCCGGTACCAGGTCAGGGCGTCGAGCTTGTTCTGCTGCTCGAGGGTGCCGAGGATGTCGAACTGCAGCATCTTCTCGGCCAGGCGAGGCGCGGTGGCGTCCTCGGCCCGGTCGAAGTCGAGGTAGCCGAGGCGGACGTGGTCCATCTCGAGCACAATGGTCCGCCCGATGCCCGCGGCCATGTTGGCGTACGGGTTGGCCCCCGAGGCGCCGTGGGTGATCCAGTAGACGCTCCTCGACTGCTGGAAGACGTGCTTGAAGCCCTCGAGCTTCTCGGCCGTCATGTTCTCGAAGAGCGGCTCGTCGAGCTCGACGAGGGACAGCACGCTTCCCATGACGGGCAGGCTGCAGGACGGGACCTCCTCGATGCTGGGTATCCACGAGACGGCCTTGTAATGGGGAGTGAAGAGGCGCTCGAGTGACTCGAACAGGGGTGCAGCACCTCCGACGATTGTCAGCTGTTCCGGGTCGATGGTCAGGGCAGGGGAGGAGGAGGAGATGCTCATAGGTTCCCTGAGCAGCTGGACGCGGTCGTCGACGGCCTGGGTCAGGATCACGGAGAGCGGACCCAGCGAGTGGTGCGGCGTAACAACGTCGACGCCCGAGAAGCCATTCCGGCGCATGACGTTGTCCCACCACTGCTGGTCGACGCAGGGCGAGTAGGTCCGGCCGTCGACGTGGCCGAGCCACCAGCCGGGCAGCGTGCCGAAGATGAAGCCGAACCTCAGGGGGTCGTTGTTGGTGATCTCGAGGAGCAGCAGGTAGCCACCCGGCCGGACGAGACGGCGGAGCTGGGCCATGGTGTCGTCGAGGGTCCGGGTAGCGTGGACGACGAGGTTGGCGATGACGACGTCGAACGAGGCCTCCTCGTAGCCCTGCTCGACAACGTCCTTCTCGATGTCGAGCACGCGGAAGGCCATCTTGGACTCGTAGGCGCGGAAGGTCTCGCGGGCGGTGCCGAAGAAGCCGCTCGAGATATCGGTGTAGGTGTAGGACGCGAAGGCGTTGTCGAGACGCCGGAGCATGACCTTGGTGGCGCCGCCGGTGCCGGCGCCGACCTCGAGGACGCGCATGTGCGGGTAGCGGTGCGATATGTGGCCGGCCATGCGCGCCAGGTCCTCGGTGTACTGGGCCATGCCCATGGCGTCCGTGTAGAACCGGTTGAGCATGTTGTCCCGGACCATGGGCTCGAGCGCGTTCATCTCGCCCCGGAAGACGGCCGGGAGATTCTCGCCGACGGCGTGCATCAGCTGCAGGTCGATGCTGTCCGGGTACCGGGCGACCACCGCGAGGATGTCGTCCCGGGTGTCCGTCTCCCACTCGGCGTGGATGTGCGGGAGCGTCCCCTGCGCGATCCGGTCCCGGACGTGGTCGACCCATTCGAGGAAGCGGAGGTTGTGCTCCGGGAGAGCCTCGCGGCCCGCGCCGGCGGCCACCTCGCGGTCGACGTTGCGCATGTAGTAGTAGGCCACGCGCTCCATGGCGTCGAACATGTCGGCCTCGAGGGCGCGCCGCTCGCCGTGCAGCTCCAGGTTGGCCCCGGCAGGCGTCATGGTCTTCCACACGACCTCGGAGAAGAGGTGCAGGTCGGTGGCGGCCGATGGCGGCGAGAGGGGCTTGGTGCGGAGCCCCTGGAGCTGGATCAGGGCGAAACGGCCATCCACAGAGAAGACGTCGACGTCGCCGCCGACGTCAGCCGCGTTGCCGCTGCCGGTGTCGTCCTCCTCCGGGCCCTCGGGAACCGAAGACCGGAAGGGGAGCTGGGTGCCGGCGTCCACCCGGCTGAGCATGCCAAAGTTGAACCGGACGCAGTCGATGCCGGTGGGCAGATGGATGCCCTGCAGCCGGGTGTCTCCGGGGAAGCAGTACGCCAGCAGGATGGACTGGACGGTGGCGTCGAGGGCGGCCGGGTGCATGACCATCATGTCGAACGAGGGCGTCGGCTCGGGAATCCTCACGAGGCCCGTGGCAGCCCCCATGTGGCGCTTCAGCTGGGAGAGCGCCTTGAACGGCCCGTCGTAGCCGTAGCCGAGCTTGTCGATGGCCTCGTAGAAGCGCTCCTCGTCCAGGTCCTTCATCTGGTTGTCCGGCTCCAGGTGCCCGGGCAGGGCGTCCTCCGACGGCTCGCCGAGGAACACGTGGAGGTCGCCCGACGCGTTCTCGATGAGCTTGACCGAGTCTTTGCCCTGCTGGCTGAAGAAGGCGAAGTGGGCCGTCACGCGGCCTGGCTTGCGGTCGATGGCCGTCAGGGAGAAGAGCGTCTCGACTCCCGTGTCCTCCTCGATCATCAGGGCGTTGCCGATGACGAGATCGCGCACCTCGACCGTCCGCACCGGCTCGTCTTTGCTGTCAAAGAGCTGTTTGGCCGCTTCGAGGGCCGTCGAGATGTAGCCCGTGCCGGGGAACACGGTCTGTCCCTGCGCATGGTGCTTCATCAGCCACGGCAGCTCGGCCGGGTGGAGGCTGTTGCGCCACCGGACCTCGGTGGAGCTGTCGTCGACGAGCCGGGCACCAAGCAGCTCGTTGGTCGGGATGTTGCTCGTCAGCATGGCCTTGGACAGCCGGGACTGGAAGTGGTATGCCCGGTCGTGGTCCCACGGGTAGGACGGCAGGCCCTTGATGAGTCGTGGACGAGAGGCCGAGCCATCACCACTTACACCGGACGCAAAGGCTTCAAAGGCGGCCATGTCGACGGCTTCGCTGCCCAGGACCGCCCAGATGTCGCCCAGGCACTCGGCAAGGGACTCGATGCTGTTTGCGTTTCTGCGCAGACACCCGCCGTACGGCAGCTTCTCGCCGATGACGGCCTGGATCGTGGCGCTGGCCGGCCCCTTGAGCGCCGGGTGAGGCCCGACCTCGATCACGTAGTCGAACCGCTGCTCGCCGCCGAGGGCGTACGAGAGCGCCTGCGAGAACAGGACAGGTTTGGTCATGTTCTCGCTCCAGTACCGATCCTGCACGCGGCCGTCCTCGCCGATTTCGGCCATGTCCTCGACGTAGACGCTCGAGATCCAGGGGCACGCCGTCGCCTCGTCGCGCTGCGTCTGCACTTTGACGCCGCACCTCTGCAGCGAGCTGACGTAGGGTGGAACACACGGCAGCATGTGGTGGGAGTGGTATGCCTTGTCCACCTGCAGCGGCCTGTTGAACTTGCCCTCGGCGTCGAGGATCTTCTTGACCTCCTCGATGGCGTCGAGGTCGCCGGACAGAGTCACGCTCTCGCGGGAGTTGCTCGCGCCGACGCACAGCCGGCCCTTGAAGGCGTCCAGCTCGCAGAGCTCCTTGGCGTCCTCGAACGACGTGCCCACGGCCATCATGCCTCCCGGCTGGTCCGTGGGGCCCTTGGCCCAGTGCGTGTTGAGGCCGCGGTAGTACGACACGCGGATGGCGTCCCGGGCCGAGAGGTAGCCGGCCGTGTACGCGGCCGAGACCTCGCCCGAGGAGTGGCCCACGACGGCCGAGAAGACGACGCCGGCCGAGCGGAGGAGCTGAACCATCATGACCTGGACGGCGGTGTAGAGCGTCTGGGAGATGAGGGCCTGGTGAATGCGGGAGGTCTCGGGGGGTGCGAGCAGCTCGTCCAGCAGCGACCATGGGGGCCGATCCTCCTCCGGCAGCGTCTGGAGGCTCTCCTCCAGCTCGTCCATGATGGCCCTCGCAGCCGGAGATGCAAGGACGATGTCGGCGCCCATCCGGGGCCACTGAGCTCCTTGGCCCGTGAAGACGCCCAAGATGCGAGGGCGTCTGTCGAGGGACTTGACCGCTGACATGTTGCCGCCACTCGGGCTGTCTTCCTTGCTGCGTGCCTCGAGCTTGGCCTTGAGAGGCTCGAGATCGACGGCCGAGATGACGGCCCGTCTGTCAAATGTCGAGCGGCGCTGGTTGAGCGTGAAGGCGAGGCTCCTCAGATCGACGTCCGGGTGTTCCGTCAGGTAATTGTGGTAGCCAGAGAGCATCTCCGCCAGGGCCTTTTCCGAACATGCGGAGAAGGTGAAAGGGGAGAAGACGGGCGCGACAGATTTGGAAACCTGTAGCGACGACGACGAGTATGCCTCGGAGGCCGGCTCGTAGCTCTCGATGATGGCATGGGCGTTGGCGCCTCCGAACCCGAAGCTGTTGACGCTGGCACGGAGAGGCTGGCCCGGCTCGAGCTGCGGCCACTCCCTCAACCTCGTCGGGACCTCAAGGTCCTTGTAGAAGGGCTCGACGGCCGGGTTCACGCGGTTCAGGTGGAGGTTCGGCGGGATGCGACGGGCCTTCATGGCCAGCGACGCCTTGATCAGCGCCGCCAGCCCGGCGGTGCCCTCCGTGTGGCCGATGACGGTCTTGACCGATCCGACGTAGAGTTTTGGATCCGCGTCTGGCCTCCGCTGGAATCCGCTCTCGGCGCCGAAGAAGGCCGAGCTGATGGCCTCGGCCTCTACGGGGTCTCCCGCCGGCGTGCCGGTGCCGTGTGCTTCAAAGTACTGCGGCCGGTCCGACGGCTTGCTGAGGTCCAGACCGGCCCGCTTGTATGTGTCCCGGATGAGATTCGCTTGGGCGAGCGGGCTGGGCATCGTAATACCTGTTTCGTGCGAATAGGGTTGACGTTGTTAGCCAAAAGTGTCATTGGGAAGTTGGAGGATGAAAAGTTGAGTGCGAGATGGGAACTGTGAGTGAGAATGAGAGGGAGAGTGAGAGTGAGAGCGAGAGTGGGAATGAAGGTGAAAATGAGAATGAGAGCGAGGATGAAAAGAAGAGCAGGAGTGAGAGTTTGAGTGTGAGTGAGAAAAGAGGGTAAGTGTGTGAATGAATGGCAACCCGCATACATACCCTTGGTCCGGCCATCTTGGTTCACTCCAGTCTCCCGGATGATGCATTCGATATGGTCTCCATCGGCCAAGGCGGCGCTTAGCGTCTTGAGCACCACCGAAGCAAAGCCCTCGCCGCGGGCATATCCGTCCGCCGACGCGTCCCACATGCGTGACCGTCCGTTCGGCGACAGCATCTGCAGCTTGCTCTCGGCGATGTACTGCGACGGCCCCAGCAGCAGGTTGGTCCCGCAAGCGATGGCGACGGGCGTCTCGCCGACACGGAGGCTCTGCACGGCCTGATGGACGGCCACCAGGCTGGACGAGCAGGCCGTGTCGACGGTGACGGACGGGCCGTGTAGGTCGAAGAAGTAGGAGATCCTGTTGGAGAGAATGCTCCTCGCCGTCCCGGGGGCGAAGTATGTCGGGAACGCGTCGAGGTCCTGTCCGAGGAGCTCGGAGTAGTCCCCGCCCATGTTGCCGACAAAGACGCCTGCCTTGGAGCCCTTGAGATGTTGTATGGTGATGCCCGCCGCCTCGAGACTCTCGTACACCGTCTCGAGGAGGAGACGCTGCTGCGGGTCCATGGCGATGGCCTCCTGGGGCTTGACCCCGAAGAACTTGGCGTCGAACAGCTTGAAGTTCTCCTGCAGCAGGTACGAGTGGCGGACGTTGCTGGTGCCGTGGTGCTTGTGGTCCGGGTGGTAGTACCTATCGACGTTGAAGCGGTCCGGCGTGATCTCGCTGACAATGTCGTTCGGGTTCTCCAACAGGTCCCAGAGCTTCGACGGCGTCGTGGACCCGCCGGGGAAGCGGCACCCGCTGCCTACGACGGCAATGGGCTCATGCTGCTTCCCGTCCTGCACTCCGTTGTTCATGGTTGACATGTTGGGAGGACTGCGTTGGAGTGAATCGAGAACGATTTCTAAGCTTTGGCTACGTTGAGAGAGAAAGCAAGAGTGAAAGAGAGAGCCTCGGTGGTGGTGAACAAAGAGGTTGCCTTCCAAAACCAAACAGGATCGTCTGCGAGAGTTGCTTTTTGTAAGGTCGACCAACCAACTTCTGCTATCAAGGGCAGCTTGGCTGTATTCGGTTCCAGGGTCAGACCTGGACGTTTGATCCCGGGTGTATGGTTCGGATGTTTGGTACAGACAAACACATCTGCTTGAGCAGTTCCCCGAGCCTACACTCATACCACTCGGCTGCAAGTCCGAGGATGTTTGCGCGGCGCCGAAAGAACTACGGACAGGCACTCGCTGGCTCTGCTCTCCGATCTCCACACGTTTCGGCGTCGGCATGGCGTGCCGTTCACTAATACTGTCATACCTGTCCTGGAGGTAGGAAACCACCCGACCCAGTCGCCGTCCGGATGGGGAGGTGTTTCAACTACCACGACTCAGCATATCCGACCAGCTGGCTTGTTTGTCGCAGATGTGGGCCTCAACAAGTCAAGCATCCTGGAACTGGCCACTTTGCCGAGGCAGCTAGGGAGTCAGGTTGTGGCTAGAGCTCCTTGCTCCAAGTGTTGCCGTTTACTGACAGATGTGACTGCACCATCGAGAGGCGATCTGCCCAAGGTGAGTTATTCGACGAAGCTGACCAACTTACAAAGATGGATAACGGCGTTGCATTATTGGCAAGAACATTGGAACTGAGTGTTGTCGTCTACTGATAGATAGAGGTAGCATTTTGATAATATATAATCAGCGGAGTTCAGGAGCCTAAACTGTGAAAGGTGACGGTGAAAGTATCGTTTAGGCCACTACGAACCAAGTCTCTTGCATAAAGATTTTTGAAAACATCGCATACGCTGTAATCGACCAACCAGTCTCGGTGGGACGGAATTTCACGCTGTTGACGGAGATCACGGACTGAAAAGTCGTCCTTCTCACTGATAGACTTGACTCCACCACAACTCACAACATCACGGGATGAACACTTTTGCCAAAATGTCTCTTTTTAGCTTATGTCCTCGCTTCGTGAAGTTCCGATTCTAGATCTGAACCATTGCTGGCTCTTTCGTACAGGCAACTCGCCTCATTTCATCAGTGTTTCCGTGAGAATCTCGCTGCGTGCTACTAAAGCCTCACGACTATCTTCTCGCCCGACATCTCCTTTCTCTTCAGCATCTCCAAACCTTCCAGAACTGCCTCAAAGCCCCCGTCGAGAATTCGAAGCGGGTGCGGCCTCAGCTTGCGTTCGTCGACGAGCCGCTGTATGCTCTTGTAGCACTCGACCCCCCAGACGCCCAACTCGGGATCCTCCGGTTTACCGTACCCGTCGGTCAGAGGGATGGCCTTCCCCGTGATCATCTGGCCCATGATGAGCTCTCTCTCGATGAGCTTGGCCTTACCTCCGGACGCCACCTCTTGGTACGACTCCAGCGCCACGTATCTGCCGCCCACGCGGCCCATGGCCTCGTCCGCCAGCGCCATGGTCCTCAGGTCGGAGAACGGGTCCACAATGTATTTGAGGTTGTTCCGGGTGAGAGCCTTGATGTCGGCCGCGCACGTCGGAGAATGGTAGTCAAAAACGGCGTCGGCGCCATACGACTTGACAAGCTCAAAGTTCTTGGGCGAGCAAGTCGTGATGGCTCGATGTCCCAGACTGTCATAGGCCACGTTCTTGCCATCAGCGTCTGCCTCCAAATAGTCAATCATTTCTCGGCAGTACTCACAGCTTCACCATTTGAATCATTGTCGTTCCTACTGAGGTAGCACCGCCCCAGATGAGCACGTCCGCAGGAGTAGCCGCGGGCTCCTCGAAAGTGCCGGGTAGCTTCAATGACCGGAACAGCGACATGCACGCCGTCGCGATGCAGGTGCCGCTCAGGCCGGCGGCCTCCTCGAACGACATCCAGTCCGGGATCTTCCAGGTGAAGACGGCGGTAGCCTTGAGGTACTCGCCGTAGGCCCCGGAATCCTTGTCGTGCGGGTTGTTGCCGATGACGGCGGCGAAGACGCGGTCACCGACCTTGAGCAGGCCGTTCTCCGCCACCTCTTCGGTCAGCGAGACGACGGTACCCGCAAAGTCGCAGCCAGCGTACGTGCCAGGGCTCGAGAAGCGCCGGGGCATCTTGAAGTCGCACGGGTTCAGCGCCACGGCCGCGGTCCGTACGAGCACCTGGCCCTGCGCGAGGACAGGAAGGGGGAGGCCGGGCGTGATCTTGGTCGTTCCAGCCTCATGCTGAACGATGGCGGTGTGCGACAAGGGGATCTCTGTCTCCATGGTATGCGAGCAAAGGATGATGGGGATGAGTCGTCTGGGAAGCACGTAGCGCTAACAAGTGAGAGAATGAATCCTCCTACTGGGGTGGGAACTTGAATGGGCTTCACGTAACAGGAACCAGGCTCGTTTGTCTTACACGAGTCTAGGAGCTCTTGAGATGCTGCAGGTCAAGCATTGTTTCTCACTCTGTCTCTACGACGTCGGGGCCACGAGTCTGACTCGTTGAGGCACGTCCTGCCAAGTCAAGCTTCGGTCTACTGTATCGGACAAAAAGCGGGGCCGCCGATGGTTTCGGGCAAAGTGGAGCAAACAACGGAGTCGGACTCACTCGGAGGCCGGTCTGCCGATATCAATAATGGAGGGGGGAGGGGTGGCGGGAAAGGTTCCCAGGCTCGCCTCCGAGGAGACGTGTTCTTGCAATGTCCCGAGATTTTGTTGCCCCCTTTCGCCGACACTAATCTAAAGAACAAACCATGTCTGCGATTTATCTTGATTCTCCACGAAAAAAGGAAACTTGCACCCCAGATTGTGTCATTGAATCGTTCTTCCAAAGTCGTAATACGTGCACCACCGTGTGGTTCAGCCCCAAGATGCGCCAAAATATCCAGTTCTTTCTTGTCGCCTCATTGGTGCCATCGGCAGCTTGCTGGGACTATCCAGGATGGTCTCCAGACTGGGACGAGCACTGGACGGTCGATGGCCAACAGGCCGTGTTGGGCGGCGGTGACTGTTCCGTCAGCCATATGACAATGTTTGAGATGGAGAAGGGCCGCGAGCCCGTCTACTTCTCGACCGCGCCCCTCGACGACCCGGAGGCGCCCAAGATGCTGCCCCTTAACTCGACGGGGGGTGAGCAGTGGGAGTTTGACGCCGTGTCCGACGACGGAACTCTGACTTTTGTCATTGGCTTCTACCGCGACCCCAACTACGCTATTCTCGGCACCGGCAACCTTCGTCTGTCGGCTGAGTTCGCCTACTCAAACGGCACCCGCTTTGTCCGCGTTGACTACCCGACGGACTCCATCGTCGAGTCCTGCCCGACATACACCCGCGGCGTCTGGAAGTCGAAGGACTACAGCTACACGTTCGAGGTGTCCAAGGACATGAGCACGGCGCGCATCGGCTTCGACGCCGAGGACGTCAAGGGAAGCGCCTTGATCAAATCCGTCACATCGCCGCGCTACCCCGACGCCTCCGTGTTCCCGCGCGAGAACGCCACCACCGAGGCCGTCCCCTACTTCCACTGGATCGAGCCCATCCCCGTCGGACGGGCCTACGTCGACGTGCAGATCCAGGGCACGCCGTACCAGTTCACCGGCCTGGGCGGGCACGAGAGGCTCTGGACGGCCTTCAGCTGGTTCACCTGCCTCAGCACCTTTTCGGCAGTCCGCATCATGGCCGGCCCGTACGCGCTGACGCACGTCGCCTACGGGTCAGCCCTCCTGAAGGATGTGCGCCGCCCGTCCGTCGCGCTGTGGGAGGACGGCAAGCACATCTTCTCGGCAACGGCGTCCGAGCCGTCGGACACGGAGGACTACGCCGTCCTGGAGAAGACGTATCACGGCAACGTGACGGGCAATCTGAAGGACAAGTCGACGGGGTATGAGCTGGTCCTGGTGTCTCCCAAGAGAAAGAAGCAGTGGAGTTTCACCATCACCAACAAGAACCTCGGTTTCGAGTATTTCCTCGGGGAGGGCGTCGGCGGCAGCGGATTCGCTGCCACCGCCGTCGGCGGCCCCATCGGGCTCAAGCAGTATTTTGGCGCTGCTTTTGTTGAGTCTCTGGAGTTTCCCAAGAGATCCTATCTCTTCAAGCCCAACTACGTAGATGCGGTGAAGACCTAGCATTGGTTTTGAGAATAGACAATATAATCAATCATTTTGGGACATTCTTTTGCACATCTCAGCCACTCTTTTAGTTCTTGGAACTGCTGCCTGACTCCATCCTGACAGAAAACAGACCAGGGAATGGCTGTGGCGGTCACTCTCTCTCTCGTCACACCATGCAGGAAAAACAAAAAAGCTGTAATTATATAGTGCCAAACGTATGGAGTTCCGTTTACCTATTGCGTCGATATTAGTAAGCGAACGAAGATCAGACCAAACCCTAATTTTCAGTTTGTCATGCAGGGATGATGCCAAAGACAAGATCTACCAACGCCGTACCTATACGGATGTCCGCGGACCTCCTTTGGTCCAGCTCAACTCAATCCTTGACTCAGTCACTGGCTACATAGTATACCGGCAAACAAAACTCCAACGTGAAAGCTAGTCCCCCTGATTAGTGAATACTTGAAACAAACACTCCCTTAGCTCACCTCCCCCAGCTCGCCTCGATGGCACACCATCTGGAAATGTTCATGATTCGATAAATCTATTCCCAGTCGCTAACGTGTCGATCTATGCCGTTGGTCCACGCACAAAGCCGGCATGCTACCTACAACGACCCCTTCGGAGCCGACGCCGAAGCCGACACCGACTATAGCGTCGCCGACATCTACTCCGTTAGCGTTGATGCTGACTTACACTCCGAGGCCCACTGCGATGCGATTCATAGCGAGGCTAGTTCGACTTTTTTTGGGCTTCATTCCTTGACCTACGCCGCTTGTAGCTTGTTCTGCGTGGCATGATGTCAAAGCCGTATGCCAGCTGTGATAACAAAGTAGATCAGCTTCACCCCGCCGAATCGGGCAGAGGTAGGAGTTGTGGACAGTTCCAAAACATGCCGTTTAGGTAAAATCATACGTTTTTTCTAGATTCAGCCGTAGAGGTTTGGGGCGGAGATGTTCGCCTCAAAACCATGTATAGACTTCTCCTTTGCTCGCGTATATAGAGCACTAGTACACGATATCTAATTGGCTGACATGGAACATGGTTGGTGGATCATCCGGACTGTCTATCTTACAAGGTTCATGTACTCGTTCTCTGAAACGCCCCCATGCACCTGTACGCGGGATCTGTTTCCATCTCCTTGTCTTCGAACCCGACGCACTTCCAGCAGCTAAGCAGCCCATCCGGGTCGTACTTGCGCTTGATCTGCAGCAGCTTCTCGTAATTCTCCTCGCCCCAGAACTCCCTCCGCCAGTCCTCGGTCCAGGGGTCAGCCTCGTTCGGATACATGCTGCCTTCCGGTGCCAGCGCCGTAAGGTTGCCCGACACCTCCTGCAGCAGGGCCGCCGCCCGAACACGCTCTTCTAGGCCTGCGCCGTTGGATTCCCAAGAGAGCGAGGTGCCGACCAGCCAGTAGCTGTCGCGCCACGCCGGGTGTACAGCGTTGGAGCCCGGCGTGTGCGCGTAGCTCGACGGCGCCGTCTGGAAGACGTAAGGCTTGAGACCAGCGGCCATCATGGCCTGGAACGTGCTCGCCACGGCCGCACGCCCTTCCTCGGAGCGATGCAGACGCTTTGGGAGGACGCGGAAGGTGGCGAACGTGGCGGTGCCGGCCCCAGTTGAGCTTGAAGCCGCCACATACTTGGTGTAGAAGGAGTAAAAGGAGGGATGCCGCTCGAGGACGACGGTACCGCCCTGCGCGGTGACGTAGGCGGCCACTGGCTCCATTGAGCGATTGGCGACGTCCAGGTCCAGAGTTGGTGTGAGCAGGGCGAGCGTCGACGCGTCCATGGGCCCTCCCCAGCCCTCCTCGGCCCAGGCGGCGGAGCGGTTCATGAGGAGCGAGAGGAAAGGGCCGGTGTTGGTGGCGGTGGCGTCGAAGCGCATCAGAGACAGCGTGAGAGGCATGGCGGGCTCGACCTTGAAGGTGGCGTCGAGGACGACCCCGAAGGCGGCGCCGCCCCCTCCCCGCAGCGCCCAGAAGAGATCGGGGTTCGTGGCCTCGTTGGCGGTGCGAAACTCGCCATCAGGCGTGACGATGCGGAACTCCAGCACGCGGTCGGCGCCCATGCCGTAGAGGGGCGTCAGGACGCCGTGTCCGCCAAAGAGGGTGTAGCCGCCGGCCGCCGTGACGGTGCCGGAGGAGCCGCCGACGAAGGTCACGTTGTGGCGGTCGGCGAAGGCGTAGACCTCTCCCAGATTCACGCCCGCGCCGATCGTGAGCGCCTGGACCGGTGGCGCTGAGCTGCCGAGGGGCGTGAAGCTCGGCGCGTAGTCGAGGCTGTCGAGCTTGCGGGTCCATAGTGCCAGGGAGCCTTTCCGGCTGCTGCGCCCGGCGTAGTCGTGGCCGGTGGCCTTGACAGAGAGCGTCACGCCTGTCCGGCGCGCGAAGCCGAGCGCGGCCTGTACGTCCTTGGCGCCGGCCACGGTGATGTATCTCTCAGAGAGAGTGCCCTGATTGCATTGCCCGGAAACGGAGCCCGCAGTGAAGTCCCCTGTCGGCGGGAGGCACTGGTCTGTGACGTTGGACGCGCATGCCTCGTTGTATGTGTGCACGAAACTGGCGTACGAGTCCGTCCCAATGCTGCCGTTCCGGTAATCTCCTGCGACGACGGCGCATCGGTTCTCGTCCGGCTTCACAGCCTGCCCGTTGAACATGGAGAAACATGGGCGGGCGAGGGGCTCCGCCGTGAAGAGTCTCCCGCCCACGGCATCATGCAATGCTTGCCAGTCTGAGTCGGATGGAGCAGCAGCAGCAGCAGCATACGGGAGGAACGTGGCGGCTAAGCCCAAAGCGAGAGCGACTATCGGTCGATGCATGACTCGGGGAAAAGGCAGGTACAATGGGATGGAATTTACGCGGATATAGAAGCAAGGCAAAAAATGTACTTGGTTAGACACCGCCAAAGTTGCAGAGAACAAAAGGGCTACGGCACAATAAGCCAGAGGGGTTTGAAATTCATGGACACAATCTTGGTGTGCGAGTCGAAGCACGGTTCTATCATTCATGGAATTGTTACCTCCGAACACTTTTCGGAGTGATACGCCGGTTCGGGGAAGAGGTGTCGCCGATATGGGGCCGAATGGTCCGTCCTTCGGCCCCGGAGGCTCGGACGGATCCACTTTGAGACACTGTCAAGTCCCCGACTCGGACATGGAACTGCACCACTCGCATTTTGCTCTACCTAGCACCCTGTCTACCTAGCCTCCTGGCTACCTAACACACTGTCTACCTAAAACCCTGCCTACCAAGAGAACCCGTCTACCTAGCTAGCGCATTGGCTACCTGACATGTCGTCCGCCGGGAAGCACCTTGTTTGTCTGCCTAGCACTTCCGCTCTCTGAACAGAATGTCCACCCCAGGGTCCGGGTTGGACGAGAAGTCGCGGTACATGGTGGGCGGCCGACTCCCGCCCTCGGGCCATTTCATCTCGTAGCCCAACAGCAGCTCGCAAAGTATAAGCTTGATCTCGTTGCCCGCAAAGTGCCGCCCGGGGCAGGAGTACGTGCCGGCGCCGAAGTTGATCGAGTCCTCCGACACGTACGCGAAGTGGTGCTTGTGCGGGTCACCCGTCTCACGCAGGCGCAGGAAGCGGTAGGCGTCAAAGGTCTCGGGGTCCTCGTACACCTCAGGGTCGTGGTTCAGCTCGTAGTTGAGGAAGCAGCACTGCGTGTTCGCCGGGATTGTCAGGCCGTCCGAGAAGGTGTACGGCCGTAGGTTCGAGCGCTGCACGGTCACTGTGGTGTCCATTGAGTCAGTTGTGCCCCCACCGGATTCCGATGTGCCGAAAGGACTGGGGTTTGCCGTTTCAACGTACCGAGACCAACAGGGTAGTAGCGTTGGCTCTCCTTCATGAAGCTGTCCAGCTTGACCAGTTGGTCCAGGTCCCGCTTGGTCCATTCAGACGAGCCGTTCTTTGCACCACGAACTGAACGGATCTCCTGTAGAATCTCGTCCATTAACTCAGGTCTGTCCATAAGGTCATAGACAAAGGACAGCGTGGATGCGGAGCTCGAATGGATGGACGCCATGCTCAGGAAGAGCTGCTCGTCTGCTATCTCGAGCAGTCCCTTTTTCCCATCCGGGACTGTGCTCATCAGCCACTGGATGCCGTCTACTAGGGGTTTCTCGTTGGAGGCCATCCGGGCTAATCTGTTCTGGTAGCTGGGCGCGAGGAGCTCGGCGCATCTCTTACGGATCTCGTAGATCCTCTTGGCGCCTGGTTCGACCCACGGGACAACCCACCGCCAGTGGCGAGGGTATTTCCTTCGCACCTCCTGCGCGGTCTGCATCAGAGTGATCGTGGAGGTTACCATGATGTTCCTCCACTCCTCATTTGCGGACAGCTCCGGACTTGCGAGTGCCATTGATGTCACGCGTGCGACGGTGTGTGCAAAAAGAAAGTATGGCTGGAAGGGGGTCCAGTCTGGCCGCCATCTCGAGTAAGCCACAGAGCAATCACCCACAGAAAAAAACCAAATCACGTACCATTGCACTTTGGCATGCCCTCGTTAATAGACTGCCTGGCAAGCACCCCCATTTGCCCCGTCAAGGTGCCTACTCCCGTGGTTAGCAAGCTTGTTCGACTCTTGGCCAAGGACGTTCAGTCCCATGTCGAATAAGCTGATCGAGACGGATTTAATAACTACCCAGGTGCTTGTTGAGATCTCCACGGACTATGTGAGGAGCCATGGCTGTAGGCTTGGGCGCATTGATGTAATCCAGTAGGAACGCCTGCCTCGAAAAACGCTGGAAGCTCATTACGCTCTCCGGCGCCATCTTGACCTCATTGAGATATTTGAAGGGGAGTATGACCTGTGGGTGATCTGGATCCACAGGGTTTCTCATGCGGAAGGGGATGCCATTCTTGAGGTACTACGCAAAGTCGTCAGGAAATGGTTGGGACGCTCACGAACCGTCCTGTATGGGTCGAACAAGATAACCCGTGGGTGCTTACTTGGACGTAGCCGCTGTGTAGAACGCTCCTGGAGTCTGCCACATATCTCTCCGGCGTGTCGTTTTCTTCAAATCTGACGAACGGCAACTTATCCAAGTCGTAGCGGCGTCGGCTCAGCCGCCTCTGGATCAACCAGCAGACACCAAACGCGAGCAGAGCACAACCGTACTGCAACAATCTTGACATATTGATAATGGGCCTCAACAAATGAATTGATGATCCATTAACCAATGTCACACCGCATCTGTTCGCTCAAGGTGGACGGTTATAACCACTTTAGATCCCTGCGTTAATCCTTGTCGAACGCGTGCTCCAGAGAATTCGGCATCGGGCTGGCCCTGAGTCGGGCCCATCCGGCGTTGTACCAATTCGGCCCCGCTGCTCGCCAAGGTTTGCCGGTGGAACGCCGAAGGAGCAGGGTAGCGCAGGGAGTGATCTATCACTTGTGACTGATTCTGGACTGGCAAGAGTCAGGGTGTGCTCGACAACATGAGGAAGACTCCAACGGGCTCCAGAAGCTGGACAACGTCAGCCAGGAACTCTAGTTATGTCACGCTAGACCAGAATCATGTGAAAGGTACCACTTCATCATCATCATCAGAACTGGACCTTTTGCAAAGCTTGTCATCCAAGATCCAGTTTATGCCTCCAAAGTCATCAACACTTCCCGCTCCTCCTCTACATCTCAACTGGGTTGCTAGATGTCTGTTCCCCTGTGGAAAAGATTCAGTGTTGCTACTGTTGTGGTTGCAGGCAACCCATTTTCCCGCAGATCAGGTAGTATGGGAAGGTTTAGCCGCGCTGAACTCACTTTACTAATAGAGCAGTCCTTCCGGACATTCATGCACGCAGTCGGATTCGGTTTTCTCCACGGACGCGATGGTAATCCGACCTTACAAGGATAGGCCTAGTCAACCCACCCTTGCATGATCCCTTGTAGGCAAGATTGAACGTTTGTTTGCCAGAGCACAAGTAGTAGTGCTTCAAGAGGAGCACCTATAATGATACCGGAGCGTTGTCCAAGATTCGGCCTGGCCAGCCCGGCCAATACACAATAGAGATGCAAAAACCAAGCCTGACTTCTAGCCGACTTCAGCAGGATTCCTCGATGCGATATTTACAACAGATGTCAAAACTCGAGTGATCTTATTCAAAGATCACCATCACGACTTCCGGTCCTGAAACCTCGCACACGGTTTATTGATCAAGGAGATTCCCTATGGCTTAAAGAAATCGCTGGGGGCTTACTATCGCGAGGCACAAAATGCCGGTTATCCGTTTGTGAACAACCACCTGCTAGTCTCAAACACTCTCAAAGAAAGTATCAGAAATGTCGGCCGTTGAAGGTTCTAGCAATACAAACTTTGAAACTCTAGTATCTTTATACCATGGTAAGCCGAGTCGTGCCCTCCCTACTTAGTAGCTACCTACCATGTAAGTCAACATACCCACTTTCGGACACCCCCCACATGCGGACACCCAAAAATGCCTCATTTCCCCCTCATCACCACCACCCTCCTCCAACTTCAACCCATCACAACATTATCCTACCTTATCCAAATGGGCTCATTTTTTCAGCATACCTTCTTTTAGGTATTATGACCCAATATACCGAAGATCAGCTTCAACAGGCTCTTGAGGCTATCAGTCGTGGCCAGGCTATTAAGAGTGCATCTCGCGAGTATGGGATCCCTCGAACAACGATATATCGACGCATGACTGGTGCCCAGTCAAGGGTTATTGCCTTTGCAGATCTCCAGAGGCTTTCCCCTGACCAGGAGGCTAAGCTGGCTGAATGGGTGCGAATCCAGCATGCCCTTGGCCTTGCTCCAACTCATCAGCAGGTGAAGGTATTCGCAGAAAGGATCCTTCATGCTATGGGGGACACAGAGCCTATAGGCAAAGGATGGATCCAAGCCTTCCTCAAGAGAAACCCATCTATCAAGGTCCAGAGAAGTCGCCCTATTGACTCCAGACGTATTAATGGGGCATCTACTGAGGTCATCAGGGAATGGTTCAAACTCCTCGCCATACCAGAGGTCCAGGGCATTAAACCAGCCAATAGATATAACATGGATGAGACTGGTATCCTTGAGGGCCAGGGATCTAATGGGCTGGTGCTGGGCATGTCTGAGACGAAGTCTGTTCGCAAGAAACAGCCTGGATCAAGGGCATGGGTATCCATCATCGAATGCATCTCTGCCCTGGGCCAGAGGCTTCATCCCCTCATTATATACAAGGGCAAGACAGTCCAGCAGCAGTGGTTTCCTCTGGATCTTGGCCCTTATGAAGGATGGCTATTTACAGCAACGGAAAATGGCTGGACAACAGATGCTACTGCAGTTGAATGGCTGCAGAAGGCCTTCATCCCTCAGACTGTCCCTCAGGGCAAGGATAACAAGAAGGAGGCTAGACTATTGATCCTGGATGGGCATGGGAGTCATACAACGACAGACTTTATGTGGTTATGCTATATAAACAACATCCATCTACTATTCTTACCGCCACACACCTCCCATGTCCTCCAGCCACTTGATCAAGCAGTCTTTAGCCCTCTCAAGGCAGCCTATAGGAAGGAGCTTGGATACCTTAGTCAATGGAATGACTCTACTATTGTAGGCAAGAGGAACTTCTTAGGCTGTTATTATAAGGCTGCCCTTGCAGGTATGACGATCAAGAACATCAGAAGTGGTTGGAAATGGACAGGGTTATGGCCTGTCTCTATGGCGAAGCCTCTGATGAGCTCCCTCCTACTCCCAACAACACCAAAGCCATCAGCATCGTCAGATCAGGTCAGCAAAGGGCAGTCTAGAGGCAAGGAAGGCAGGGAAGCTGAAGGATGGGCATCTGCGTCGTCTGCAGTGGTATGGTCGACGCCAAGGAAGATGAAGGACCTGGCTGGCCAACTGAAGCTATTCACAGAGCTGGACAATGACGCCAGTACTCAACGCCTCCTTTTTATGAAGGTGAAAAAAGGCTTCAACGAGAAGGCCTATGAGCTGGCTACTGCCCAGCACAAGCTGGAGCTTCTGCAGGCCCAAGTGACTAATACTACAGTCAGAAAGAGGAAGGCAGTCCAGCTGGATCCTAACACCAAGTTTGCCACTATCTCAGACGTGCAGAAGGCGCAGGTTGAGGCTGGTGAAAAAGAGGATACTGCAGGTGAATCCAGCGAGTCTGATTTACCTAGTGAAGCTGAAGACTGTATTGTAGTGGCATCTAGAAGAGGGCAGTAATTAAGTGAAAATAGTGGTGATGTTGGAGATGGCTTCATTTTTTGGGTGTCCGCATGTGGGGGGTGTCCGAAAGTGGGTATGTTGACTTATATAAAGCTGGTGGTGCATGGACTCGTACAGGGTGCTGCTTGAAGCCGTAAACCTTGTCCATCACTAAACAGACCTCAGGAGCTGGGACCCAACCATGATCTGAGTGTTGTTGGACGAAAACACTGCCGCTCCTGCGCTAAACATGTTTCTCGTTTGGGGCCATCCAGGGAGCCTCCGGTCTTGACCGGAACAGAATCCTGGCTCCCAGATCCGGCATGATGGACCCGTTCGGCATGGCCCCCTTCTTGGGCTTCGCCTCCCCGGGCCTTAGCCTCACGTCGTAGTGCAGCAGCAGGTGCGTCAGGATGATCTTGATGGTGTTGTCGGCGAACATGCGCCCAGGACACGCCTGGAGCCCATCGCCCCAGCCCGGCGCGTCGGACCCCAGGTTGGCGAACTTGAACCGGTTTTCGTTCTGCGGCGTCTGGCGCGCCCTGTAGTGCCGAAGGCCGTCGAACACGTCCGGGCGGTCCCATAGGGTCGGCGAGTTGTTGATGTGGTGGGCGTCCACGCAGATGTTGGTGCCGGCGGGCAGCTCCGGGCCCAGAGAAAGCTTCGTGGGCGCTCGGAGCTTGCGGTAGAGGACGACTTGAGAGTTCGCGTTAGCCAACTTTGCCGCCTAGAAAACGGAAGTTACATCTAGGGGAGGGACGGTTTTTGTAACTCACGGTAGCTGAACGGGTTGACGCGGGCAGACTCCCGCATGACGCTGTCCATCTTGCGCAGCTCGTTGAGGTGTGTCTGGGGCAGACGGCCGTCCTCGGTCTGTTCCTGGAGCTCCTGGCGCAAAAGGTCCTGGAGCGTTGGGTCGGCGGCCAGTTCGCACACGAGGAAGAAGAGGGTCGATGCCGTCGACGGCGTGGACTCGAACGAGAGAGTGATGTAGTCCTGGACGAGGGCGTCAAAGTCCATCTTGCCCTTGTACCGCGCTAGCAACCAGCCGGTTAGCTGCACCTTGCCCTGCTCCTTGGGGCCGAACAGATCCTTCTTGTCAGCGCTGCACTCATACTCGCGGATGTCCCTCTCGAGAACTGGCCGCAGCATGCGCTTGATCTTCCATCGTATCAGCTTGAGTGGGAGGAAGAGGAATGGCTTGGTTATGGGCCGTAGAAGGGCTGGCAGGTAGCCCAGGATGATGGTAGGGATAGCCACGCCCATGGGCATCCGGTCGACTGCGCGAATCCATTTCTGGTCGGTACCCAGCTCCCTTCCAACGATGGCGCTGGCGTTGACAGAGGCCACCATGTCCTGCATCGTGGGGTACAGTTTGATCTCGCGCCAGTCCGGGCACGCACCGACGGCCATGTTGAAGGCCGCTGCGCAGTCTTGCTGTCTCCATTGTACGAGGGACGGTATGGCGCGGGTGAGTTCCACGGCGATGGTCCTTTTTTTCCCGTTCACGTTCTCGTTAGTCCATCTACTCTCGATCCTGGCCATGGAACAACAGGCGGGAATAACGGGACGGGTTGTTTTGATTCGACATACTTGCCGAGTTCCGGTGTTTGCACGCCGGCGCCTGTCCACGCCCCATGAAACACTTGATAGAAATACGCAAAGCCCGAGGCGTTCTTTTCCGGGAGCCGCTTGACCTCGTCAAAGCATTTGGACGGCATGACGACGTATTCAGTGCCGAATGCGTTGAGATAGAACGGGGTATCTGGACGCTGCGAGGGGGGGAAAGGAAGTCAGTTACAAACACGACACAAGCAGCGAAGCAGCGATGCGACGGCAGGGTGAGGTTGACTGACCATTTTTGCCGTGTCTTCTAGAACCTCCTTGAAGTCCAGCCTGCCGGACTTGGACTTGATCGCGGGCGGGATGCCCAGCCGCCGCAGAGACGGAGGACGGGTCATCCAAGCGACGATGGACACCAACAAAAGCAGAACGGCGGCGACACCAACGGTCTTGGCGACGGGAGAGGCCTCTCTCCAGAGCTGTGACGCGAGGAGCCGCATGAGCTGCCATCGCGATAGGCGTAGCGGCGCAAATGTCTGCCGTATAACTTGGTAATGCTCTAGGATCTCAGCCGGGGTGATCATGGTGTTGCAACGACGAGTTACTACTGCTCCTCCTGTGTTGTCAGTGAAGCTTACAAGAGCGTTGATTTGTTTGGGTTCCTAACCAGAATGTCATGTATGTGATTGTACACAGAACACCTTGGTCTCGGCCTTGCGGATTTGACCATTCGG
The DNA here is from genome assembly GCF_001672515.1 of Colletotrichum higginsianum IMI 349063. Taxonomy (NCBI): domain Eukaryota; kingdom Fungi; phylum Ascomycota; class Sordariomycetes; order Glomerellales; family Glomerellaceae; genus Colletotrichum; species Colletotrichum higginsianum. The sequence goes on from NC_030955.1 coordinate 5,553,020, forward strand.
GGGGTTATTGGAAGTTCGGGACCACCCCGGGAGGGTATCGGAAGAGGTCTCGGCGATGTGAGGCCGATGTTCGGGGACGCTCCACATGTTGGATACCCCTTGCCTCCCTGTCCCTCCGTTGTTTATACTAGGCTAGGTGGGTGAGATGGCGAGTTTGTTTGTGCTGCTCACCGGCTCCGAATCCGAGAACGACTCGTGTAACGCATCGCCGAACCTGGATCTGCACGATAAAGATGGCCAGGGGCGGTTGCAACGCCGAGCCCAAAGAGATGTCGGTCGAGCAGACACAATTCTTCCCCAGACCGTCCCTCGCTCTCCATCCAGCGTATTGGTCAGCCGTGAAATCTCGACAGTATGGCCGCCCCAGAAGAAGCCAGCATCTTGAACATGACGGGTATCTGGTCGTTGAACCCGATAGAGTCGGATGACCTGGGCCCAACCTTTATGCTGGTAAGTGTCGAGGCGTGCTGTCGTGCTGTGCCTTGGAGTTGTGGTGCGTCCGCACCGATGCGTGATCTTGAGGCTAATAATACTCTGGCAAGCAAAACATCCCGTGGATCGTCCGCAAGGTCATCTCCTACGCTTCCCTCGAGCTCAAGATGGACCAGAAAGACCCGGCGCCCCCGGAGCGCCCCGCGACCGTCATCGACATCAACCAGACGGTGAGGCCCGGCGGCTTCGACACGGCCAACAGCTACATCCTCGACGGGGAAACCAGGCACGACAAGGTCCCGATCTTCGGCGCCATGTCGATGCGGGCCAAGTACGTCCCCAAGGCCGAGGTCAGCGGGGAGGACCTGATGGGCCACGAGATCGAACAGCCCAGTCCCACGGACGAGCGGGTGGGGATCAAGGAGTTCACGGAGGGAGTCAACACCGGGTGGAAAACGACGGCGCTGTGGGGGTTCGAGAAGGTGAATGGAGAGAGACGCTTCTGCAAATACTGCACCACCACCAAGGGGGACGAGAAGGTCCAGGCACGCCTCGTATATGACTATAGGTCTCTCGCTGTGTGAACGTATTTACCTGCCAAGTAAATAGAATGCCGCTAGACCAAGAAACCAGCTCCTCTTTCAAAATCTATATATTTACATCTACGTCATTTCGGGTCATCCAGCAACCTCAGTATGTCAGGCTGGTCTTGGGCAATTGCCTCTACAACCTCGTTCCATGTCTTGTGCATCAACGCCTCGTCTTGGGCGAGCTCACCGAATCTGAACGGTCAACGAATGATAACGTATCAGTAAAATGCACCGACCAAATCGGGGTTGGATTTGGAGACTCCCCCAAGACTCACGGATATAGGATATCGTGGTGCCAGAAGCGGCCGTGGCTCTCGGGCCCCAGAGCCGTCGCGCTGACCAAAGATCGCGCGCCCTGCTCGGCAGTGCGGGCAAACAGAGCGTAGAATATGGCCTTGCCGACGTTGGACATGAAGCCTGCCCACTTGCGACCCAGGTCGGTCTTGCAGAGGTCGGGACAGACGGCGTTCACAATGATCTGCGGCTGTTGTTGTTGTTGTTGTTTCTCGCCGACGGTCATGCGCGCAATAGCCTGCATGACGGCCATCCCCAACAGCTTAACGAGCGAGTAGCTCTTGTTCGTCTCCCAGGTCTCTTGGTCGTTGGCCGTCTTGAGCAGGCTGCCGTCGACGAGGGGGGAATCCTTGGGGACCATGCTGTGCCCGTGGCTGTTGACAAAGGTCAGATGCGGCGTCGATCCCGCGGTGGCCGCCGTGGATGCCCGGAGAAGGGGCAGCAGCAGGACGGCCATGAGAGCCGTGGAGAGGACGTTGACCTGCACGGCCATCTCCCATCCCGCCGACGACTTCTCGTACGTCGGGTTGCCCAGGCCGGCGTTCAGCAGGGCCACGTCCAGCCTGGGCGTAACCTTTTCCAGGTCGCGAACAAAAGCCGTGACGGACCCAAAGTCCGCCAGGTCGACTTGCAGGATGGTGATGGCATCCGGGCTGCAGCCTGTGAGGTCCGTGATGCGCTTCTTGGCCTCCTCGCCCTTGCTGGCGGAACGAACGCCGAGGATAACCTTGTCCGCGCCGAGGGCAGCGTACTTGACCGCCGCTTCGAATCCCAGTCCCGTGTTGGCCCCTGTCACGAGCACCGTCTTGCCCGCAAAGCTTACGGCGGGGTCCTCGGGAGGGTGTGTTTTTGACCATCGAAGCCTGAAGGGCAGGCTCACGCCTGGGGGCGGTCCGCCTGGGGATTCGCGGGCGGTGATCAGGTTCGGGTCGGTCATGGTGATGAATGGGTTGATACTGTGACGACTGAGAAGAGAGATCCGGCAGCCAAAAACGAGTTACGAGCAGGAGTTCATGCCGTTTCTGCCGGCTGATGGAGAGACTGTTGAGGCGCAATGCCACAGTGATGTATTGTAGTATTAGTGTCGGTCTTGGATATTTAGCCTTTGGGGATGCGCAAGTATCTTCCTAGTCCACCAACGAGATATCGATGTTTCCATGACAAATGACTGGTGCCGAATGTGCACGGCAACCTTTTCCATGACTGGGGGCATCCCTTTTGTCTTCCGGTGTTTGAACTTCGGCCACACTCCTCCATCCCCATCCATCCACCACTCCGCGGCATCGGAGATCGGAACACCGATGAGCTACGACAGGGTGGCTGTGAGATGTGAGGTGTGAGCTGCTTGTTCATAAGTCATGGAACACCACTCGCTCGATAGAAACTTGGCGGAAACAGACGAGCACATAGATACTGTCGTCGCGGAAGACTCGAGAACCCCGAGTTATACCTACTACTACTACTACTACTACTACTACTACTACTACCCTACCTGCAGCTCTCACTCCCCTTCATAACCAAGGGCTTCCTTGAACTTGGATCACTGACTCAGATATCAAACCCCCCCCTCCATCTCTCCCCCTTGCCTCCCAAATCATGCATCACTTCTTCAAGGGTCAGTTCTTCGACTTTGAAGTCTGCCGCATCCTCGGCACCGCGGTCTACGGCGGCGCCGACGTGGCCGAGGTGCTCGAGGCCGTCGGCCAGATCAAGGACGGCAACCCGGACAGCTGGAACCGCGCCTGGAAGACGCAGGCCGAACGCGCCCTCGCCCTCGCCGACGAGGCCTCCAAGAGCGGTGACCGCGTCGCGGCGCGCAACGCCTACCTGCGAGGCTCGAATTACACCCGCGCCAGCGGCTACATGCTCACCGGCGACGGCCCCAACCGGCCCCATCCGAGACAGCGGGCCGTCGTCGAGGAGGTCCAGGCTCACTTCCGGAAGGCCGCCGCTCTCATGGACGGCCCCGTGCTCTTCCTCGATATCCCCTATCAGGACGGCACCTGCAAGTCGCTCCCGGCCCATCTCTACCTCCCGCCCCCGGACCGCCGGCTCCCCGGCAAGATCCCCATTCTCATCAGCGGCGGGGGCGCCGACGCCCTGCAGGAGGAGCTCTTCTACATGCACCCGTCCGCCGGCCCGGACCTGGGCTACGCGGTCCTGACCTTCGAAGGCCCCGGCCAGGGCATCACGCTCCGGCGGCACGACACCAAGATGCGGCCCGACTGGGAGGTCGTCGTGGGCGCCGTCATCGACTTCATCGAGGACCTCGCCGACTCCCGCCCCGAGCTGGACCTGGACACCTCGCGCATCGCGTACGCCGGCGCCTCCCTCGGCGGCTACTTCGCCCTCCGTGCCGCCGCCGACCCGCGCATCAAGGCCTGCGTCGCCCTCGACCCGCTCTACTCCTTCTGGGACTTCGCCACGGCCCACGTCTCGCCCGCCTTCATCGGCGCCTGGGAGGCCGGCTGGCTGTCGGACGGCGTGGTCGACGCCTGCGTGGGCGTCATGCTCGCGCTGTCGTTCCAGATGCGCTGGGAGATCAGCGTGGCCGGCACCTTCTTCGGCCACGCGTCGCCCGCGCGCATCATGAAGGAGATGAAGCGCTACACCCTCGGCGGCGGCTACCTCGAGCGCATCCGCTGCCCCGTGCTGGTCTCGGGCGCCGCCCAGTCGCTGTACCTCGAGGCGAGCCACCACACGATGCGCGTGTACAACGAGCTGACGGGCCTGGCCGAGGCGGACAGGGAGCTGTGGATGACGGCCACGCCGGGCCAGGGCTCGCTGCAGGCCAAGATGGGCGCCCTGCGCCTGGCCAACCAGAAGACATTCAGGTTCCTCGACGAGAAGCTGAAGATCGAGCGTCCACGGCTATGAGGCTTTGGCTTCTGAGCACGATAGTCAAAACAAGCGTGGGTGTTGACGGAACCGGTATCTCTGCAAAGAACTGAATGAAGTATGAGCGCCACGCTTGCCTGCGTTTAGAAACGTAACCAATTCCATCACAGTAGATATGTAGATCTCCATAGAGCAAAGGGAACCGGTATCTCTGCAAAGAACTGAATGAAGTATGAGCGCCACGCTTGCCTGCGTTTAGAAACGTAACCAATTCCATCACAGTAGATATGTAGATCTCCATAGAGCAAAGATAGGAATGTTATAAGAAGCTGTGCATCCATACTATCTGTAAGGGTATACATGAATAGCATTGTATTGTAGTTCTAGGGAGTAGCTTGGGATATGAAGTTTAGAGCATCGGCTCATTCGCCTAACCCTACTTGCCAGTGTAACATGCCTCCATATCACCTTGAATTGCTTCCCACGATCGGAGAAAATCAGAGCATGGTCGTCTTCAAGGGATCGATGCAGCCGGCATCCAACCCGTTCTCACGTTGTGACGGAGTGTCTGTCCTCGCCTCATAGCACGCCGATGCTTCTACAAAATACAAAACCGGTTGCAATGGACCTCAAAGCCAATCGACGAACAGATTTAACGAAGGGATCTTGTCACGTCTCACGAATGCCATCATTTTGTTAGACATTCATGTGCTTCACCGCCATTTTTTGAGACTCGGCAAACGAACCATGGATGCATAGCAGGTGAGTACTCCTGCTACAGACTATTTTGGAACCTGGGATGCCGTATCCTAGTCTTCTCACCGCTGGCATTGCGTGGTATGGGCTACTCTTGCGGCAGCGCCCGCTTGCGCTGAGGCCATACAGGAAGCAAAGTTGCTAGGAGGGCGAAAGATGCCATTGTGCCCGGCAAGACGATCTCATTTTAGGAGCAATTATGGCGGGGTTCAATCTTTGTAGAGGCGCAATAACCAGAGTCACAGTTGCTGGAGAAGGGTGTTTTGAGAATGGCAGTTCTTGTTTGCCGGGCAGATTTACACGATGTTCATATATGTGACTGTTTCCAGATTCGCGAGTTGTATCATTGTATGCCTTCCTTGTTTCTCTCGCAATATCTTCAACGTCATCACCATTATAACAACACCCGAATATCCCAGCTAGCTTTCATGTAACATCTCGACTTGGCGCGTTGGAGGCATAACGATGTTGCACTGATGGATTCTTGAGGTTGCATGATATGATCCTCGCTGAAGACATCTCTGGCCGCTATTTTATAACTGATTTCTCTGTCTTGCGTGATAAGAGCTGCGTAGAGCGCAGGTGTCTAGGCTGATATCGCATGTTGGTGTTGGGCTGGCTTACGATCCAAAGACCCAATACAGGTGAGTCCATCCGACATGGAGAAGAACCACGCCCCCTAGCCAGTGGCTTTCCTATTCACGTCAATAAACATGTGTCTAGACCTATCCCTCAGTCATTAAGTAACAAGTTGACAAGCATTCTAGACACTTTGGCCTTCTTTTCACAATGGCATCTCTAGGCCAATGTGCCACGGACCTGAATTGATGCTTAGGGAAATCTGCGTCAAGAGTGCTTCAATGACCCCCGTCACGATTTACAATCCATCCTCTGGCGCTCCGGAGACCGGGCGGCAGCTTAGCCAATTCGGAACAGTCAAGGAGCCCGTCTTCCCGCCAGGACTAGGTGACCGTGACATCTGCCCGTTCGTTTCGGCGAAGTGAGTGACTAAGCGGCAAACGGGGTCATCGAGATTGAAAAGTGCGATTCGGGGTCTCTTGGCAATGATGCAAGATCCGGAGTGTGCTTGAGAGTTGGCGGCGACTGAGCGCGGCTCGACGCTCGTTTCCAAGACGCTGCCAAGGCCTTTACTCTACGACTACCTCGACAATTCGAAAAGCCCACAGACATCCCGCACGTCAAAGACCCTGGGTCGGTGAGGTTTCTCCTTGCATTTCGTCCTGGAAACGATGCGATTCGTCATGGAGGGTTGGAGGTTCGGACGGCGAACGCTGCTCGGGAGCTTTGGGCTGGCCCGAACCGGCGACGGACATGTGTCAGAGGAGGGATGAAAAGGCGAACTGTTGTTGCGGAGGAGAGTTCTGAAGGGACGATCTGAGATGTTTTCTCAGATCTGACGGGGAGGATCACGGTAAGAGACGGGACGAACTCTGAGTTGGTCGAGGGGGTCCTTGGGCAGTTGTGCTCCAGCGTCAGAGCGAGGGGCTTGCAGCTTTGAATCATCATTTTTTTCACACTTGGATTTTAGAATTTGAGAAATGAACTGCCAAACCTGGCCAAAGAGATCAGAGTCCGTCCCATTCCTTTGTTGAAGTTGGCAGGATACGTTATTTTGCCGTACTTCGTGGTTTGATTCTGAAGCGAATGTACACACCATCTCTGCGAATGACCCGGACTCAAGTCCGAACTCTGATGCTTTCCTCCATGCGCATAGTTACTCTTTTTATGGATCTTTGCCAACTGTTTACGAATGACGAGCAACGCAGCTCCAAGAGGATCCAATTCCGAGACATCAGCAGGCTTCTATTCTTCAGGCTTATATGACCTGACTGGAATGGAATCAAACTGATGGACAAGAAAGATGCGAGTCTCACGCCACGTTTTCCGTCGCTTGGAACATGCCGGAATACTCGCGCTTCTGAATCGAATCGACCGGGTTCCACTGTAGTGCTCTTGATACTGAACAACACATCCATGTGGATGGAGGCGGCGTGTGATATTACTTCCGAGACGGCTTCTTGGGTTTATTGGCGCGAGGTCAGTGCTAATCACATACCAAACCCATCTTGTTAGCTGCGATGGGTTATTTCTTGGAATCACAGTCTTTTGAGACTGCCTATGCTGAGATAGACTTAGAAGAAAATGCAGTAGGCAGGCCGTGGCTTTGTTTGGGTGTTGACCTCTTGGTAACTATCGGGATATTGATAGAAAGAGGCATCTCATAAGCGTAACTAATCTACCTAAAGCGACATCTATGAACTTGGCAACTACATTTCGTCCTCTTGATTGTCGGAGAGCCAGCAGACAGAACGTTTGAGAAGAACTCAACCAGGTTTCTCATAGTCTCGGCACTTCCACTCAGGTCACAAACACACTCGACTGAAAGCTTAGGCTTAGAGCGAATACATTGAGCTTTATTTGATTGCAAGCAAAGATCCATCCGGCCATCATGGCACAGCATTGGCACAGCAGCCGAGGAAAATCGAAACAGTTACTTTTTTTCGAACGGATATTCAGACATTATTTCTGAGCTATGAAGCTAATTTACAAGAAGAGAAATGTCGTCGTAGGGACAATGCAACGCTATCGTATCAACGGAACACACACACACACGCCTGTTCTTAGTGTCTCGCAGGGGCCGTCGCGTTGGCAGCTCCGTAGACGATCCGGAAAGGCTCCGTCTCGGTGGTGTCGTACTCCTCAAGCTTGGACGCGTCGCCGAAGACGCGCAGGGACTTGATGGCGAACTTGTACTTGCCGGCGGGCGCGTAGCTGCCGTCGTCCATCTGGCCGTCCCAGTTGACGGAGAGGACGCCGCGGGAGACGTACAGGGACGGGAAGGACCGGGGCTGGCCGACGGTCTGGATGCCCCAGACCTCCTTGGTGGAGTTGGGGGGGCAGGTGGTCAGGGGCACGAGGTCGGCGCGGACGAAGGGGGAGCCGAAGGCCATGTTGATGGCGAGGGCCGGGATGACGGCCTTGGTCTCGTTGGCGGTGCCCGGGGCCGGCAGGATGTAGGTGTGGTTGCTGGGGACGGGCTCGTACTCCTCGTCCTTTGCGCTGGTCGAGGTGGTCATGAGGGCCTGGTCGAGCGTGACGTGGCTGTGGAGGCTGCCGGCGATGCCGACGTACGGCAGGGACAGGCTGGAGCCGTCGGAGCCGTTGAGGGCGATGTAGCCGGACCAGACGGGCAGGCGGCCGGCGTCGAGGGCCGGAGGGGTCGGGGTCACGAGGATGGTGGCCTCGCCGCCGGCGGGGATGGAGACCTTGCTCTCGCTCAGGGCGACGGAGGCGTACTCGGCCGACAGGTCGTTGGGAAAGGGGGCCGGGAACAGGTCACCGGCGGCGGCGAAGGTGTAGGCGGTGGCGGCGCCGACGTTGCTCAGGTCGTACGAGACGGCCGCCGAGCCCGTGTTCTTGATGGTGAAGTTCAGCTCGGGGATGAAGTTGTCCGTGTCGTTGAACGAGAGGCTGGAGACGCTGAGGAGGGTGGTGGCGTACGCGGCGTCGTAGGCCTGGACGAGGCCGGCGCCCTGCTGGGAGACGGGGGCCAGGAGCTCGTCGGGCCCGGTGCCGTAGTTGAACTTGACAGGGTTGGCGTGGGCGGAGAGCAGGTTCTCGATGGTGGCAGGGTCCAGGGTCTTGCGGACCTCGGCGATGAGAGCCACGATACCGGCGGCCTGAGGGCAGGACATGGAGGTTCCGGAGAGGACGGCGTAGGAGCCGAGGGCTCTGGGGTACAGGGAGAGGACGTTGCCTCCGATGGCGCCGAACTGGGGCTTCTGGTGGGCGTCCCAGTTGGGGCCCCAGGAGCTGAAGCTGGAGACGGAACCGCCGGTGGCGGTGTTGGGGGCCTCGGTGAGGATCTGCTCGGCCTCGGCGGGGTCGGTCATCTGGAGGGCGACCTCGGAGCCGGCAGCGAGGGCCTCGAGCCAGACGGCGGCCTGGGAGGGCGTGGTCATGCCGATGGCGAGGATCTCGGGAACGCTGGTGACGGTGACGGAGCCGGCGCCGGGCGCGTTGTTGTAGAGCATGAGGTACTTGGCACCGGCGGCAGCGGCGTTCTGGGCCTTGGCGACGAAGGTGCAGGTTCCTCTCCGGACGAGGACGATCTTGCCGCTCAGGTCGGGCGTGTCGGCCGGGTAAGGGTCGCAGCCGAGGGCGACGGTGGAGGTGGAGTCGGTGCTCGGGGTCCAGAGGGGGAGCTCGACGCCGGCCCAGTTGTCGGGCTCGCCGGGGGTGTAGGAGAACTTGCGGGGGGCGCCGCCGTCGATGGTGAAGGTGTTCTCGATGAGGACGGCCGGGGTGATGGCGTTGTCGAAGGAGGCGATGGCGGTGACGTACCTGCCGCTGGCGGCGGTGGAGGCGAAGAAGATGCCCTGGTCGCCCGAGTTACCGGCCGAGACGGTGCAGGGGACGCCGGCCTCGACGATCCTCGAGACGGTGGCGGCCCAAGGCTCGTCGGTCCAGCCCGAGGGGCCACCGATCGAGGCGGTGATGATGTTGCTGCCGTCCTCGTACGCGCGGTTGTAGGCAGCGATCAGGATATCGTTGCTGACCTGACCATCGCAGCCGAAAACCTGTGGGAAGAGAAAAGAGCGTGTAAGTGAATGACACAGAAAGTAGTATGGCATTTTTGTCACGGCCATCCGGGATTGCCGGAGACGGCTTCGGGAATAGTGGGGCTCTTGTCGCCGGGCGCCGGAGTTTGTCACACCGGGAGCCTAAGGCGACATGGTGGCAAAAGGTTTCCCGCATGAACGGAGCTTTACAATAACCAACCAAAAAAGCAGGCCGTGTAGAGAATCACTATACATAACTGTGTATGAAGCACGTACCTTGTAGGCGCCCAGGGTGACGCCCGGGGCGGTTCCGAGGAACCCAAAGGGGTTGGACTGGGCGGCGATGATGCCGGCAACGTGGGTGCCGTGACCGCCGCAGTCCATGGGGTCCGGGTCGGGGAAGTGCTCGTTGAAGCCGTCGTAGGCATCGCCGACGAAGTCAGTGCCGTAGCTGACGAGGCAGTCCGGGCCGAAGCAGCCGCCGAGGGCCGGGTGGAGGTAGTCGATGCCCGTGTCGATGACGGCGACCTTGATGCCCTTGCCGGTGACGCCGTCGCGGTGCAGCTTGTCGACCTGGGTCTGGACGTGGGTCGAGAAGGTGTCGTTGCCGAGCTGGCGCTTCTTCAGGTCCACGTAGTCACGGCCCTGCTTGCCGGTCCAGACGACCTCGGGCTCGGGGATGCGGTAGGTGCGGACGGGCCAGATGTTCTTGACGGAGGGGAGGCCGGCGAGCTTGGCCGCCTTGGCGTCGGCCGTGTCGAGGTTCTTGAACTGGATGGAGGCGCCCTTGAAGAGAGAGTAGTCGAGCTTCATGCGCGTGGTGGCCTCGGCGTCGGCCTCGGCGTAGAAGTCGGACGCATCCTGTCGCAGGAACTGTCAGCACTCTCTTGTTCTGCATCGCCAGTTTGTTTACAAGTGTGAGGGGTTATGGTGACGACGTACCTGACCGTCCTCCAACTCGACGATGAAGGCACCGGCGACGGTCTTTGGGGAGTGGACCTTGGCCTGGATGGCGGATGCCGCCGCAAGGAGCGGCAGCAAGAGACTGCTTCTGACCATTGTGTTCGGCTGACGGATGACCTGTGGGATACCGGAGCTGGCGTGGTAGGAGGCATCTCATGTGAACAGGCGCGCCGGGGGGTGCAACTTTTATAATTCCATCAAGATCGATCATTTCGCGCCACGGGCCAGCCCAGCTTCCTAGCTACCCACGGCGGGGGTTCGCTCGCCCGGAGTTCGTAGACGACGCCCCCCATCCTCCCCCCTCCCTTGGCCAGGTCGGACAGAGTGAGTGAACAAGGAATGCGAGCATGCTCCATCGGTGGGCACGCGATAGCATCCGGGATGGTTGTCAAGCGACCAGGGGATGAATGGATGGATGGATGGATGGGTGCGACCATGGTCGCCCATGAGATGCAGCGGCGCAAGCGAACGGGCACCCAGGAAATAGGAGATTGCAGGGAGCGATACGTTGCCCTCGCAGGAGTGCGACACGGCGGAGGTAAACCAGGGCATCTCGACGATCAACATATTGGCCCAGTGTTGTGAGCTTCCTTAATGAGGCTCGTCGATGGGTTGCATATTTAGGGGGAGGGAGGGGAGAGCAGGGGGGAGCTCAACTTCGAACGGCCCTTGTCATGGAAGCAGATGGCCTTCCTATCTGGGTAAGACCCTCCGTCTGTCGTTGGTCAAGCTGCCCAGTCATGAATGGATCAAAGGCCGACTCGACGGTCCCTGGTCGATGACTGGGATGTGGTCTCGGCTCTCTGCTGCATCAATCTTCTGCATCAGGGGCACACACACACACTGGTTCCCGCGGCTTGGTCTGTTTGGTGGCGAACCGAGAGGCCGGCTCGCTGCTGCTGTTGTTGTTGAGTTATCGTTGACTATCGTTGAAGAGCGATTGGCAGGGGGCGGGAGTTTGCCCATTGAGGCCTGGTTGATAGTAGAGAATGGAGGTGGAGGGACGGGCGGGGTGCGGGCGTTGAGAGGGTTTTTGGTTCGTGACTTGGTTCGACATTAGCGGCGCGCAGCGCAACCGGGGTTCGTCTGCAGTTGCAGAAGGCAAAAGGACATTGGGATGGCTCGAGTTCCATCGGTGACGGCTCGATATCGAGACGCTGTGGAGGCAAAAATGCTGCGGGGTTGTTTATGTCTCTTGTCTCTGGTTTCTTCAAACCTCAGTGGCCCGGGCGGAAGAGGATGAGATTGCTGGACGAGGGGGTGTTCTGCTCCTATCCTCCTATCAGGATCCTGTGGGGGGAGGATGGGGAACATTAGCATCAACTTTCATGGCCGGTTGCATGGTGGTTGTTGTCTTCATGTCTTGATGAATCTCGCGCGTCTTGGGGGCATCTTTCTGTCCCTACGAGCATGGCCATGGTCCCTCCGATGCGAACGCCTCCCGCCAAAAGCCAAGAGGGCCAAGGCAAACCCTAAACCGCCGTGGCAGGGCATCGCGGCGCGCTGTTTGGTGTTCCTGAATCGCAACTCGTGTGCTGTGGAGCAGCAGTCTGCAGAGCGCGCTCAGGCATATGGACCGCATGGTGGACCGCATGGCTTCTATACGGATACCACGGCAGCATCCACGCGGGGAGGGACATCCCGGCCGCGCATGGTGGGTTCGCCCGATGGCGTCGGATGGTGTTCCTGGCACGTCAGTGTTTGGGTGGTTGTTTGTCGATGGCATTTGGCCCGGAGGCGAGTCGGCAGAGTGCCCAGAGCTTGACGGACTGAGATGAGAGCGGCCGGGGAGGGGGGAGGGGCTGTTCGTTCGGTTCGGGCAGGAGAATAGAGGACGAGGGCCTTTTGCAAGCTGCTATCGCTAGATCTCCTCCCCCCCTCTGTATGGATACTCACTCCTCCGTACTACCACGTCCCCCGCATGAGAGCGAGAACCAAGGTGAGTGGGACAAGGGCGCCGAAGAGTTGGGCCTCAGAGGAGGCGAGGGAGCCCGGAAGAAACTGGATAGACTGGAGAGATGGATCTGGACCTGTCGTCCCATGGCCCACAACTCCCCTCGTTCACCTCGTTCACATGGGTCCTGCTGTGATTTCACCTGCCGAATAGTCGATAACGCGGCGGGTGGCCAGCCCCGGCCTTGGTTGGATCCGGACGCAAAGCACGAGATGAGGGCGTTTGTGCGAAGCAACGCTGGGCATGCATCTCCTGTCAGATTGTTCAAGCTGCAGTCTCTTTGAATGCACGATGCATTCAATGGCTTTGGGTTCCTCATTACGTATGAGAAATGAGTACTGGCCTCACCTTACGAGTCTGGCATCACCTACGAGCCTGCTTCACATACTGCAACCGCTGTTCCCCAGTTGCTCAACTCTCTTGCTTGTGCAGGTTGCGCCCTGGAACAGGGAACACGGCCTAATGTTGATACGCCTGGACCACCGCCTAATGAATGTCGATACGAAAGTCGCCCCTCCTTGTGCCTCTAGCCGAAAGGGGCTCGGGAGACTCGACGGTGCTAGGGCGATCTGGGAAGCTCGGAACGGCTCCGTTCCCACGGGAAGCTTCGGCCTCGTATTCCCATCCAGATTGGGGTCGGGCAGAAGAGAGGGTTGAAGGACTTTTGAAATGCCCTTCATCTCCCTCGGCTTTGTAAAGTTTCGGGGAAGACAATTAACTGCATGATTCAGTTGCATGTTGGATAAACTCCCGCCGGGGGGAGCAATGACGGATGGCGCAAACAGGCGCTATCCACTCACTGCTCACAAAATGGTATCTCCGCCCTGGCCAGCTATAGATTACAGATATAGTACCGCTGACTCTTGTCGAGCCGGGGGGGGGTTGACTTCGGACTCTTCTCTCATTTGAAAGCCGAACCGAATTAGCGTTCCATCTTAAAAGAAAAGGTCTTGGAAATCTGGCTAACTCCCTCTAAGAAGAAACCTAAAGGCAAAGGCATTTAACCTTAGTGAGCCCCGAAACTCTATCCAACAACGAGCCGGCGACTCTTTGCAAGAGAACCAATACGATGGGTGCGTTTCTGGACAGAAGTCGGTTAAGATTGGGAGGGAGTGCTTTGCGCCCTGAGTGATTATCTATCCGCATGCCATATGAACCTGTTCTGTGATGTCTCTCGTACACCACCCACCATCGACTCGAGTGATCTGAGTTGGTAACAGTCCCGGGTAAAAAAGGACCTGGGAACCAGTACTCGGCGTTGTGAACCAAGCCACAGGTTAACCTGCCCCTCGTCTTACACTCCACGGCAGGTCTCGCCTTATACCAGCACCCGACGACGATGATGACGACGACGACGACGACGAATCTAAGGACGGTAAAATGCTCACCGAGACCCGCCATCGCATGTGCCGGCGCTAGGCTCTCGAGTCCTGGCCATATGCCAAGGTGCCAGCTTCGGCATCGTCTCAACCAGCATCGACAAAAACAACCCCCCCCCCCTTGAGTGCATGCCAATACTCACTATCGACGGCCAAAACCCAGCTTTCCGGGCAGACCGGGGCCGTGCCTTACATACACTACACGCGGATGTCACCGTCACAGCCCGGCTCGGGAGGGGGGGGGGGCGTCGATGGGCGGCTGGGCAGTGTTGGTTTGCCGCGTCGCATGACAGGACCAAGGCTTTTGCTTGCTTGCTTGCTTGCTTGCCCTGTCGTCTTGGCCAAAATGGCGAGCTCACGGGGTTCGAGATGGGCTCCACTGGGCGAGATGGCATGCAGGATAAGGCGAGTACCATACTTATTCAGACATGCTCGCTGTTCGGATCTTCTCTATGTAGTTTATCTGCCTCTATGGGACGGTCGTGGACAGGGGGAAGGGGGGGAGGGGGGGTCTATTCTCTCTTCCCTCCACCCCATCCAGTCACTCATTCTAGTCAGTCTATCCATCATGCAAGAAGCTCCCTCGCCACCTCGTACGTGTTGATGAAGTCTATCCCCTCCTTCCGCCAGGTGTCGTCCTCGACAAAGCTCTTGGACGCCTTCAGGACCATGTTCTTGGGCGCAGTCACGTCGTACTCGGGCCAGTACGGCAACAGCCCCGTGCCATTCGTGTAAAGTGTGCCGTTGCCGCCACCGCCGCCACCGCCGCCGGCTTGCGAGTTGGGGTCCAGCTCGTAGACGAACCGGACGTAGGCCTGGCCGATGGCCCGGGCGAGGCGCGCGTGGTCGTCGTACTGCGGCGACGGCCCCAGCAGGCCCGAGATGTTCTGGAAGCTGAAGGCGACGTTGTCAAAGTGCCGCACGCCCTCGAGCTCCGTCCGGTTCCAGAGCAGCTGGTCGAAGCGGTAGCTGTAGACGGGCTGGGCGACGTCCGGCCGCGCGTAGAGCTCGCACATCTTGCGCCGGCCCGAGATCATGACGAGGTCGCCGCCGATGGAGGCGCCGCGCCGCCACTGCAGGCCCTTGTCCGGAAAGACGGAGCAGTTGGTGATGGACACCGGCGGCTGGGTGCAGGGGTCGTCCGGGTACAGCTCGAAGAGGCGGCGGATGGTCGGCGGCGAGAGCGCGTAGGAGCGCCAGTAGGAGAAGCCGTTGAAGAGGTCGGCCTCGGTGTTGGGCCGCGGGCTGCTCGGGTTGAAGTTGATGCCCTCGTCGCTGTTGGCGCCGGTGAGCAGCGGCACCCTGACGAACTTGCCGTCGCGGATCAGCTGGCTCGGGTAGCCCGTCAAAAAGTCCCCGTCGATCAGCGGGTTCCAGACCTGGCTCGGGTTGCCGGCGAAGAGGTCCGCCTGGCTGAGGCCGCGGAGGCAGGCCAGCTGGTCCTTGGCGGTCCAGCAGCCGACGGTGCGCGTCAGGTTCTCGACGGGCGCGTTGTAGTAGGCCAGGTTCTGGACCTGGGCGCCCGTCGGGCCGCCGCTCTCGAGGATGGCGGCGCGGTAGAGCCCGTCGTCGCGGCCGTCGTAGCTGAAGAGGTGGTAGGCGATGCTCTGCGCCCCCGCGCTCTCGCCCCAGATGGTCACGCGGTCCGGGTCTCCGCCAAAGGCCGCGATGTTCTCCTGGATCCACCGGAGGGCCAGCCGCTGGTCGAGCAGGCCGGCGTTGCTCGACCCCTCGGCGAGGATCTGCTGGGTCTGCAGGAACCCGTACATGTTGAGACGGTAGTTCATGGCCACGCTGATGATGGGCTGGCCCATGTCTTGGCTGACTTTGACGATGCCCGAGAGGTTGTACTGCGGGTCGGCCTTTGATCACGTCTCAAGTCAGTCACAAGCAGTCAATGGAAGCGAGAGAGGGACGGGGGAGAGCGAGGTTGGGCTTACGACAGAGCCGGTGTATAGACCACCGCCGAAGATCCAAACAAGAACGGGCAGCGGCTTATCGAATTTGCCAGCTGGACGGACAACATTCAGAGTCAAGCAGTCCTCGGACATGTTGAAGTTTCCCCTGAACTGCATACAGCTGTACCCTTGCTCAGTGGCGTCCCGCACGCCGTCGAAGGAAGAGTTGAGGCTCTTGGGCCACCGGTATCTCAACTGACCAACGGGAGGCTGGGCAAAAGGCACGCCGAGGAAGGCATCTTGGTCCCATTCAGACAGGTGACGACCGCGGTACGTGCCGTTGAGGACCTGGGCCGTCGGTTCCTGAGCTGCAACGGTGCCAAGACAGGCCAACGCCGCCGAGAGCAAATAGCACAACCGAGTCATGAGAGCGGGAGGGAGGGCGAGGTGAGACCAGAGTAGAACGAACGTCTTGCTCGATCCAATTCCAGACGGCCGGTTCATCCTCACCCTCATGTACCAGCATTTATACGCTCTCCAGCGTAGCATTGCCCGCCGCCGCCATCACATCACTCCGAACGGGTTTCGTCGCCGTACCGCTGGAAAAGCATTGCCGGCAGGGTCCCTGATTGGAGGAATTTGGGAGAACCGCAAGAGGCCCTCGTCACTCTTCGAATCCCATCTAGCTAGTGCCTGACTAGGTCAGCTTGTACGACACGGAAGAAATCATTGGAGAAGAATGCGGGGGGGATGCGGGGGACCGCTGTTGATTGCCAAGACATCCGGCGGCCGGCGCTCTCGAACTAGGAGTGAATGCCGGGCGAGAGGATATGACGAGAGACATAGAGGCTAGTGTACGATGAAAGAGGATGTTTATCCGGCGTCCAGAGTGGCCTGGAGTGGCGGGGCCCCATGCATGTGAATCTGGGGAGCGAGAGTTGGCGATGGAGGCGTGGTGTTGAAGGGCGGCCGGAGTCGGTGTGAGGCCAAGATGTTTGGTTCCACCACGGATTGAACGCCGAATCATCTTTGGGGCTGTAAAAATAGTCTTAGTTGTTCAATAACGGGTGATAGCAGTCAGAGTATTGATGTTCGTTGAGCTTGGCAGTAATGGCTGAACGAACAACGTTCATCCTTAGTGAGACTGGCTTAACTGAATATGAGTGAGTGATGAGTGATGAGTGAGACACCGTGCATCAAGTACTGCTTACATAAGTTCTCCCGGCTAATTACCGGTAAGCTTCCCCCGGCTGCTGACGTCAACCGAGCCGAGAGCTTCCAGAGAAATTTGGAGATGAAGCTTCTCGGCCAAAACACACCAACACC
Source organism: Colletotrichum higginsianum IMI 349063 (assembly GCF_001672515.1). NCBI lineage: Eukaryota > Fungi > Ascomycota > Sordariomycetes > Glomerellales > Glomerellaceae > Colletotrichum > Colletotrichum higginsianum. The sequence continues at coordinate 5,570,033 of NC_030955.1, forward strand.
TGCTGCCACCTTATCTTGAACATTTGACTTTCTCGACAAGCCACGACAACGTAGATCGATCTCCTCAAATTGTCAAAATCAGATATCTCCCAGTAGACCGCCCCCCCTCCGAAACCCCCATCATGCTCTGCAGGTCGTGCCGCCGCGCAATCGCGGTAGCCAAACCCGCCTCGAACACCATCGCCAGAGCTTCCGCCGCGAGCCTCCCGATCGCAACCAGAAACTACTCCTCTCAACGTGCCGCTACCCCCCGATCAAGCCCGTCTTCTGTCTTCGTATACCGCCCGTCACTCCACATCACTCAGACGGCTCCGACGCGGTCCTACTCGGCCGAGACGTCTCCATCAACACCATCCATCGAAAAGCCCGACCACCTCGATGCCGCCGAGTCGACGATATGGGACAAGCTGGTGGCCGAGTTCGCGCCCTCGGAGCTCGTCGTGCAGGACGTGTCGGGCGGCTGCGGCTCCATGTACGCCATCGACATCACCTCGACCAAGTTCAAGGGCGCCAACATGCTGAAGCAGCAGCGCATGGTCAACGCCGTGCTGGGCGACATGTTGAAGCAGTGGCACGGGGTCCAGCTGCGCACCAAGGCCCCGTGAGCCTGAGAGGTTCTTTTTGTCTTTGGCCGGATCGAGTCTCACCCCGTAACATAACGGGAGCGGGCATGGATGTATAATACTTGTAGACGACAGTGTACCATCAACTTGACTATTCTCTCATGGCCCAGCTCCTCTGTGGCCAGACCGACTACACGACTAAGCAACTTGTTTTATTAGGACCTCAAGAGAGGGGAACTCGGCTTTTGCCGAGGACATTTGCAGGATATATGCATGCCCTGGGTTCTCTCGGTCGAGAAAGGGAGGCCACACCCAGGGATTCCGAGGACTAGTCGCCTGATTTACTCTCACACTATCTATGCCTGGTGTAGAAGCTATTCTCCTGGCTTATCTTCTTGCCCGTTTCCCTAGGGCTCTTTGACGATCTATTTCTCGCCACGCCTTGCGTCTATCTTCCCCTCTCGCTAGTATTTGTCTCGAAGACATCCGCTTCGTATTCTCTCAATCGACCTCTCCATCTTCATCTTGGCCAATGAGATTGGTTGCATTACTCCTCCATTTGCCTGATTTATGGACCCCATATGGGGCCGCCAGGCGATGTACACCCATTTTATTGAGCAGTCACATCATCTTGCCCCCATCCATAACCACGCTTGCTTTACAAGGGACATCATCTCACATTGTTGATTGTCCCTCACCTAAATGCAGCAATTTGGCCCGCCGTGGACGTTGCGAAAGCCAAGTGCTTACGCCAAGATGGCCGTGTTACACCATAATACCACATGCTCACTATAACGCCGCAGCAGTGATGCCTCTGTCGCAAACGTCGGTCACCTCTTGTCTTCTCCGGTTCTCCTACATTTGGCAGCCTATTGCCCAGCCACCGGCACGTCTTATAGGTGCCCGTGTCGCGGATTACTCACCTCACTTCACGCCATGCCGCCCACATACGACCTCGGAGCTGTGATTGGAGCCACCAGGTTCGTCGACAGGGCACACTTTAGATGCAATGAGGATGCTTTTGAGCCCCGAGAAGCAACCTTCAGGTTCCTACGCTATGCAGATACTTCTGAATAAGTCCAGTCGTCGGCATGCCGAAGACCGATGGCCACGGCCCGGTCCACCAAGCCACTAGCAATCAGTACCCCCAGCTTACCGACATGGGAGCGCCAGCAGTCATCCTCTAAACGTTTGAAGCTCCTTGGGGCGATGTAACACCGGGCGGGCCAACGTCATTCGGGACATTCGATGTGAACTATGTGGCAAGCTTGATGATGGCTGCCAGATAGAGTGGGGGACGTCGTGAAAGGCAATGATGTACGTCTTGACGATTCACAAAAAGGAGTGGGCTCCCTTTTACGTCCTGGCCGTCGAGCGAGCACTCTGCATTCTGCCATCTTGGGCCCCCTACCACCTACGCTTCCTGTGGAATCTAACCAGTCAGAGCAGAGCAGCATGGCTGCTCTTTTCAACTTGGGCTTGGGCCTCGACGCCGGCGCAGCACTGCTTCTTCTCGCCGTTGCCTTTGTCATCTACTACCTCGTCTCCTCGGCCATCGCGTGGCACCCCCTCCGAGCGTTCCCCGGTCCCCTCGTCGGCAAGTTCTCCTACTTCTGGCTCATATCCAACGCGCGTTCCGGCCGCCCGGCCGAGCACTTCACCAAGCTGAACCGGCGGCACGGCCCCCTCGTGCGCATCGGACCCAACGACCTCGTCACGGACGACCCGGACGTCATCCGCCGCATGAACGCGGCGCGCTCGACGTACAGCCGGTCGTCGTGGTACAAATCGACCAAGCTGAACCCGCACGAGGACAGCATGTTCAGCCTGCGCGAAGTCGGCGCGCACGACCGGCTCAAGGCGAAGTGCGCGGGTGGCTACGCCGGCCGGGAAAACACGGAGCTCGAGGCCGGCGTCGACTCGCAGGTCGCCAACACCGTCAGCCTCATCCGGCGGAAGTACATCACTACCGGGGACGCCGTGCGGCCGATGGACTTGGGGAAGGTGGTGCAGTTCTTCACGCTGGACGCCATCACGAGGGTCGCGTACGGCAAGGAATTCGGGTACCTGGCGACCGACTCGGACGTGTACGACTACATCGGCACGACGGAGGCGGTGGTCCCGTACCTGCAGCTCTGCGGCGAGGTGCCGTACATCCAGAGGATCGTCTTCTCAAAGTACGTGCTCGGCGCGTTTGGGCCGAAACACACGGACAAGAGCGGGCTCGGCAAGTTGATGGGGTCTGTACTGGTGTATATGTCAAGCGTCGAAGGGTTTATAATACTGACAGGAAAACAGGGTTGCCAAAAACGTTGTCGCCAAGCGGTTCGAACCGGATGCTAAGGAAGAGCGCGATATGCTGGTATGAGGTCCTCCCCGTTGCCAATAGACTATTCGGCCAATAGCTGAGACACTACAGGGCGCCTTCGTCCGCCACGGAGTCAGCCAGGGTGAGTGCGAGACGGAGGTTCTGTTCCAGATCATCGCCGGCTCGGACACGACGGCCACGGCGATCCGCACGACGATGCTGTACACGATGACGTCTCCGCACACGTATCACACGCTGAAGAAGGAGATCAACACCGCCATTGACGAGGGCCGCATCTCGTCGCCCATCACCCACGAGGAGGGCAAGCAGCTGCCCTACCTTCAGGTAGGTTTCGCACCATCGAGGCCGTGCTGCTTTACAGATTACATACATGTATGACGATTCTCATCTCATTTTGCAAACAGGCTGTCATCTACGAAGGCCTCCGCATGAACGCGCCATTCACCGGCCTCTGCGCCAAAGAGGTCCCCCCCGAAGGCGACAGCATCGACGGGCGGTTCATCCCGGGCGGCACGCGCATCGCGCAGAACGTCTGGGGCACCCTGCGGCGGGCAGACGTCTTCGGCCGGGACGCGGATCTCTTCCGGCCGGAGCGGTGGACCGAGGCGGACGCGGCGGCGCGGGACCGGATGCTGAAGACGACGGAGCTGGCGTTCGGGCACGGTCGGTGGGGCTGCGCCGGGAAGAACGTGGCGTTCCTGGAGCTGAACAAGATTTACGTCGAGGTGAGTCTCTCTTTCTTTCTGGTTCTGTTGGAGGAGTCTCGTGGGGACGCAGTGTGCTGACGCGTTGGGTAAGCTGCTTCGCAACTTTGACTTCCAGATCATGGACCCGGCGAAGCCGTGGCACAGCGTCAACTTCAACTTGTTCATGCAGGACAACTTCTGGGTCAAGGTGACCGAGACCAGGAAGTGAGTCGACAGGTGATTAAAGCTCAGAATTTTGGGGGTGGGATTGTGATGAGGATATGATAGCAATCAGAGTGTTTCTAGCAGAGCAGATTATGGTTAAATGGACATTTATTTGATGCCGACGCCTTTGTAATTGATGTGCACGAGAGTCTATTGTGCAATGAGGCTGTTCAAAATATTCCAGTAGTATATCCTCTTATAACTGAACGAGACAAACCTGGTGATCAAACCAATTCAAGGTGTCTCTCCCTTCATCTGAAGTTCACTAATTTCACCTCCAGCAAGGAGCTTGGGCCTTTGTTGCTTTGTCCTTGTTTGTACCACTGCATCCCAGTACTGAAGCCATCCCCGTCAACCATGACATTGCAGAAGTGGCACACCCATTTCCTACCAAATGATTGCGCAATACGACGACAGAAGCCCTGAGCAAATTTTCGGGGCATCATGACCTGTAGAATCACCAGAATTGTCAAGCATCTGACAGGCCTTGGTGGCTCAGTGGTAAAGCGTCTCACTCGTATCTGCTACGTAATGAGAAGATCGGGCGTTCGATTCGCCCTCGAGGCAGATTGCAATTACTTTTGCTTTTTTACATGATGGTAGGTAGGTAGTAGGCAAGTGTAAGTAAGTTTCTCTCGTCTTATTTGAAACGGACTTTGGTTTTGCTTGAACCGTATATGCACATACACTCAACACACATACACGGTGGTCGATTAGATGTACCGATTTCCTACACATAGACAACTATCCTGGAGTACAGCTAGCTACCTACACCCCCCAATTGCTCTCCGCCTACTCGCGGATCAAGTGCTTGAAAAAGTCCCCCAGAAAGAGCGCCGACCGCTTGGGGTACCGCGTCTTCTCCGGGCTCTCAAAGTCGATCCACGTGGCGCCGAAGCGGTCCGAGTAGCCGGCCGCCCACTCCCAGTTGTCGGTGAAGGTCCAGCCAAAGTACGACTTGATGACGACGCCCTCCTGCGAGGCCTTGGCCACCTCGGTGAGGTAGCTCTTGAAGAAGTCGACGCGGAAGGGGTCCTCGAGCACGTCGTCGGGGCCCCGGGGCCTCCACCCGTGCTCGCCCTGCGCCGTCGTGCCGTTCTCCGTGATGTAGATGGGCACGCCGTACCGGTTCCAGATCCAGCGCAGCAGCTTCGCCCACCCCCACGGCGTCGTGCGCAGCCAGTACGTGTCGCTCGCCGGGCCGCGCGGCACGCCCTGCCTGTTCTCGTCCGACTGCTCGATGTTGCCCTTGTGGTCGTTGATGTCCGGCGGCCCGTCGCGGTGGCGCACGTAAAAGGCCGAGTACGAGTTCATGCCGTAGGCCTCGGAGCTGCCCAGCACGAGCCGGCTCTCCTCGGCCGTGAAGCGCGGCAGCCGGTCGCCGAGCTGGGCGCGCATCGAGGCCGGGTAGTCGCCCGTCTTGTACAGCGGGTCGGCGAACCAGGCGATCTCGAACTCGCGCGCGCGCTCGGCGGCCTCGACGTCGCGCGGGTCGGCCTCGTCCCACGGCTCGGACCAGTTGCCGTGCAGCGTGATCATGACGCGGCCTTTTTGGGCCGGCTGGAACTCGCGCTTGTACAGGGCGGCGGCGTGCGCGTGCGAGACGAGCTCCGTGTGGGCGACGACGAAGGGCTCCGTCGACGAGTCGCCCTCGGCGTTGAGCTCGCGGAAGCTCGAGCGGGCGGGCGCGTGGACGCCCGCGGCGTAGCCGGCGAGGGTGTAGACGCCCGGCTCGTTGTACGTGATCCAGTCCTTGACGCGGTCGCCGAAGCGCTCGAAGCAGACGCGGGCGTAGCGGACAAAGTCCGGGGTGTAGCGGTCCTTGTCGAGCATGCCGCCGTAGCGGTCCTCGAGGGCCTGGGGCGTGTCCCAGTGGAAGAGGGTGACGTAGGGCGTGATGCCGTTGGCGAGCAGCTCGTCGATGAGGCGGTCGTAGTAGGCGAGGCCGGCCTCGTTGACCGGGTCGTCGGCGCCGCCGAGCGGGATGATGCGCGACCACGACAGCGAGAAGCGGTAGCCCGTGACGCCGTAGCGCTTCATGAGGGCGACGTCCGTCTTGTAGAGGTCGTAGGACCGCACGGCGTCGTCCCCCGTGCTGCCGTCCTTGACCTTGCCCGGCGTGTGCGCGAACCGGTCCCAGATGGACTCGCCGCGCCCGTCCTTGTCCCAGGCGCCCTCGACCTGGGCGGCGGCCGTGGCGAAGCCCCAGATGAAGTCGGCGGGCAAGGCGCCCTTGATGGACTCGTCGAAGTCGAGGGGGGTGGATGCTGCCATGGTCGTCGGTCTTTGCCTCGGTGACGACAGCTTGGGTCTTCTGGGGTCATCGTAGTATTTAGTTAGTCGAGACTGCTTTTCTCTCAAGTATTTCTTCCTCCCCGGAGCTGTTGTTCAAACCCCCGCCTCACGACCATGTGTTGATGGGCTCTCAAGATGCATGATCGATGGAGGGGCATTCCCGGGGCGGGATAAAATGACGATGATTCGCGGGGGGAGGAGGAGGAGGAGAGGAGAGACATGTCGGTCCCAACTGGCCCGACGCTTTGCTGATCCGATAACCGGTGCCATCTCACTGGTCTCCACTGGGGTACATGAGTGTGTCAGGCCGGCTAATACCCTGCGTGCATGGAGTGGTTTGCCGTGGAGATGGCGGCACATCGGGTTTCCTTGCTCGAACACATTTTGCATCTCATCTTGTTTCCAGAACCTGTCTTGCGCTGATCAACCACTTGGGAAGTCCATATTTCACTTGTTCAGGGTGCAATTCGTGTCTCTAGGGGGTTGGTTATCTGCTTGTTGAAAAGATTCTCACTCAGCGCGGGGGATGGAGAACCGCGGTGCTCCAAGTCAGGTCATCAATTACGCGCTAGTTGAACCAGATTCCGCTAGAAAGGGCAACAAACAAACATGAGCTTAACGGGATAATAGAGACCCTCATATTGACTGTTTTGCGCATGCACACGGTATCTGTTGTGACCCGAAACTCGCAGGGTCAGTAACATATGTTATTTGTCTGTCATAGTCCTAACAGGTATTCAATGGGTAATGGCAGCATACAGTCCTTCAATGGGACAAAGGTGTTTACCAGGGCTCGTGCCTTTGCTGGATCCATGTTGGTCCAATACTCTGCAGTCTCCCGGTAATAATTCCCAACATGATATCTCGAGAAATTCGTCGTTCCGTAACCCTCTTATCACGGCGGTGGAGATATCATCTACGCTTAATTCAGGCCGATCTTTTGGAGTTCCATCATCGGCAACAGATGCAGCAGCTCACCATCCATGATGCCGTGGACATATGCTTCACCCACGACCGAGAACCTACCATCGCCACCGGGACGAAACACCATCGGCACATCCGCGCCGGGAACAGCCCATACAGAGTCACCAACAGACATCCCGACGGGTCCTAGCCCAAGAAACCCAGCGGAACACAAGAATGGACGTCTGCGAAGGAGCTTGACGCTGGCAATGTTGGCATACTTGACGCCCTCGCCGACGTCACCCGCCCTCAGCGCCCGGTACGCCGAGAACGTCTCGTCAGACGCCCTCTCCGTCTCCCAGTTGTACGCAAACGCGCGGTCCGCGACGGGGGTCCTCCAAAGGGCGCCCTTCACCGCCTCCGCATCCCGATAGACCTGGTTGGCGCGCGGCAGCAGCGTGGCCTCGAGGTCCTGGAGCCAGAGATAGAGAGCGGTGACGCGCGCCGTGTCGTCTGCGAAGTCGTCCGCCTCGGGGAACAGGTTCCCGAGTCTCGCGACGTCGTCCAGGTGGAACGCGTCCAGCGACAGTCGGCTGTCGGCGGAAAACGCTAGTGGGAGATTCCGGGCGAGTCCAGGCAGCGTTGAGTAGGCTTGTTGTCTGTTTTGGCCACGGACAACGAACATGGAGGGAATGCTCAGGGGCTGAGGAAGATTCGCCGATGACCAGTCCGGCGCCCAAGACGGCACGTTCTGCCCCCCGAGAGAAGATAAACCTTCTGTGAGTACACTTTGACCTAGACCAGCAAAGGATAGGAAACCTGGACCGTAGTAGATCAGGCACGCCTTGGCAACTTCGATCCGGACCGCCGCCCAGTCCTTGGTGTAATCCGCCACGATCAGCGGGCTCCGGCTCAGGTCGATCAGGCTCAGGATGGCAAACACGTAGTCGCGGCGGTCAGAGGCCTGCAGCTGGGCCTTGGCCGCCATGCCGGACAGCAGCGAGAAGAGCACGAGCAGGGACGAGTTGGGCCGGGTGAAGGACACGGGGATGACCCTGTTCATGGCCGTCGTGAGGAAGGCCGCCAGCGCCGCGCTGTCGGGCCTGCCGCTGCCGCTGCCGACGATGTTGAGGTTATCCCTCACGCCGCAGAGCAGCCAGAACCCCTGGCGGAACCATTCCCACTCGATCCATTCCCGGCCGCAGCAGACGACCGAGTGGAGGGACAGCACCCGCTCCTGGATGACCCAGACGCGGCGGAACCACGGCCGGTCGAAAAGGGCGCTGAGGGCCTTGAGCCTGGCGAAGTCGTCGAGGCACAGCTCGGCCAGGGTGGCGTCGAGGATGCCGCGGATAGAGACCAGCAGCGGGTCGGATCCGGACGAGACGTCGGCGAACGGGAACCGGGACCACGTGTTGAAGTGCTGGCCGATGGAGGCCGTCGACCGGCTCATCCTGCGCAGCGAGTCCATGGCGAGGCCGCTGTCCGCGGTCGCCGGGCCGAGCCACAGGAACGTCTGGTGCGCGTTGCGGAAGATGTCCTTCATCAGGGCGACCTGCTGCGCCCGCTCGGCCTCGTTCCGCTGGTCGATGCAGATGGCGTCGACCCAGAGGGACCGTCCCAGGTCGGCGTCGCTCCATCGCTCAACGGCGAGATGCCTCAAGGCCGACTCGAGGTTCGTGGTGACCTGGACCGCCTGGCCGTCGATGACGATGGGCTTCGTCATGTGAGGGTCCCCCCAGCAGTACGAGAGTGCCGTGTAAAAGCAGGCCCCGTCGTTGAGACTGACATGCTCCAGACGGCAGCGCACCACGGGCTGGTGATCCGGGTCTCGACTGAAGTCTTGCACGTCGAGAGGATCGACCTCGATGAGACGGATCTCTTTGTCGTCGGGGTTCAGCGCCCGGTACTGCAGGTGAAAGGCGGTGGTTGGGCTCTGATTCTGGTGCTGATCAGCCATGTCGGCGAGACTGCCCGTCGGTTATATCTGCACAGGTGTTGATGAGCCCCGTCTAGGATCAGGTAGACATCGTGGGAGTGTTGCAGAGAATGACAATCCAACCAATCAGGAGGGGGAGTCTATCCCACGGGCAATAAATTGCCTCAAGTAAGGCCAGCTGACTTGGTGCTGCATGTCGGTTTGAGCCAATTAAATACCGGATAATCATGCTAGATACTTGTAGAGATTGTCCTCAACTATTCATTGAACTAGTAGTCAGCAAACAGCATTCGTTAGAAAACCGTGGGAAATACGACCAATTTACTCACTTGCCTAGATATCAAAGTTGGGATATGTTATAACAAGAAAGTCTTCCGTCCACAAGAACGGGGCTCATCACATTTGCACCAGCCGTGGACAACCAGTGTAGAAGCACAATTGTACCCGAGTGAAACGCTCAAAATAATTGTCAATATCATTCATTCGTATATATCGTATAATGTTACATGGTAACCTCCAACCCAACGAACACCCGACCCGGCATGGGCCACATTGCTCTCAGTGAGCCGGCTGCAGCCCGCGGAGGGAGATGCTCGCCCTGACCGTCGCCCCGGAGCCCACGTCGAAGCTCTCCTCCTTGACGAGGCCCGGCGCCGCCAGGACGTCCTCGAAGGGGATCTCGACGGCACCCGTCTCGTCGGCCTTGTTCAGCAGCGCGATCCTGAAGCCGGCCGGGTTGGCGAGCAGGTCGGCCGTCACGGGGATGCGGAAGGCCTGGTCGAAGGACGGGTTGAAGATGTCGGTGCCCGGGCTGTACGACTTGGCCGCCGTGCGGAACTCCTTGGCGCCCCAGCTGACCTTGATGCTGGGGTTCAGCTCGTCGCGCTGGCCCTGGAGGCCGAGGGCGCTGGCGACGAGCACCGTGGCGAGGCCGACGATCTGGTCCTGGTTCTCGCTGCGCGTTGCCGTGATGGCGCCGGCGTCCTCGACGAAGTTGAAGAAGCGCGCGTGGACGACGACCTTGGCGTCGGTGGGCTCGCCCTTGTGCGTGAGGTCGAGCTGCTGCGAGCCGCCGCCGAGCAGGATCTCGCGGACGGTGGTGGACGCGACGCCGATGTCGTCGTCGCCGCCGAGGTCGTCGTCCTGGACGTCGATGGTGATGCGCTGGTCGTGGTCCGCGACGAGGAAGTCGTGCGTCTCGTTCCACTCGGGGTCCGTGTCGTTCTTCTTGGTCGACGTGCGCCACTCGTCCTCGGCGCCGACGACCACCTTGCAGTAGCAGTCGGGCACGTCCTTGACGATCTTGGCCAGCAGCCGCTTGGCGCCGCTCTTCTTGGGCCCGCTGATGCCGACGGCCCTCTCGACGGTGAGCCGCAGGGCGCCCAGGTGCGGCAGGTAGGTCCTGAAGTAGTCGTTGTTGCTGTCGAGCTTGACGAGGTAGCGGTTGGGCAGGACGGCCATGGACGAGATGATGCTGATGATGACCTTGCGAACGGCCTTGTCCACGAGGGCCCAGTCGGCGATGTTGGCCGCGTTGGTGAAGTCGAGCTTCAGCTCGGGAGGGTTGATGAAGGCAACCTGTGCCGCGCCGATCTAGCAAACGTATGTGTTAGCATGTGATGATGATGATGATGATTGATGCCCGGTGATTGCCGGGAAAGGGTGGTGGGTGGTGTCATACCAGGGGAATGGCGTCGATCAAGGGGGCGAGAAGGATCGAGAGCCTGCCCTTCAGATGAACATGTTCGATTCCCTGTTGTGTGTCATAAAACACGTTAGCGAAGGTTCGAGTCATGTGTTCATCATCACCACAGGAAGAAGAGGTGAGCACATGTGCCTGAACATTTTCAAACGCACCAGCTTGGGGACCATCTTTCCATCGAGCTCAATGTCGCTCTTGCCCTCCCACGTCACGTCCATGTCGAGCTTGATGCCGCCGTTGTCGACCTTGTGGACGTCCACCTCCGAGACACGCATGGGGACGTGGCCGAGATCGAGCTTGACGAACTTGAGGGACGACAGCGGGCCCGGGAGCATCGTGGCGAACATGGGCTCGACGATGTCCTTGACCATCTTGCACCCGGCGACGTTGATGTTGGGCCACAGCTGCTCGATAATGTCGTTGAGGAATCCTGCTCGCTGTCAGTTACCGTCTTGTCTAAACCTGCCTGCCTCTGACTACAGGGGTGATGGCCTCTCTTACCCGCGGACTCGGTGCCTCCAGAGGCCTTCAGCCTTTCGACGAGTCCGGCCATGATGAATCGAGGTATTTTCTTCTTCTTTCTTTTCGTGGTAGTGGTCGAGAGGGAAAGAAAGAACTATGGGTTATGGGTAGAGGTAACCGGCAGAGAGTGAGGAAGAGAAGAAGAGAGAGAGAGAGAGAGAGAGACAAGAGAGGTTTCAAGGGACGATGTTGATATAACAACTACTGATTATCGGATCACTACAGTTGTCACGACAGTGGGCCGGTTTGCTGCAGAGAGGGGTGGATCTGTCAGGACTCAGGGGGGGGGGAGGGGGAGAGGAGTTCGCGAAACACTGTAAAGTTGGGGCCCAATATCTGCAGAGAGACAGGCCAGGTGCGCGGTTTTGATGCCCAGACCCCTTTGAGTCTTTCGTGGTTTGTCTCTCTCTCTCTCGTTCGGCGGGTTCCTTGGCAGATGGACATGAAAAGAGTGGGTTGACGTCACCTCTGCTGGACTGGCGGAGATGTCATGAATGCTCGTACAAGCAGGCTTGCTTGGCCTCTCTTGACGCCCCTTGGCTCTTGAGCTCTGCCATTGGTGCGTGAACCCCTGCTGCTCGCGCGGGGTTCTGGACTCAGCCGCTGACACACCGCTTGTCTACCCCAGTTTGATGGGGGCGGCGGGACGCGGGATGCTTGCTGGGGCTGGATCGATGACAGCTGTCCTCGGATTCTGTGCGTCAATTTAGTATGAGCAAATCACCGACGTGGCGGATTGCGGTCGGGGAAGACGTAGGTGGGATGTTTGTTGTCTTGCATCGTGGGTGGTCATAACAGCATGCAACGCCGCTCTGGTGCCGTGTGTCAGATTGGAGCTCTTGAGTAAACAAGAGTTGATGGCGTATCTTGCTGTTGTCTCTTGTGTGTTTGCTACTTCTAGCTGCTCATCTAGGTCTTTACACGCCCTTTACAGGATGCCAATGGCCTCTACGTCGCTTATTTCTTACCTTGAGGTAATGTTTGCTGCTGTCTCATCGCGGCTGCATGGTAGCCAGCTAGACCAGACCAACATATACTATCTCGAACGGCCGTCGTGTACCTATTGCCCTCCAGTTTGACATGACCCTCAACTCCATGGCTTTACCAGTGCCGAGACAGTCTACTATGTAGAGTATCCCATCAGCCACCAGAAGGCTCCATGTTCTATTTTTATTTCCACTTTTCTCCGCACTACCTGATGCACACCTAATGAATGCGCTGAACGAAGCCACTAAGACCACTTTAAGCTTCAGGCTGTGACGGCCCTGAAGAACGCTGGAGACCTCAGAAACTAAAGGCCAATTATGTAAGCCTGCCTTTCTTAGCTACTACCCTGCAGTGTAGACTTTCACGCGATTGAGGGGATCAAGTGGCACTTACTTACCTTGGAGTTTTTGTAGCGTCAAGCATGTTTCCAGTCACAAGTAAGAGATTTAATAATAGGAGATCTAAAGTTGACTTATCATTAGTAAGAACAGATTCCATGGCTAAACTTTAATACAGCCCCAGACTAACTTAGCCAGACCGTTACAAATGCAGTGAGAGCTGAAACGGCAAAAGCTATTTGCATGAAAAAGGTTGCCATGACGAGGAAACAGGTTCCCACGGCCAGTTGATTTGACAAAGGTCAAGCTATAGCCGCGTTAACAACTCCAATTGCTGTGGCCACAGCAGAATCATTGACGGAGTCCTCAAAAGAGTCCTCAACGGAGTGCTCAACCCAGAACCAGGCTACCAGGGGATAGATGGTCTCTGACTGGGATTGTCCAGGGCATAATTTACCGTGTGCTTGGCTGGTTTGAAATCTGACAGACGCTTATTCGAAAGATTCTTTCAACGATGCTAATGGTGGATGAGTGCAGTAAGGCGATGCCGGGATCCCCCTTTTACTCCCTCCATGACCGCCTTGGCAATCGCCTTCACTGTATGGACGGATCCTGAGGTTGCAAAATTTCACAGGCCCCGAAAGTAGGAAAGCTGCATGCTCTATTTCGCTGTTTGGACTCTTGCGATTTAATCAGTTGAGCAAACTCCGCCGAGGCACGCTCCTCCCGCGCAGCATCTATCAACCAAGAAGCTGCAAGAGCCTGTATAAGTCAATCTGTATTAGCCTGGCACTTGTCAAAGGCGACAGCGACCGTGTAACTCGCTATGCTACTTACCTCCTCCCGTCACGCAGTTTGGATCCCCGGCTTGTGTTTTGAAAAGCGAGTATTCTCCCGGCTTTGAAAAGTTAGTGTTGCTACATGCATTTAGACGGAGCTGAGGCAGAAAGGGGGCCCAAGACTCTTGCACGCACAGATTGAGCAATGCCAGCAGAGCAGACTGCAACGGAAGCGATGATGGAAAGGAGGGTAGTAGCCTTCATCTTGCCTAGGTCTCAGTGACGAAGCCGTAGGAGCAAGGATGTTGGTGTTAATGTTACAAGGAAGTGAACGACTCGGTAGGAAGTAGTCCTGATTGCCGAGGGGGGGAGAGAGCTGATGTTAACGCAAGCATCACAGCACTATTTATGTGTTTAGGCCTTCTTGTACACAATAACGTCTATTTTAAGGATCCACCTGTGTGTCGTAAAGCCCAATTGTAGCTCGGGATGAGAGTGAAGATCGCTACCTCAACTGACTCAAAATACGCCGTCTAAGGTTGGCTAAATAGTATCGGTTTCCTCTTACAGACGCAGCGTGATTAGACTTCAGCATGCGCCAGGCCACACAAAATCTCCGCCAAACGTCATCTCCGCAAGACAGGCCTTGGGTTGCCTGACAACATTCGGACTTTGACTCAGCACCTGGACACCCTTACAATGCAGTATGGGATTTATTTGCACAGGTTGTAATGAGATAAATAAAGGTCATGAGCTCGGTGCAGGAAACTTGCAACACGAAAACAACTCTTGCCTCAGAACATGTTGTGCTATTGCTCTTCTTCGGTCTTCAAGCAGTCTCATCCTCAGTCAGAAGTAACCAGCGAAAAAAGTAAATAAAAATGATGATGGAAAAACACTCTCCCAGCCAATCATGGCAGACCGTCGATCAATCACCCTCCGCGGCGCCCGTCACTCGAGCAGAGGCCAAAACGGCTTAGACCAGACAAACACCATGCAAGTCACGCCAAGCAAACCATCGCATCGTGGACATACATCAGACGTTAGCAAGATACCACATGAAAAAGTATCCAACAGCATGCATGGCCATTTTGGGAAGTTGTAGAGATGCGTTCGAAAACTGCAATTAGGGAGGGAGGCCTCTGACTGAAAATGCCTCGTATAAAAAGGCCCATTCGTCTCGCATATCTCTTGGTCCTTCACTCATCCACTAAGCCACTGTACTCAAGTCATTGTGTTCCCGCTATTGCACGGTCATCCATGGAAAGGGAGCATGCAAACTACGCGGAGCTTGCTGGTGGAGACGACGATCGGACCACAGTGACGGACGAGAACGAACAAGAAGACGACGATGAGGACGACCAAGACACACCCTCCCACACCAACGGGGCTGGTTCAGGTCGCTTCTCCCACACTTACACGCAAAGTAAGCTTACCTTTTACAAGTTTACAATCGTTTCATATCGTCTGCATCCTGCGTTTATACTTAAGATGCAAGAAAAAATAAAGCAGTCCTTGCGTCGTGTCAATGCTTCTTCTCCCTTCGGATGCTTGGGACCAGAACAGGACACCCGAGCTCCTCCGGCGCTGCCGGCCTCGACCCTATCACCCTCGTCGCAGACGCCGCTTCTGCTTCTGCTTCTGCTTCTGCTTCTGCTTCTGCTTCTGCTTCTGCTTCTGCCACGAGTCTCGACCCTCGACCTTTGCTACTGCTGCTGCCGCTGCTGCCACACGACACACTACTATCATGGGCCCAGAGAGCCACCTCCCAGGCGACCATGTTCTCCTCCTGGCTGAATAGCCTCCTCTTCTTCGTCCCCATCGGCCTCTGGGCCTTCCTGACCGACAAGCCGCCCCTCGTCGTCTTCGCGACCAACGGCGTCGCCATCGTGCCGCTGTCGTCGCTGCTCACCGGCGCCACCGAGATGATTGCCGAGGACGCCGGCGACACGGTCGGGGCGCTGCTGAACATCACGCTGGGTAACCTCGTGGAGCTTATCCTGTTGTGAGTTACGCCTGGATTTGAATGCCCTCGCTTCCGTGTGTTTTGACCGAGCTTGCTAACTCTTTTTCTTTTCGACGCGAAGCATGTAAGTTCTTCTCGGGAAAGCAACCCCGTGGGGTGTTTGAATTGGAGAAGCGTACTGATGAGTACAGAGTTGCGCTCAAGCACAAGCAGGTCCACGTCGTCCAGGCCTCGATCCTCGGCTCGATGCTCGTCAACCTGCTCCCGATCCTCGGCACCGCTCTTTGCGTCAACGGCCTGAGACAGGAAGATCCGGTGCTGAACGTCGCAGAGACGCAGCTCCTCAGCTGCCTCCTACTGGTATCCGTCTTCGTGCTTCTGGTCCCGGTGAGTACGATCCAACCTCCTTTACACCCTTCGAAAGCAAGCTCGGCTCACTGGTGCAAGGCCGCCTTCAATTCCACATTCGACGGGGCCGAAGGGGCGAGTGCCGCGATGCTGCGAATGAGCAGAGCGTCAGCCATCGTGGTTCTCCTCATCTACGTCCTCTACTTCGTCCATGAGCTGAGGACTCACACCACGCCGAGCTCGTATGATCCCCCAATGTCCGACATCGAGCGATGTCCTCCGGCATTCCAGCGGACCATCTCGCTGGACCCTCCCGCTCTTTCATCCCGCACCATTCGCTTCGTGGACGAGGAGAGTCGGCGACAGAATCGAGCTGCAGCAGGCAACGGCGCGGCCCAGATCGAGCTCGGGAACATTGACGCCTCGACCTCCAACCTCGCCTCTGACGATGACGACGACGAGACTTCCGAGGCCTTGCGACGAGGTCGTAAGGCTCAGAAGCTGAGCAGCTGCAGCAGCAGATCGAGCTCGTGTGATGATGAAGCGGTGTGCTCCCGCAACCACTCCCTTTCTCGGTCTCGATCAGTCACCGCTTCCGCACGAGGCCGCCGCAGCCGGGACCACTCAACTGTGAGCATCGACCGCCATAGCCTGTTGATGCCGCCGGGTCTGGCGGGTCTGCGGATCTTGCGGAGCGGCGGAACAAGCCTCGGCAACTCCGACATCGAACGCGCAACCCCCCGTCGATCGAACGGCGAAAAGGCCCTCTCCGTCCTCGTGCTCATGATCAGCTCGGCCCTGATGTCCATGTGCGCCGAGTTCCTCGTCGGCACCATCGACGAGGTCACGCACCAGGGCCACCTGTCCGAGTCCTTCATCGGCCTCATCATCCTCCCCGTTGTCGGCAACGTCGCCGAATTCGTCACCGTCGTCACCGTCGCCCACAGGGACAAGATCGACCTCGCCGTCGCCGTCGCCGTCGGCTCGTCCGTCCAGATCGCCCTCTGCGTCGCGCCCCTGACCATCATCGCGGCGTGGATCATGAGGCGGGGGCTGTCCCTCAGTTTCAGCCTGTTCGAGGCCACCGCGTTGGTTGGCGCGGCCGTCGTCGTCATCTTCTTCTTCCTCAGCGACGGAAGTAGTGTGTTGCGGATGAGTCGCTTCAAGGGGGCCCTGATGTGCGCATGCTATATCATCGTCGGGTGAGTTGTTCCTCGTCATCTGTGTGGCGAAACTATGGTAAATGGGGCTAATTGAGTACTATGCAAATAGGCTTGGGGCGTTTCTGTGTCCAGACTCAGATACATAACGCACGTCTTTTTTTCTATTGAAGCCCCTTCGTTACCTTCATCTTCTTTATTTACGGTACTTGGGCGTTTATGACTCCAACTCATCATACACATCAGGACTCACTAAAGCATCAAGAGCTCAGAGTTGCATTGAATGCATGCCAAGTCAGATAGCATCGTGCGGTAGTGGCCACTGGTGATTCTGTGTTTGTAATCTGTAGTTCAATGAGTTTAATGAGAAACAAAGTGGGTAGGGTCGAAATAGGTATAACAGCTGTCTAAACACCAAATGGTTGCCATTGTTTCGACGCGGCCCTGAAGACGAGGATTAAGGCCAGGCATTGGTTATCGACTGTGGCAATAATTGCAAGAGAGAATTTGACCTCCATCCCAAGGTCTACCCTGCTTCTTTATAAGTAGCTTTCGGGTTTAGTGTACATGTTCGGTATTCAATATCCTGTATGAAGTCTGTTCCAACCCTTTACAACCTTTGGTGATCCCAACACCTGCAGCGGGATATCTGCGGCCTCTGTTCAACATCTTCAAGACATACGAACGCACACCTTGCCGACATGAGTACCGTTGGCCAGGTAATCAAAGGCAGCAATGATCTCGTCTCGTCCCGGACCGAATTCCTTCTCCACAGGGACCT
Organism: Colletotrichum higginsianum IMI 349063; assembly: GCF_001672515.1. Taxonomy (NCBI): domain Eukaryota; kingdom Fungi; phylum Ascomycota; class Sordariomycetes; order Glomerellales; family Glomerellaceae; genus Colletotrichum; species Colletotrichum higginsianum. The sequence goes on from NC_030955.1 coordinate 5,587,556, forward strand.
TCAAACCCCGAGCCACGACATAGCGAGAGACTTCCTCCAGGTGTTGCTTCGAGCCGACCATGATTCCACGAACCACCGCCCCCTTGGACAGAGCGAGCGCTGCGACGTCGGGCATCTGGTCCTGGGAGCAGGACGACAAGAAGCCGATAACGGCGATGGAGCCGCCGTACGCCACGGCGTTGATGCTCTGGGCGATGGTCCCGGCGCCGCCGTTCTCGAAGATGAAATCCGCTCCCTGGCCCTTTGTGATCTTCAGAACCTCTTGGGACCAGTCGGGCGTGGTCTTGTAGTTGATGACGAAGTCGGCGCCGTACGTCTCTTGGACGTGCTTGAGCTTCGAGTCGGATGACGAAGTGATAATGGTGGTTGCGCCAGCTGCCTTGGCGAGAATGAGGCCCGTCACGGAAACACCGCCAGTCCCTGGAGGAAATTCTCAGAAAACACATCCACGAGGTCACACACTGCGAGAGAAAAGAAAAAGAAAGAAAAAAAAAGGCTTACCGAGGAAGAGCACAGTCTGCCCAGGCTTCAGGGCGACATTTCCATAGAGAGAGTTCCAAGCCGTGCTTCCGGTACAGACAAGGGCGGCCAGCTGAGAGTAGCTGAGCCTCGCCTCGGCCGGTATCTTGACTAGCGCGGCGCTGGGAAGCGCGATGTACTGCCGAAGAGCGCCGTCGAGTTTCCCGCCTAGGCTATGGTTCCAGTCCTTCACGGCACCGTAGAGGGTGCTGATGTCGAAGGCCGAGATGACCCTGTCGCCCGGGGCGAAGTCATCGACGTGGCTGCCGACTTTGACAACGTCGCCGGAGAGGTCCGAACACGGGACGACATCGTCCTTGACGGGGAAAGGGTACTTCCCGGTCGCGACGGCATAGTCGCGGAAGTTGAGAGCGACGCTACGGATGTGGATCAAGACTTCGTTCGAGGAGGGCTCAGGGATCGGCTCGTCCCTGGTCTCAAGGTCTCGAATAGAGGTTCGCTGTGACAGCCTGAAAACTTGCTGGGTGGTGGCCATGATTGTGTTTACTTGGAGGATAAATACGCAGAAGTTTATCTTCGTAAGACTTGTGAAGGGTAGGTAGCTACTGTCGGATCTGATGTCGCAAGCATCACAGACGTGCAGTTCATGAGCAAGCTCAATATATATCTTATAACAGTTCTTTGCCCTCCGGTGTACACGTCTTACCGTCTTACGTGCGTCACTCACTACCTTCTTCTTCGCCGGAATTCTTCCCCTGCTTTGAAATCCTTAAAGCTTGCTTCATTTGGATGGAAACTTACTCCAGTGTTCTGGGGTAAGAAATTGACGACTTGTTCCATACAGCGGACTCGAGAAGAGGTGAATGGCATTCGACATCTGGCGACCGAGTCAGTAACTGGGTCACCCGAGCCAGCCAATGATCGGAGCCGAGCAAGGGGTCGGTTGAACCCAGTTGGTGTCAGGGGGCCAGGGCTTCTTAGGAATTCCTCCCCCAATGTTGGAGTAAAAATTCCCCATATCTCCTTGTACAGCTTGGACAACTACGGACTCTGCAAATTTTGGTTTGACGGGTTCGACTCTGTAAGCAAACTTGGTTTGAAACTGACCTGTAAGCAAAGCCATTTACCAACGGTCTGTACGACATTGTGAGCCGTCCAAGCCGACGTGGCCTTGGGAAAGGTGAATTAGGGTGTTGCAATTGTGACTGGGGAGGAAAGCGTTGGAGAGAAAACTCCGTGAGGTATCTAGACGATTTTTGACCCCAACTCCAGGCTCACCATTTATTTCTGTGCTGTCGACGGTTCGTCAAGCGATTGGGTTGATGACCAACATTCGGGTGACACGGACGGATTTAGAAGTTTTATAATTTGCCTGGTAATGTTTTCGAGTAAGACAAAAAGAGCCGTCTCAGGCTCTTCACCTGCTGCTGTGTTTTGAAGGCCAAAGATCGATCGACTCCAACCACTCTGCGCCAACATGGTTCAATCTGCAGCCGTTGACTGATGATGGAAACGTCCGTGAGAGTAACTCTTCGAGTTATCATGAGAACCAACTACTGCTGAACTGTCTTCCGTTTGAGGATGATGAGGGGAATGCAAACGTCGGTTGTGTGCTAAGATGCGCTCAGCAATGGTGGTTCAGGTATGAGATTTCAAGCTCCGAAGAAAGATGAGTGGCTTCCCAAAACATTTTAATATTTTGGACCTTTTCTAAAATCACAGAATCATTTCCCCGGCCACATAGGCCTGATTCTGACCCTCCAATCTGCCGGAGGAGGGCTGTTGATGACCTGACCGCTCTGTCTCTCCGCAATTGCCGCCGAAGGTCTTACGAAATGGTCGAGTTTGGAGGTTTCGTGAATTTACATCCGGGTCGGAATAACTCCCCGGCGCGTGATTATCTAGAATAAATACAAAAGACGAGGATGCTTGGTAATCTGGCCAGAGCCAACTTCACATTAGCCCTCCATCCTCATTCCCCATTCCTACTAACGCACTAGAACATTTATCAGAACGCAGCAGTTGAAAGGGCCCATCGCTTACTTTTGTCATGTCTACAACCCGTGGCCGGCCGCGGCGCAATGTCCCGCCGTGCAGATTCTGTGGGAAAGAGTTCAAGAGATACGAGCATCTCGAACGTCATGAGCGCACTCGTACGGCTGACCGACCCCTGCATCAGAAACCTTGACTTCATCCTTTCTTGCCCCCGCCTTCATCGCGATTTCGGGCTGATATAGATAAGATTGCAGACTATGCGTCATCTCTTCAAGCCGATGGTTAAAAGCTCACCAACGACTTATGTAGACACTCGAGACCAACCCTTCCATTGTGACTGTGGTAGGCGATTCTCCCGAAAGTAGGTGACCTGGATAACTAACGGGGCCTCATGAACGTCCAGTTAGCTGATTTGTCTGATAGAGATCTTCTAGCTAGGCATCAGCGCATCAGTCACGCCGAAGAAGTGGTTCATCCTCCTGACCATCCTCAAGGTCTCGATGCAGGTGATGTAGCGGATCCGACAACAACAATCGAAACACCGGGAAGCACAGAACAAGTTCCAGGGGTCCATTTGCAGCAGAATTCTGCTTCTGTCTCATCAGCGTCGCAGCAAACTGCTGAAATACGTTGGCACGGCGTTCGTGACAGGATGCAGTTACAAACGTCTCAAGACAACGTCCTCCACGAACTGGGCGACCCGGTTTTCGCTTCGCAGGATGACAATACCACGGCGGCATTTGCGGAACCATTCCAGGATTCCTTCACACAGGACCTGTTCGCCAGTATGGACGGCGTCGAGTTTGACTTTCCATGGGACGACACTCGGATATTGAGCTCCTTTTTGCCCAACGTGCCGTTCGAAGGCCTCCAGGACGAGGAGGCTAACCCGCTAGCCGGTCCAAGAACGCGGCATTGGGAGGATTTACCAAACACCCCAACCCAGCCGGAACCGCTAGGAACCGGATCAGGGTCGGAACTTGCGTCGAGGTTGCCCTCAATGGAGCCCGAGAGACCCGAAGTCATGCCTCTGCGCGTTGCCCCAAAACACGACCAAGACCGCGGGTCACAACAACCCCAAGAACAGAGACAGGTTCACTCAGTCCGGCCGTGGAAGATTTCTCCTGAAGACTACACCCGAATACTGGGAACCTTTGCCGGAATCCGCGCCGCATTACCCCCTTCTTTCTCTCTTCCGTCCAAGTACACGCTGTCTCGCTGTCTTGAAGGCTACTTCCGCGGGTTCGCCATCCATCTGCCTTTCCTACACGCCGTCACTTTCTCCGCCGCGTCCACCGCCCCGGAGCTTCTCCTCGCTCTGTCCGCCATCGGCGCCTTGTATCGATTTGAGCCTGCCCTGGCGTATGGGCTCTACGATGTCGCACAGTCTCTGATTACCTGGCACATGAGGCAACGGACCCGTCCCACCCTGGATCGACTGACCAACGACCAGCAACAACAAAAGCCCGCCACACCAAGGTCGTCTACGGGGTTCGCTGTCTTGCCCAGCTCGACTCCGGACGTATCTGAGATAAACACAGATTGCGGTGCTCTCCAGATGCTGCAAGCCATGATCGTACTCATGGCGATGGCATCGTGGGGCGATCAGGACCTTACACGAGACGCCCTCTCCATGTCCAGCCAGGTCGCCATGCTGGTCCGCGAGTTGAAGATATGTGACCCCGAAACACCTCCGGCCCCAAACCAGTCATGGGAAGAGGGCCTACGACACGAGAAGCGTCGCAGGACACTCTTCGCTGCCTTCAGTCTCCTCAATCTGCAGTCCGTCGCCTTCAACGTGCCGCCGCTGCTGTTGAACCAGGAGATCGCCATCAACCTCCCGGGCTGCGCGTCGAGCTGGCAAGCGCCCACAGCAGCCGAGTGGTCCACGTTGCGGGACACGCACATGCCGCCGCGGCCGTTCCAGGAAAAGCTCAACGAGCTGCTCGCGGGAGGGCGCATCCACCACGAAGCCGCTCTCTCGTCTTTCGGAAACTACGCCCTCATACACGGTCTCCTGCAGCAGGTCTTGTTGGCCAGACAGGCGTCCGCATCCTTCGTCGATGCGGACGGCTCCTTGTGCGATACCTTTGTCGAGACCATGCATCGTGCGTTCCACGCTTGGCAGGAATCCTGGGAGGCGACGTACGAGTCCACGACGGATCCCTCGTCCCCCAAGGGGCCTTTGGGATTCAACGCAACCGCCATCCTTCGCTTGGCCTACATACGACTGCACGCCAACTCTGGCCCCGGCCGACAGCTGCTCCTTACGCAAGAGAGAACGGCAGAGGCCTTGTGTGCGGAGCGCGTCATCAGGGCCGAGGACAGGTCGAGTCGCCTGGACCAAGCCGTCCTGCAGTGCATCCACGCCCTAAGCATACCCGTCAGGGTCGGCGTCTCGTTTGTGGCGCGCACCCAGACGATGAACTGGAGCGTCGAGCACGCCGTGAGCAACCTGGAATGCGCCGTCTTTCTGGCCCAGTGGCTTCTCGTCGTGTCCGAGTGCGTCGAGGCGTCCGGCCTCGACACGATGCGGCTCGATGAGCGCAGGCTGGTAAATACGGCCAGGAGCTTGGTGCGGGAAACGGAACTTCGGGGCCGTTTGGACGAGAAAGGCCAGAGCCATGCCGTTCAGGTCAGAAACCTGGCCGGCTTGACAGTGCAGTTGTGGGCGCAGGTATTCAGTGGCCACCACGTGTTCGACACCGTCCGACTGGTTAGTAGTCAGTTGTCACGATTAGCCAGCACTCTACAGAGTCAGTAGGCGAATTTTGGACGTAGGCGAAGTGAAATGTGCCTCTCTGTTGAAATATCTACATGCACATCAGCGGCTATCTCACGGTTCATTGATTTGCCTCAATTGAGGGAATTATTTCCGGTTGTCAGTTAGCTCTAACTTGCGGAACACAGCAGATTAAGCGCCATTAAGCTTATAATACCTGAGACAGGTCCGACGTCTGTTAGTCTGTGATGAGAGCCGTACGTCTAGGAAACGATGATTCAACAGTAGTTGATTCTTCCAAGACGTATCAAAAGCGAAGAGCAGGGCTGAAATAAATACCCGTGTGGGAAATCGCCTGATGCAAACGTGTGACATAGGGGAGGCAACGAGTAAAGATGTCGTTATCAATCCAGGGAAGTTACTCCCTCTGTGTATATCGTTTTTCCTTCACCAATACGGTTGGTCTTGTGATCAGCGATGCTCAAATCATCGGTCTTAAGCGTATATCTTTGCATTTCCTGGAGTCATCGACGCTCTCATTACAACAGCCCAAGACCGCGTCCAATGGCACACCGGGTTACAAATACAGATAGCAGAAAGGCCCGGCGAAAGTGCTCATAGTATCGCGGATCTTCATAGGAGGTCCGGCAGCATACCCGTACTCGAGAATGTCGTCCAGAGTCGTGTTGGCGCTGGGGGGCTGGTTCAGGAACGTGTTGGTCCCCATGACGGCATCCTCGGAAAACTGACGGTCGTTAGGGGACAACATCTGCCACATCCACCAGACCCGGTCGATGTTCGCGTGGTGGAGATAGAACGCAGGGTCCGAGGGCGACACGAAGAAATCGCGGCCGGGATCGCCGCCCAGAGTCTATGTATACAGGGTAAGCTTGGGGTTCTCACAAATGCTAGCAGCTAACCCCTGGGTTACTCACAAAGTGGCCGCCTCCGTGGATACCCATCCCCATGGTCCCGGTCTCGGGGTCACCCTGCATCTCGAGCTGGAACTTGCCGACGTCCTGAGGCACGAGGATGTTGTGAAGCACCGCCGAGGCGTTGGAGTACATGCGGTTGATGGCGGTGGTCAGGTCACGCTTGAGGCAGCGAGGGTTGTACGCGAAGAGCCCGTCCGGGTTCATCTCGGTGCCGCCGCCCGGGAGAGAGAGGGCGAGAGGCCCGAGGTTGACAGACATGTTCTTGAAAGGGCCCGTGGTGACACATCCGCCGCCGGTGCCGGAGGGCAGACGAGCGGCTTCGGAGCCGTCCGGGTTGGTGAGAATGATGTCGCCTTGGTCGGGGATGAACTCTCCGTTTCCAGACATGGACGTCTCGCTGCCGTCGAAGATTGGCGAGTTATCGACGCCGGTGACGGCGGTCTTGGCCCAATCCCAGTACTATTACTCTGGTCAGTGGACACCACACTATCAAAGGCATCGTCTTGTCTTACTGGCTGGGTGCCCTTGTAGCCGCACTCCTCTCGGAGTGCCTCTTCATACAGCCAGGTGTAATATCGGTGCCATGACAAGAAAGTCCCGGTAAAGTGGATGGTGAAGGTCTGGTTGATGTGCGTGGCGACAAAGTCGTCGAACCGGTTCTTGGCCCCGGGAACTATGTCGGAGGGGGAGCGCGCGGGCTTGGACTGGAGGCACTGCACTGCCTTGACGTAGTCAAGCTTCTCCTCTCTACGAAGGGACCCCCTTGATGCCAGTCAGCACCGAACGTCTCTCTGCAATCATGAGAGCGGCGGAAGGGGCTACCATTCCCTGCGGATCTTGATGTTGCCCAGTGAACAAGAACTTCCGCGCTTCTGGATCTCTCCGCTGCTGATCATCTGCTCCGACTTCTCGTAGGCGGACTGGGCGAGGGCAGCAAGCTTCTCGATGCCCTCGGCTGCGGCGGCGGCGGCCCCATCGTTGGCCTGAGGAACGGGGTTGCCCAGAACAGCGGAAGCCGCCTGGATGGCGAGAAGGCCAAGGGTCAGAGCGTGCATGATGAGGGCAGCTAGGGACGATGAGCCGGGGCTGTAAAGGAGGATGAGTGGCTCAGATCTGAAGAATCGACCGAGTGCAGGACGGAGATGGCTCCAAGAGAAGCGCCAGCGTTGTGGCAGATATATAAACTTCCCACAAACCCATACCTAGACTCGAGAAAACATCCACCAACCGTAGCCAAGACAAGACGCTGTGTAAGTCCCCTCTAAATCATCCTAGACGGTACTTCTGCTTGATGCGAGGTTCAAGGATTCCTCGGTGGATCACATCACGTAAAGATACGCATCTCGGAGGACCACCGACTGAGGAGAACACCAGCAGGGATACCCGGGGAAAGGACGCTGCAAAGCATCTCCTAGGAGTAAGCACCAGGGTGGCTCCCAACATGCGAAATGGTTCCACTCATACCGAGAGGTGAGAGGCTAGCTTTCGGCGAGCTTTGGAGTTCAAAGCCCCAGGAGCGCGGAAAAGACGGCGCCGAGCCAAGTTCGTCATGCAGGTCCAGGCCGGGGTAGTTCAACCGGCTTACGGTCCGGGCCAGTCGAGGAGCTAGTCTTTAAACTCCCATGTCGAGGAGTTTTGCCTGATATGGGAGAAGGATCCGACGGCCGACCGGCTCCCAGCGCGATGAGGAGCGGAAGGCGAAATCAGAACCACTCCAGGCTCCCTGAAGAACAAGGAAGACGTTGGCGCTAGTTTATGCATGTTCGAATGCAACAACCTAGCAGCCGCCGAGGTGGATATCATGTCATCATGGAAACACAGAAAGCTAACCCTAGAAGACCGCGCCCCCCTTCCTCTGATATTGTAGAGAGCAGAAACCTCGCCAGCCAAACTTGCCACCAAACTGGCCGCGGACGGGCTGGGAAGCAGAGCCCGGCACGCAAGCAGCGTGACACCACTCCGTAATGCGAATTTCTCGCCTGGAGCACGATCCCCTGTTCTGCTTCCAACGCTCCAAGAAAACATCGGAGAAGATCCCCAGCAAGAAGGGTACAGAAAGGGAAGCTCCTACGATGCGGTGGGTCGATGGAGGTTTTGCGTGTGTCGTCGAATGCGCCAGACTCTGCATCTCGGTCTGCTAGGGGGGGACAAGAAGGGTGAGTCTGGCTAATCTCAGCTCATCCTGACGGCCGCCAACGGTTTCGTTCATGAAAACTCTTTGTAATGTGGCTAGATGTCTTGGGTGTGTCCCATGGCCCCCAATGCCTGTCTTAATAATGAACCCCCCTCTTCGTGATAGAGTCTCCTACGATCATGTTGCACGGTTCGATTCTTCCATGTCCCCTTTCCGTCTGACTGAGTCTTGAGAGCATGGAATTCATTTCCAACCCTGATGATGACGAGCGTCCCACGGTGCTGGCGGCAACGCTGACAGTGACATGCGTGGCCATTCTCATAGTAGTTGCTCGTCTTTGGGTACGACTTGGTATTATTCACAGCTTCGGCCTGGATGTGAGTGCCTACATGTTTGCAGTTACTAGACCCCCCTTCAATCTGCGCGACCCCCTCTAATCCCGAAATCATCTATAGGACGGCTTCATGACGTTTGCAACGGCGATATCTATTGCTGGCCAAGCCGTTCTGATCACACAGGTCCGCCACGGAGTCGGTCGCCATACCGGCGACATTGACTTCTCGAACGATTACCCAACGGCCATGAAGATGTCCTTCGTTTCTCAGCCGTTGTACTTGGCCACCATATGCCTGGTCAAACTCGCTGTCGGCTCATCCCTGCTCCGCATTGCCTCAAAAAAGCTGTACAAGAACCTGATCATCGGGGTCATGGCGCTCATGACGGTGTACACCATTGCGTGCATCTTTGTCGGTACTCCCATCCGTTAGGTCCGTATGCATGTTATTGACGACGGATTGCGGTATTTGAACAGACTATAGTACTTCAGTGCACCGACGTCCGAATCTTTTGGGACTTCAACGTCCGCGCAACATGCTGGGATGTCGCCACGATCAAAGGGCTCTCCTACGCCAATTCATCGGTGAACATCCTGACCGATCTTCTCTTTGGCGTCGCGATCCCCGCGCCGATGCTATGGAGCCTCAAAGTCCCAAGCCGAGTCCGAATGTCGCTGCTGATCGTTCTCGGTCTGGGCGTGTTCGCCTGCGCGGCGGCCTGCGTCAAAGTCTACTACGTCGTCATGAGCTACGGCAGAGCGTTTGATCCCACCTGGGACTCTAGACACATTCAGATGTGGACCGTCATCGAGGCAAACGTCGGTATCATTGCCGGAAGCCTGCCCACGCTGCGGCCTCTGTTCAAGGGCTTCCTCGGGAGCGTGTACGGAAAGGGGTCCAAAGCACCGACCGGGGCCAACTACTACGGGCGTGGTACGCTTCGGAGCGGAAGCAACTGGCAGACGTTGTCCAACACGAAGTGGCCGGTCAACACAAGCGAAGCCGGGAGCGAGAGAGCACTCAGGTCTCTCAGGGACCAACAGGGGGAAGAGTACGAGCTGGGAGCTCACGCCGGCGAACCCGCGAGAACCACAACCGTCATGGCGGGAACCAACGTCGACGATAGCGACGAGAGTGTTGATAAGGTCATGCTTCCTAGCAGGTTGTCCGATGGAGGTGGTATCAAGAAGACGACCGTGACCACAATAATGTACTCGGGGCCTCAGTAGCCCAATCACGAGACCTGATCATTTCTAGTAGATATATTAACTAGCGATTTTGCTATCCTTCTTGAACATCACTTTTCACTCAATGGATGTGCCTTATAATGGCCGACGTTTTAGGCGTGGGCGGATGTGCCGCTTCCTTCGTCTTTGGCCGCGGCACTTTGGCATGCCACAACGTCCTTTCTTCAAATCCCCCGCCGGCTAATTTCTCAACGGGACGGCTCTTTTCCAACGCTTCTGCATCCTTTTACGCTTTGCAGAAGGTAGTCCGGGGGAACAAAAGCCCCTATTGGCGGGACCCGAACACTGCATGCAGCCAGATACAAGGGTGGCAGAAGGATGATGTTCGATGGAGAACAGCGCCAGTGTGGCGAAATCGGAGAATGGTCCTGAGCTCGAGTGAACCAGGGTGTTGCAGAAAAGCCGCATCGAAAGATAGCCCACACAGCCAAGAGTTGCCGTGAGAAGCTGCCCCCCCGGGAAAGCAGTTTGAGGCATAACGGCCCGGACTACGTCCTGGTGTTTGACCCTGGCCCGGCCCTCGAGATGTCCCTTGAGGAATCTTATAGGGCAGAGACCTTGACCGATATGCGGTCGCAATTTCTCCAGCGGTCCTCGCCCTCACCCTCGCTCGATCGCGGTGGACCTGAGGGTTAGCAAAGACCACACCTACTTTAGACTCCCCCCCCTGTTTACAACCGAGAATCTCGGGGGGGTCACGCAGGGGTCGGTCGGCATGGGTCGGGTCATGCGGATATTTGCAGTACTTCTGGGGGTGAAGCCGCATGATCAATCTCGAGACGGTGATCTTTCCACTAGGAGGGCTTTGGAGCACACAAGCCCTATCAGAGCAACGTGAGGGATGTCCCGTCCCGCCTAATATTCTTGGCGACCGTTGGAGCTTGACAGGGCGGGCGACCGAAAGCGGTATTCCAGGGACACTCATTCACAAGTTTGTGACAACTGAACAATCTTTTGAGTGGCTTAGGGTCATATTAATGGCAGAATGCTTGTCAAGTCTCGGAGCAAACGACAAACCTTCTTGTCCCTTTCCATGTCACTTCGACTTGCTAACAGCACCTTGAGGGCGATAAGGACCCGTTCGACAGGGAAAAGCCAGTAGTCCATGAGCTAAGGAATGATGATTGGAGCAGGATTGTTCGATGGCCTGGCAAGGCCGTGGATGATGTGGCTTCAAAAGACTGCATTCCTCCTGGAGTGGAATATGGGTAACCCGTTTACTTGGAGCTTCGGCTATTCACAGTACTGAGTTTGGTGTTGTCTGGTGTTTGTTGTCTCCAAAGAGAGGGAAACGGCAATACCACGTCGGAATTGGTCGATTTGAACCCAGACGGACCGCTGGCGTGGGTGAGCTGGGGCAATGGTTCGACCAGTGAGGCGGCTTGTCTCCGGCCTAGACAGCTACGGATTCCGAAGGGGGCGCGGCATCCTTTTTCAAGCGCCAAGTTTATCTCCGTGATTATTTCAATTTCAACATATTCACCATCTCTTCCCGAGGGCCATCCATAGTCAACCGCGTGTAGAAGATGTTGATGAAGGCAGCGTTGGCTCGGCTTTCGCTCAGCCAGAATGTCCTCCTGGCTTGAGTTGGTCATCAAACGGTCAGTCGCCGGTACCGATGGGCCGGGAACTCCGGGACAAGCCGGGCGAGGTTGGCACCAATCAAGTCGACGCCGAGCCGTAAAAGGCGTCTGGAGACCCGAATTCAGGTCTCCGGTTGTCATCACAATCACGTGTTCCATCCTTCGTGCCAAGAACCAACGGGGCTCAGGCGTTAAGACGCCCGAGTCTCGGTAGTACTGTTGGAGCGTAGGATTCTTGCTCAACCATCACTCTCACGAGCCAGTTTTGTCGTCCAACTGCCAGGATCAGAGTCAAACGAGTTCATTCCCCTTTCTTCGTCATCATGTTGGCATACCAGTACGAATCTCCAGCGATTGGCCTACAGCTCCGCCATCTCCCGATACCCGAGCCCGGTCCCGATTGCGTCCAGATCCGCGTCAAGGCAGCAGGGTTATGCCACTCGGACTGCCACCTCATCAAAGGACACGACGCCGCGCTCGTCAAGAGACCCATCACTCTGGGCCATGAAGTATCGGGTATCGTCACCAAGGCCGGCGCCAACGTGGCGGAGTACCGGCCCGGCGACCGCGTTGCCGTATCGCTCCTCGCTCACCCTCTCGACCTGGAAGACCGGAGTTGGGCGATGGCCATCGGACTCGGATTCGACGGCGGTTACGCTGAGTATACGGTCGCACCAGCGAGTCGAATCGTCCGGATCCCTGACGGCGTCGCCTTCTCCGAGGCCGCCATCGCAACGGACGCCATGGCGACGGCGTACCATGCCGTCATGATCGAAGCTGGCGTGCATTCGGGGACGACGGTTGGGATCATCGGCATCGGCGGTCTCGGAATGCACGGTCTCGGCTTTGCGTCGCTCAGCGGCGCCAACGTGTACGGTGTCGACATTGTCGAATCCAAGTTCGCGCAGGCCAGACGGCTCGGCGCTCGGGGGTGTTTCACGAGCCTCGAAGACGCCGGGGGGGACGTGGTCTTTGACGTTATGGTCGACTTTGTCGGCGCGCAGGAGACCACAAGCTCGGCGCTCAAGCGCGTCAAGCAGGGAGGCAAGGTCGTCGTCGTCGGGCTGGCGGCGGGGGAACTAACCATCTCGAGCACCGACCTGATCGAACGCAGCATCAGCCTGGTCGGGTCGTTTGGCGCCAGCGAGTCGGATCTGAACAACGTCCTGGGGCTGCTGGCTAGGAAGGAAATCGAGCCGCAGCTAGAAGAGATTCATTTCGCAAGTATCCCGGCCGGGCTCGATACCTTGGACAAGGGAGGAGTTCAAGGACGGCTCTGGGCGGACCCGAGCAAGCTCGAAAGAGGAGGCTCTAGTGAGTAGTGACAGAGAGGGCATTGATGAACTGGGAGGAAATAGGCCAGGTCCGACAGCTTGAACATGGGCCCAGTCACATCCCGAAGGCCCAGGGGAATGTCTTCGAGCGACGATTGGCATTGGATTATGATCATAACAATCGCATTCCGCTTGTGAAGAGGGTCTCATAGCAGCTTTGCTTACTTGGTGCCTTTTTATAAGCTGGAAAACTCGATCCATATTGAGAGAAGATGCATACTATTTCGACTACCTTGTCAGACTCGTAAAAGCGAATAGACCAGTTATGTGAGCATACCAACTCCCTTGCAGTTCGGCTGAGCTGGTATCCAGCCGTCTTTACCCTTGCTCCCATGTTATTTGGAACTTGACGGGACTTCAGATGTCTCTTGATATCGTTTGGCGCCATAGTACTGTGTGTCCAACCCATCTCTTCACTACACAGTGGACGGAGTGGTGCGATGTAGAGTGTAAGTACTGTTTTCACAACGATTAGAGATTGGAAACTGTAAAATTCACTACAGAAACTTGAGGCAATGGCTCAACATGTTCTCATTACTACGTAAAGCGGATAAAATGTGAATGAGGGCTGGCTGAGAAGGATTACTGTCCCCGCAGAGCAGTCTATTCAATTTCGTCGTCGTCGCCGTGGAAGAACCTCAAGATGGCCGCGGCCACCAGGTCTCCGTCGTGGTCCAGGTTCGCCGTTTCGGACGCCTGGTCGGCGTGCTCCAGGTCCTTGATGCCCCCGCTTTCGACCCTCATCTGGATCTGCCTCTTGACCATGTCCTCGTCGAAGGCCAGGTGCGCCTGCGTCGTGAAGAGCCTCCCCTTGATGTAGGTGCCCTGCACCCAGGTGTGCTCGCTGTGGCCCCAGACGTCCACCTTCATGCCGGGCTTGAGCAGGCCCTTGGAGCTCTCGTGCGTCGGCGGCGCGACGACTTGGTCCGCGTGCATCTGGTGCAGGAAGATGTGGTCGTCGTCGGTGCGGAAGAGCCGCTTGCCGACGGGTGAGAGGTCGATCTGGCAGTGGCCGAGTTCCCAGTCCCGCGAGGGGGCGGGCGCGACGTCGGCGCCGAGCATGCGGTTGAGCAGCTGGTGACCGAAGCACACGCCGCTGAGATGGAGATCGGGACGACGCTCCCATAGTTCTGGATGATTCCCTCCGGAGTCAGACAACGGTCCAAACAGATAACACGACGGCAGGGTTGGCTGCTTGATATTGCGGGTGGACGAATCACGCACCTTTGAGAACGCCGAGAAGCTTGAGGATCCAGGGGTTGTCGCCGTGCGCGTCGTACATGCTCCCGGTGATCAGGACGCCCTGGTAGCCGTCAAAGTCCTCAACCTTGGGGACGTTGCCGCCCTTGTCCTCGACGACGAAGACCTGGTCGGTGTCGATTCCCAGCGGCGGATCATGCTCGGCGCCGGCGTGTTGGAAGTGGGAGTGCAGGATCTCGCCGAAGCTGCCCCTGGTGACGTGGGTGTCGGGGTGAGGCTCGTCCGTTTCCAGCACCATCATGCGCACCGTTGGCGAGTTGGGGGCGGGGTATTTCTGGCTGTCCTGCATGGTGTAGTGTTCAGTCGGGATGTCTTTACTTGAGTGAGGGTGTTGCCAGTTAGTCAAGGAGGGTTTGTTGTTGGGTAATGAGAGCAGGGGTGCGTTATGCTCGACTTTGATCCGATTGATCAATGGGATATTCAGGGTATCAGTAAGGGGGTATCGATAAAGTAAGAAGCTGCAAGGTCGAGGATGTGATTGTCAGGCACATGGACGATGGCATTACTTTAATAAAAAGGCGTCCACCTCTCCAAGCCTCTTGGGCGTGTGATGACGCATTGCGAGGCCAAAACACCAAAGCGTACGTGAGCCAAGAGAAACACAGAGTTTTTATTTTTGCAGTGCTATGTGAATAAAGATTCCACGCGGCGCGCCCGGCTTCTGGCAACTCTGCACTACGACTACCTATGTTGACGTCAGTCTTCCCAGACGGCGCCGCCGCCGTAGGGCTGAAGTTTGGGTCAAGAAGAGAGACTTGGAATGACGGCGAGGATCCTGTTTATTTGAGTTTTCATAACATAATTCTCGCTCCCGAGTCCACCGCGCCAACGGCTCGGCAGGTTCCACAAGCAGGGGTGATCCTTTGTGTGCTGTGTTGCTTGGTGGTGGTGGTGTCAGAGAGATCCCCAACCAAGTATTTCGCGGGGTTGCGCCGCCCTCTCGAACCGGGCTTGCAGCGTCCAGGCTTACGCGTATCCGCGCTGGGCTGGCAAACTCGGATGGCTAGAGTCTTGAATGGGAGTCCAAGACAATTGGCAAGGTTGTCTATGACCGTTTTGCCCATGTCATGTACCGTCGAAGCCTTGGGGGCAAGGGAGACAACGTGCCGACAAGAGGGACGCCGAGAGACCAAAGGAGAATGTCTTGGAACCCGGATCGGGAAGACGACCCCAGCCGGTTCTCCCGATATAATGGGGAAATGCCCCGGAAAATGGCATCACAATGGGTCGCAAAGCCCCCAACAGATTCCAAGCTTGCAGATCCGATCAGAACGTTTGTAATATGAAAAAAGCAAAGGACAATGCAGCCTTAAAAGGAGTCTCCCCCCCTTAATTCTACGGTTTCGACGACTCGAGTATGACTAAACCGGGATCCAGTTGCGATGCTCTTGTTACGACGAAAGAATATTCGAGTCCCACAGCATCAGAACACGAGTTGTCAACCTCGACCAGAATGGTGTTGTATGTTTGCCTAGACAAGGCACGCATTTTCAACGATTTAATGTTAGGCACCTCTCTTTACGAAACGGTTCCTCCCTCAACAGAAAGCAAGACTCTTGCACATTAACTACTGCCTGCATCCGGAAACGTAACCTGCAAAAGGCAGTTTAGGGGCAATGGTTTGATTCAACATGTCCCATTCTTCCAAGCTGGTCCATGATGCTCGCAGAAAGTGAGAGATGGCTGAAAGGCACAGAATACGTCTCGGCGGACAAAGAATGAGAGGTTCAAGGGAGGCGAGCAAGAACCGCAAGGAGAAACACCCCGAGTCTGCTCGACAATTTTCATCAAGACGGGTGGTTACTTAAACCATGCAGCATTTTCCTGTAGATTTGACATGATTTCCCCCACACCCAGCACCAAGACACCCGGCCTTCTCATATCGACTTCCCAAAGACTTCACTTACCACAGCAATCATCACCGAAGACGTTACATTCGACCCGGAACCATGGACAGACTCAATCTCGACGCGCTCCGCAACTTGAGCCTCGGCAGCCGCAGCGGAAGTTCGCGCAGTGGGAGCTCGCGCAGTGGAAGCCGCAGCGAGAGCCGAAGCGAGAGCCGCAGCGGCAGCAGCCGGCACGGGGGCGGCAGCAGCAGCAGCAGGAGGAGGCGCCGTACCCCCTCCGAGTGCAGCTCCGACACGACCATCATCGACGACGGGCCGCCGGCCCTTGAGAGGCTCCGCTTGGCCAACCTGGCCCAGTATGGACCCGAGGTGATGGAGGCGATCCGCGTCAAGGAGGAATACGACGAAGAGCAGATCAGGCTCGGACGGAGTGTCTACGGAGGATACGATGGGGCTTCTGCCACCTGGCCTACCCCAAGCTCCGTTGCTGGATCCGTCGCCGGGTCTGTCGCCCCCTCGACCGCGAGTTGGGTGACTGACTCGGGGGCCAGCTACGTCGACCCACGGGGCGGAAGCCGCAGCATGGCTGGAAGCATGGCTGGAAGCATGGCCGGCAGTGTTGCTGGTAGCGTTGCCGGTAGCGTGTCAAGCCGGCAGTCCGTGTCAACGGGATACGGAGGATACGGTGGACATGAAGGACACGGAGGACACGGAAACCTCCCGGTCCCAAGTGGACATTTGCAGCAGCGCGCAGCCCCCAGCAGCAGCTCGATGGCCATCTCCGTAGACGGAGGCCGACAGCCCCAGGCGTTCTGGCCCAACGTCAAGCCCAGGCTCATCTCCGACGCCATCCTCCAGGACTTCACCCTCCCGTGCCCGCAGTGCTCCATCTCGATGAGCGCCGCTGAGCCCGGCACCCAGCACCGCGCCATGATCCTCTGCTGCGGCCACATGATGTGCGAGGGCTGCGTCACGCGCATCGCCGCCACCGACAGGAAGTGCCCCTACTGCTCCGTTCCCGTGGGGAAATACATCGACTGCGCCGGCAGCTGCCAGAACCCGGGCATGATCGGCCTCGGTCTCCCCGGCACCACGGATCAGCTCCGGAGGTTCCCGCGCACCACCCCCGAGGGCGCCTCGCTGCCCGGCTGCTGCCCCAAGTGCCGCCTCCTGCGCATCGAGCGGGACTGCAGGAAGCTGGTGCGCCACATCCTCAACGACGCCAGGGCCCGGTCCGTCTGGATGCCGTCCAGCGACCACAAGCCCGATACCAAGGACTACAGGGACTACGTGCGCGTCCCCGAGCTCGAGCACTTCTTGAAGCTCCTCCGGGACACGGTCCACAGCGTCGAGATCCACAAGCAGTATACCTGGCTGCAGCCGGACCACCGCAACGGCCACGTGCAGGTCTGGGCCGAGAAGCGCGACTACACACGCTCTCGCCCGGGCCAGGGCTGACGGGTTCTGGGGTAGCGAAGCGATAGGGGGGCAAAGGCAGTGTCAGTAACGTTGACGAGGTGAGAGAGTTTCAGACGCCAAGCTTGTAGATTCGATGCGGAAACACATCAATCTGAATCTCACCGACAAGGTGCAACGGGCCAGGGAGAGATGGTCAATGGCAGTAAAGGGTTCATTTTGCGGGGGAACTTTGGAGGGCATGCGTAGTTAGGGTGAATAGATGGCCAAGCTGGACCCGTAGAACTGCAAGTTTTACCTCATGGATATCAGGTTCAGTCATTTGACGTCCTGAAATTGATAGGAATAGTATGCGTTGCATTTTGTTATCAACTTGTCTAGGCACTGGCTGGCCAAGATACCTCCATGTTGACCTTACAAGAATACGTAAACCTGTCTATGACGATCTGTCTACAGACAACAGGGAGTCTAGATAAAAAACGTAACTGTAACTGGATACTAAATAGCAGTAGCACTTTGTAGGCTACTTTTGATAACTTCAGCCATGCTTCTATAATAATCAATCATTCCCAGAGGTATTCTAACTTGGTCTTTCATAAAAAGTAATTCTAGAACAGACTAATCACTTTTATTCCCCACTTCAAAGACATGTAGTGGTTATCATAGAACCAAACTGTTAAGATAGGTAGGTTCGATTAATCTTGCTGATACATTTATATCAGGCAGCAACGCAGTAGTAAGAAAAAAAACAACTTAAACCTTCTAACCCTATCCTACTTTATCCAAGTATCTTTGTCTCCGCTGACAACAGGGTTCTCTATGTCTTCCCTAGGTTCCGCCGTCAGAATGACATCAGCATCATCACCGTCAAAGATAACTGCCATCTGTTCCAAGCTGAAGCCACGCGTCTCGGGGTAGGCGAAGTAGACGGTGACTGCAAACAGGGCCAGCATTACAATGTACACAATGTAGTATCTCCACTGGATAGCCTCCAGGGCGAGAGGGTTTGCGAAGGTGTTCAGAAACAGGGCGACGACTGAAGAGCACCACGTAACCGTGAGACCGCGGGAGCGTTGTGTGAATGACCAGATCTCGCAAGGGTAGGCAGTCAAAAAAGGCGTGATGGCGATGTCGTAGCCTGCGAAGAAGATGAACAAGACCGGAATGACCGCCAGTCCAACTGCTGCTGCCCCGGTCTGAGCGAAGGTGGCACTGAGACCAGTTATGACGATGAAGCTGACCAACATGATGCTGGCAGAGGTCAAAAACAGGAAGCGCCGACCGAGTCTGTCGACACTCGTTGCAGCGGCAATAGCCCATAACAAATTCCAAACGTTAAGGCATGCTGAGATCAATGTTTGGCTTGTAGTTGACGTGACACCAATCGAGTTGAGGATAAGGGGCAAGTAGTATGACACGATACCGTTGCCCGCCTACAAACATTAGTCCTTAATAACCCTAACAACGACTCAGAAGGACAACCTACCCATTGTGAAAAGACCCCAAGAGTAACGGAGATGAAAAGTCTATGACGATTGCCGGGTGTCTTGAACATGTCTGCGTATGAGGCGTTGGTACGTGATTCCTTCTCCATGCTGATTGCTGTCTGGATCTCATGAGCCTGGCGTATAACAAGAGGATCGTTTCTGTCACCGCCAGCATGATGTATGGAAAGGATTTCGGTGGCCTCTTCGACTCGTCCAACGCTGAAAAGCCAACGAGGGCTCTCTGGCGCCATGATCACGCCAGGCAGAGCCATGAGGGGAAGTGTGATCTGTATCAGCACTGGGATACGCCAGCACCAATCTGATGCAATGTCGCGACAGGCAAAGACGACCCAGCCGCATAAGGTGCCGCCAAAGTACCAGCCTACCATAAACATGGCGTTGGCGATAGACCTTTGCTTCGGGTGTGCGATCTCGTTGATTAGCAGAGGAGCTGAGTTACCAAACCAAGCAGACGCAAATCCGATGAAAAGACGCGAGTATGTGAACATGGCCTCATTCCGGGCTGCTGTTTGCATGACAACGCCAAGAAGAAGAAAAGGGAAGCCAAGATAGAGACCAGCTCTGCGGCCATAACGGTTTGCTACCCATGCTGCAATGGGGAACCCAATGAAGTTTCCGACCCAGTAGATTGCGGATATCCATCCCAGGTAGGCACCCGAGGGATGATGCATGAACTGATTCCAGAATGGCAAGGCCAAGAGACCGCCCATGATGGATCCATCGTACCCATTGGCAGAGGCTGTGGTCGACGTCAGTTGGAGCAATCTCGCAAGTTCCGATGAGTGGTTTGCATACAGAACAAGACCATAGACAGAGTGATGAAGTTGAGCTTCAGCAGGTAACCACGCCTCCAGAGAGGTCTGTCGTGGGCTGGAGAGACGATTGTATTTCCAGGGGCCTTCTCCATTGTGTGCAAGTAGAGAAGTTTGGTAGACTTTTGGCTGTAGTCAAGTAAATAGCAAAAACAACAGGAGGGTTGTTCTGCGAAAGCGTTTTTTTGGGAATAGTTGTTGTCAAGTTGTGCTGAGCATACCAGAGAAGCGGTCATCATAAAATAGAACCATGGCATCATGAGCATTTATATTCGACCTCTCATCAACGACAAGATGGTCTTACAGAGATAACAAGATAGGCGGCCAAATTTCCGCGGGGCATTGTCAAGCCCAGGCCATCGCATCCCCTCGCCACGAGGAACTCAGTAACCGTGGGGGGGGTGGGGGTTGCTAGGGTAGTTCCCATGGGGAAGATGTCACTATCTACATGGTCTAGGGTTCACGATCAAGGATCTAGGATCTGGTTGGAGAGTCAGCTGAGTTGAAGATAAGAATCACCAACTGCGGATACCCATTTGAGCCCCCGTTCAAGATTCGGGATCTCTCCAAGCATCTCCAACTAGGAACACTAGCGGTGATAAGAAATGCCTGGACCATGTTGACTGACAACAAACATACCAACAAAGCGCTTGTCAGAGCCAAAGATAATCGATTCAAGACTTTGACAAGGGCAATATCGCACCTCGCCAGTTCCACCATTCTCGGCCTTCTTCGCGTCGACACAAGATTAGAGATGGACCAATGCTTGCGAAGTCAAGAACGGGCTAGAAGCTCCGATGTCGTTGGAGATGTCGCCGAGCTTCGGGATTGCAGCGTTTCTGCATCACACCGGCAATGTTTCGTATCAGATGGTGCCTCCTCTTCACTCTGCTTCACGATAGATAGGCTGCTTAACAATAGATATATATGGGTGTAACATATCTGTTGGCTCCGATGATAACTAGATCACTTGCTCACAGATCACTTTCTCACAAGCTGGGCACGACAAAATCATCAATCACCTTTCAACACTTGTCAACACGAGATAATCATGGCCGGTATGGGCACTATCCCTGCTCCACTCGTCCAGCACCTGGCATCTCTCCAGAGACCTCCGCCGCAGGCCCTCGGACCCGAATTCTTCGACATCCCTCAAAGTCCCATCTGCCAACGAGCGGCTTCTTTCATCCGTGGTTGGAACTCCCCCTGGATTGCCAACCACTGTTTCCGAACGTACGCATTCGCACTAGCCATCGCCCAATACGCTGGCTGGGACACAGGCGCCGAAGCTGAGGCGTTGGGTTTCGACCGGGAGCTCATCTTCCTGGCATGCGTGATGCACGAAATGGGCGTTCATCCGGGCGAAGCGCTCCACAGCCGGTTGTCACTCGAGATCTGGGGCGCAATCAAGGCCCGGGAGTGGATCCTGAACCAAACGGAGGAATTTGTCGTCAAGGAAAGCCGGCCCGAGGAGCTTCTGAAGGACTGGGCGGACGAAGTGTGTGAGGCGATCGCGCGCCACACAATCGAGTTCCGTGGCTTCAGCTCCCGCTGCCGTCTGACCTTGGCTTTGGTTGCCCTCGGCTCTGGACAAGACTTGATGGGGCTGAGCAGCGCCGCCATCCATGCGGATGACATTCGAACGGTTTGTGAGATTTGGCCACGGAGCGGATATTGTCAAGGCCTGAGCCAGTATACCAAACAGGAAGTTGGGTTGAAACCCGCATGTTTGTTCGATGATTGCGCGAGACTTTTTGACCCTCAAATGTTCGAAGTTGAGGTGTACAGGGGCATGCAGGGCCAACTCGATAAATTTCCCTGAACAAGAGACTAGTGCTGTCTGTTTCGTTGATAGTTGTTTTGGAAACCGGCGGTTAGGTTAAATTGAGTACGCTCTCAGCCTTGGTTCTTCTGTTCGTCAAACAGACCTGTAGGGCCTTGATCTTGTGCTTGAAGTCCGTAGAGCCAGGTGGAACCGGAGGCCTGTGTTAACACAAAGGAGGTGCCAGATATCAACGGGGCTCGGACGAAAGCATCAGGGCGCGACCCTGGCCTACCCAACAACACGCTATTGCAATATCTCGTTATCAACTTAGGACTTGAGCATTGGTGGAGTACCAGGTAGGTAAAATCCGATATCTCGGGGGGGTGGGGGGATGTAGATTCCCGACTTCTCCAAACAGGGGAGAGAGTCCGCGCTCATGGATTCCGACGCAAGCAGGCCGCAACGCATGTTTACTCTGATCGTGAAAAGGATGTTTCGTAAAGATGAGAATCTCTAGCGATATGTAGTCTGCCCTGACATTCTTTCCAACCAACCAGATCAATGAGGGACAGCTGGGGAATCCAGACGTCTGAGAACGCGACCAGCCATGTTTCCTTGGCTGACGCCGCTTCGGCCACGATGTGGATTGCTTTCTCGACGGCCCTTGGCACGTCAAGAAGAAAAAAAGCCGTGTTGTGCGATGGACCGAAACAGGAAAACGCAACCGACTCTGTGGGAGAATGAGATACCATCGTCTCGATGCAGTAAGAGTCAGCGGTGTTTTGATAAACAGGTGTTGCGTTTATGGATGCAAATTAGCAACCAGTCGATGAGGTGCGATAAGTAGTAGCCTATCTTCCCGGTGTTTCTCCAACTGCTGTCACTTCCCAGAATCTCCCATGTCTCCAACTTCCCCGGTCTCCGCCCCTCTTTGTCCCCGAATCTCCGGCCGCCACAATTCGAATGAGACATGTCAACCAGATCCCGAGACGGCGAGGTCCAAATGCAATGAATGCGTTTACCAGGTCTGTCTCTTGGATTCTTTCACTCATCTCACGTCAGTCCCGTGAGATGCTTATAGGATGGCTCTCCAGCAAGTCTTTCTAAATGAATAGTGAGCACTCCAACAAAGCCAAGCAAGAGACTCTAATAGAACAGTCAGTAACCAAACCAACACATCTTTCTTTGTTTATCAACAGAATCGACTAGCAGTACAGAGTGAGTACCGTGTGGCCCAAGTGCTCTCTCCTATGGACCTCTGGAGCGTTTCAATTCATCAACTTCCACGTCCTCGCATAGAAACCTCACACTGAGTGGGATACACAATGTCTTTCCTGCCCTACAACAACCCCCCCGGTGCCGCCTAGAAGCACAGCGAGCTGGGCCACTACTCCCAGTCAGTCGACCTCGGTAACGATACCGTCAATTGTTCCGGGCAGGGCGGGTGGCACCCAGACACCGGCGCCCTCGACGCCAACGACAGCGACAAGCAAGTCCAACTAGCCATCGAGAACGTTGATGTCGTGCTCAAAGCAGCTGGCCTTCGCGGTTGGGACGACGTGTACCTCCTGCGGTCATACCACTGCGATATCCGTACATCGTGGGCGCCAACCGCCGAGGCGCTGAAGAGGCGAATCCCGGGCCACCGTCCCGTGTGGACCGCTGTTGCCGTGCCCCACCTAGCGTTCCCGGGAATGCTGATCGAGCTGAAGGTAGAGGCTAAGCGGCAAGAATAGATGGTCACCGATGTCGTGCGACTGGACAGAGTCAGGAGTCGTTACATGGAGGTAATGATCGCAAAGGCACAGTGGCTGCTGAGAAACTGGCCCGAAAGGTTAACTACATGATTAAATGGAATCTTCTGCAAATGAGTCAAGATTCCTCGGACAGGACTGCAAAGTGCCCTCCCTACCAGATCCATTGCCCTACTGAGACAGCCTAGTAAGGGCATAAGCACTCATTGATCCGGACAGATTCAGCTGATCCAGCTCAGGCCCCTGGCTAAGAGTTATGACATTCAGCTTGACATCTTCCCGTGACGTGAATCCCGAGTGAGTGAATGTTGACATCCCTCGGGGCGAATCATTGCATTGACGGGTGTGATCATGGTGGGAACAAATGGAATCATCTTGCCCGCCAAACACGACTCACCAGTCTGGTACCGTACGCGGCTATCACTTCAGGGAGTCTGGTGGTCCCAGACTGGCAAGGATCACCCACGTCCCACCCGTCTCGGTAGGGCTGTCAAGATTCAAGAAGCATCAATGAACCATCGCAGAGAGAACTCTTCTGATGCAAGAGGTTTCACAATCCGCCGAGCCGGGGGAGGGGCCAGCACATCCTGAGTGTGTTTGCGACAGAGGCACACGCTTCGTTGCAAGGAAGGGCTGTGGAACGCCTCACTTTCACTCTGGGATCAGCGACGGTTCTCTTACAAACAGAGGGCCGGTGGTGCACCGGAATGTCATGTTTGACATAGGGCCTGCCGTTCGCCCAGGGAGTCGACGAGAGTTTTCGCAAGACTTTCGAACCAGTTCAATCTGTTCCCTTACCAAGAGCTGTCATGTCGGATCGTCGATGCCATACATACTCTTCTCCTCGGATAACGGACGACCTCCACCCTTGTAAGTCTTGTGTGCCTCTGTACCTGTTCAATTTCTGAGCGCGTGTTTGTGTGGGTTTGTGTGGGTGTCTGACTCTGTCTGCCTGGCTTGGTGTGTGCACAGCTCTGTAGATTTTCAACACTTACACGCAAGAAACATTACCCGGCCCACGCACCACCCAACGATGGGAAATAAACCCCGGTACCTGGAAAGCATGCCCGAGTATGTTACGCCCGCGTCAGGGTAGTGAGGGAGGAACACCCAGCACGGTGACAGCGAGAGATCTCTTGGAAGTCTTGGGGGGGCAGTCTTGGGTCTTGGTATCACAGATTGCCGGCCAGATCCTCTAGTCTTGGGAAACGCCCGCCTCTTGGCCCTCTGCTGAGCACCTTAGCCCGGCGGTATTGCAGGCGATTTATCTTTAGAATTCTCCGAACGGATTGCTCCCTCCTGATTGTTCGAAATTGCAAAACGCTCCGCGGTCTTTAGTCTGTGGCAGGTCGCAGATCGTATCTTCGGTCATCGACCCCCTTCGTGCGCCAGCGTCAAACACGGGCTTCATCTATCTTTACCTCGCAGCACGACATGGACACGAAGAGGATCTGTGAGGAATGAATCTCTCTACCGACGGCATGGTCCACTTTGAAGGCTGCTGCCAAGCTCTCGCATTGTTTCGGCGAGCCCTCGTCGAAGGCAGTCTTGGGACTCGTATCGTTTCACCGCTCAGACGCACACACATACACATAACATCGCACATCTGCCGTATGATTCAGGCCTCCCCACCAAAGACTACCGCTCCAATACACGCACAACTCTCAAGATGCCACATGGCACCCCTGGCTTTCTATCGCGGCTTTTCTGCCCTCTCTTGGCCCTCCCCCCTCCCGGTCCGAGTGTCGAGCAGCGGGATCGCCCAGAACCCAACGTCCAAACAGCCTATCAGCTCTTCTTCCTCAGACGCCGCAAGAGAGCTTCTATTTTTGATGGTAGCCGCTTGGCCTTGGCACCGGCAAGTCTCGACACGCATGACGGCGTTGCAGTTGTAGCCATAGCCGCGGGCCCTGTCTGTCCCTGTATTCTCTCTCTGTCTCTTTCTCTCCCTCTCTCTCCTTCTCCGTACGCATGTCTTCTTCTCCATCCTCCTCCACTTCGAAAACGGGTCGTTATGTCTCTCCTTAAGCCTCCACTTTGGAGTATTTGAACCTCTTCTTGGCACGTCGTGGGGATTTTCATTCATTATCATGCCCTTCATCCCACTCTGCCTTGCCACTCGTTGACGCGTGTGCTCTTTTCATTGTCGACTTCCCGTTCGTCCTTTATTTCCTCTTCTTCTCTGACTTCAGCTGTGCTGTTTGTTTTCTTCCGTCTTTCTTCGCTTCTTCGCCAGCAGGGACATAATCCACTTTCCCGCCCAATACAACTTAATCATCCCTCCAGCGGAGAGACATACCGGCTGCGCCGACACGATACCCAATTTTTTCCATCTTCTTCTTCTTGTAGAGACATCTTTCTGTTCCGCCGCCATGCAGATCACAAGCGCCCTCATGACCCTGGCCTTCCTGGCCGTGGGCATCAACGCCGCACCGGCACCCCTCAACATCAACCTCGGCGCCTACTCCCCTGCGTTGGTGGTCGGTGATGGTGCGCTCACGTTCGGAGGCGAGGGAGAGGCGGAGGCCGGCAAGGGCAAAGGAGGTGCCGGTGGCGAGGGCGCAGCTGCCGCTGCCGCCGCCGCCGCCGCCGCCGGCGTCCCCGGAGCTGCCCAGCGCGGCCTCGTCGCAGGCCGGGACATCAACAAGGAGAGCAACAAGAAGTTCGAGAAGCGCCAGAGTGGATTCGACCGCGCCCTGACATTCGCCGAGGCGGCGCTCACCAAGGGCCCTGATATCCAGCTCGGAACCGGCGAGGGCCGCGCCGGCGTCGGTATCATCGTTGACAACAACCCCGCGGCCGCCGCCGCTCGGAATGGCGGCGCCGAGGGAGGGGAGGCATAGTTGGGAGATATTCTCCCTGTGCAGGGGGGGAAGGCGAAGAAGTAGTCGTCGCATAATGCTTTTTTCCATTGTTCCCGATTCAAGTACAAGTAAGTTGAGACGCTTGTCCGGCTCGTCCGGCAGGGATAACGGAACAGGATACTGACCAAGACGGTTCTAGACGCTGCCGTATTGATACTCTGTCAGAGAAGTCTAAAGTTCGCTCGTCTGGCCCCAAGTTGACTGAACGCAAAAAAAAACCATGCTCTCGTTCTTGTGACGAACTTCCAGCGCGGACTCGCCGCGCAACGCACAACTCCCGGCACCTTCGGCATGATACGATCTGTATCTGTTCTTTCGTTCGACTATTCTCCATTTGGGGACATTCAACTCGGTTTTCCGCACATCAGGCTGAGCGCAACTTTGGATGGGGGTAAGGGAGGAGAAACCTGACGCTTTGGGTTCGCGGGTGCAAGAGGACTGATCGAGCACGATCAAGTACGTGACGACACCTGGAAATAAGCAGCGATGTGGCCGGCATCGCGTCACCCGTTGAGGTAGCAATTAACCTGATCGGTTTTCTATTTACCCATCACGCTGTGCTTTTGTGAGCGGCTCTTGTCGCACATATCGTGATAACCGTGGCATTGGGCTTATCGAAGCCCAGACATTCACGACAGCCATCATGAAGCAGCTGACGCCATGCGTGGCTGTATATGAAGGTTTTGGTTGAAATGTGCGTAAGAACACTTGGCATGCGTTCGCAACTGCGAAGGGGCGTCATCAACGAAGACGTCGTCGTCGTTGAACTACTCATGCGTCACTCACACACAGCCAGGCTAGTCCCGTCAGTCCTTTACCACACGAGCCACACTCCCGGCCAAGGATTTCACTCCCACGGATCCAGCACGACGGGCCGGCCCCCGTGTGGGTGTGTTTACTATGCCTGGGCTCTCGACTGCGCGGTACTTTGCTCTGCTGAGGGTTGCCCGAAAATCACAACGCATTGGTTCGGCTCAGTGCTCACCAACTCTTCCTGCACTTCAACCCCGGCCAACCAACACCCATTGGTGGATCTGGGACCCCCCCCCCCCCCTCTCACCCCCCTTTGGACTAAGCTATTCGCGAATGTTGACTGGCAGTAATCATGTGGGCGTCTTGCAGGGTCATGGCACCATGTTGTCGTGTCCTCACTGGCTACGGGCCTCGATGGCTTGCAGGCGGGTTGCATGGTCTTTCGAGGTGTCAGGCGCGGCCGTACGACATCCACGGGCCAAGTAAGAGGTGTCAAAACAAGGTTAGTCACGTCTTGGTCCCTTGGCCTGCCTTATCCGAATGTGTTCATGGGGGCCCCTTCTTGTCAGTTGCGAGGCCTTGCGTCGCTGCAGTCCCCGTTCTTGTCTTGCACGTAGTGTGCTGGAACGGGTGGCGTCTCCGTTCAGATGGGACCCCCCATTGGGGACCGGCTGGCTGGCTCTTAGGAAAGTAGGTATGTATGTGTTGTTATGTGTTGGGTATTCCTTGGCAGACGAAGATTGGAACTGTAAGATGGGCAACGCAGGTCATCCCGCGGGCCACACCCAGCCTGCTTCCTTGCACTTGTTGGATAAGAGTAAGACGTTTTGCACATTCTGTAGCTGTCTGTCTCTGAGCGGCTCAACCATGTCATACGATCTTCAGCAGCTTCAAGCCTACTTTGTGCATTGATTTGATAGCGAGCGGTTCTGCGATTTGCTTGTGTTTTCTTGAAATCATTCCCTCTCCCAACAGACTGCTTACCAGCCAACCTCATGCGGTTCAGTCAGCAATGCACACCTCCCCGACTCCGATCTCGCTGCTACCCCTCGAGACCCCTCATCTGGCTGCTGCCCGACAGGAGGAGATGGTGGTCCATGTCATAACTCAGACGATTTATCGCCCGAGCACCACCTTTGTCACGTACGTGACCCTGGGCAGTGTGCCGCCAACTTCGAATTCGGACAGAGGAAACCCGGCGGAGCCACCGCCGGCGGCAGCCTCTCCGACGGTAGCCCGGGAGCCACCTCCAGACCGGTCGAGCGGCTCGCTATCGAGCGTCCAGATCGGAGGCATCCTAGGAGGCATCGTCGCCTTTGTGGCCATCGCCCTCATCGCCTGGTTCTGCGTCTCGCAGAAGCCGCGGAGAAGACCGCCTCTGGACTTCTGGTGGTATTCCGATTATGATTCGTCCACGGAGAGCAACAGTACGCCGCCTCCGCCGTTGGGTCCGAGAAGACAAAGGGGAGTTCGACCTCGCGTGCCGCCGGAATTTCAAATGCCGACGCACTTTCAAATGCCGCCGCCGCCGCCACCGCCGGCCATCCACGTGAATCGTTACAAAAGCTGGAACCCTACTTTTAACGGACCGTTCCGGCGACAACAGCCACCACCGCCACATCGGTACCGGGCGAGAGCACCTTGAGCCCCGCCTCTCGTGCTGTTTGTAGCACGGTTTCTAGTTATCGGGCGTATGGAAGCATGTTGATTTTGCGACATCGTGCTGGAGCGGTGTGGAGAGTGGTTGATGGTCGGTCAGCAGTCAGGCTAATAATGCATTGTGGTGCCGGGGCACATCGAGCGAGGGACATGCGAGCCGGCGACGAGGTTCCGGACGTGAAGAAACACAACATGACGTGAAACGTGGAGACTTTGTAGCGTCCATAAATTTGATACCCGAGTAGTTAAGAGAAACGTTTTCCGGCCCTACTTTAATCATTTCAGCGCCTAGTTATGTCAGGCTCTTTGTCTCGCCTCATTTTGTCTTCCTGTACGACGTCGCCTTAGTCTTTAACTAGTATTTCTACTTACTTGCAGAGAGCAGGAATCAACACTATAAAATTGAAGGAGATGATATTTGGCTTCTCCCCTGATCCTATAAAGCAAACGTTTGCAATACACAGTCGTCAACCTGACTTGTTAGGTCGTGTTGGTAGATCTTCCTAAGTATCTTGACTACGAATGGAATCGAAAATCACCCAGATCTAATTACATCCATCCATTTTCTATCTCACGATAACCATATCGCAAGTAGACCAGATGCCACATTATCCGTTCGAGTATAATGAATCCGCCTTGCCGGCCTTGAGTCTGCTTGGCAACTAACCACCACCAGCAACGGAATAATACTGAGAAAAGGAATAGGAACCAAACTCCTTTTGCCCGAGATTTTGAACTTGTACATCAATGGTTTACCTAATTGCCTTCTTCAGGTTGCTCCTCTTCATTTTGGTGCGGGTGATTGAAAATGTTTCCATCATCATGCGTCACCATCGTGTCTTCGGATGCCGATACCAATTTATCATACGAGATCGATCCATTGCCAACCACAATCTCAAGCCATTTAGCAATGCCCTCCTCCTCCCCAAGTTCTGATTCCACCACTTCCAACCTACGAGCCAGATGAGTAGGTCGCACCGCAGGCAGCCGTTCGGGCTCTTCGTCTGTGATACCGAAAGCATAGTACTCCCGGTCCGGTACTTTTGCGTATCCAAGGCGAAAGCGACTCAGCTGCAACTCTAGGCGGTGTTGCATGTACCACCGCTTGCTTTTCTCTCCTTCCACCTCCACGTGCAATGGATCGGCGAGTGGCGACTCTCGCTGTGCGTTTTCGGTTGCAGCTGGGTGCAAGAGGCTGCTCGTCGATGACCATGACACAATGTCCGCTATTGAAAGATAGTCGCGTGGGGTTCGTCGGAATACGGATGCGAGCAGCAGCTCATACACGATCGACCCAGCGCACGCGGCGAGCCCGACGATGATGACGATGAAGAGCGGCATCGAGAAGCAGATAACACAGCTGCCGCCAGACTCTCCGGGGTATCTGGAGTATACAACAATACTGTTTCCAACCAGGGTGGGAAAAGAGCGCTGGATAAGTTCCCAGATAACGACGCGTACGAGCTTCCAGTGCTTGTTTCTGAAGGCGTCGTAGATCTTGACCGGCAGAAACGAGGATGTGTAGTTGAGAAGCAGCGTATGTTTTGCTGGGCCGCCCTTAGGACTTGCCATTTGAGCCAAAGGCTCCGTGTGTGCCACGAAGATGGACAGCGAAGCCCAAAAGTCCGACAGAACGCCCACCACGCTGGTCAGAACTACGTCGAGGATGAGGTTGGCATGGCTACGGGATAGCCCCGACGGTTCCCAACAGTAACTTCGGTGTGGGGTGAGCTCCGGAGTAATGGAGACGCCAAGGATGAATAGAATCATGAGAAGAAAAGCCAGAGAGAAGTGGACATAGACCGAGACGGGGTTCGCCACAGACCAGGCGGAGTTGTAGCGTATCAAGGCAAGCTCTTTCATGGGGATCATTGAAGTTTTCCGAGTATCTGTAGAATGATTACGTCAGTTTATACTTGTGACATCTTCTCGCAAGGGTAAACAATATACCTGATGGATGCTGCCCATCCTCAGGACATGGGAGTTGCGTAGTCGCCTCCTCCTTACTTGCATGGGTATCATCCCCAAGACTGGCCGAGCGATTGTCTGTGTGTCCATTGGATGGGTGTTGTGCTGCAAAAATTGCCTTAGCTGATGCCTATATATCGAAGGAAATCTTGGCACAAGAAGAAAAGGGATCAAAAGGCTTACCAGATGCATCGGTGCCGAAGCCATGCCAGAAGTCGCCGTTTTCTCTCCTCCAGTAGCCGAGGTGCAGACGAGTGTCCCCCAGCTCTTGAATCATAGACTGCCTATCCGCAATCGATGAACCCTCGAAGTTGTTCACAAAGTTGCAGTGCCGGAAAAGGACCAAAATGTCTGCTATCGAGACTGGATCCCATCGCAGACCAGTCGGGCGTTTCCAGAGGTATGCTACAACGACGAGGAGATACAGTTGCGCGATGCTGTAGAACACCAAAAGCGTGTAACACGCCCAGTCGTTGACGTGAAGATACGGATCATCCGAACTTGCACTCTCGTACAAAAGAGCCGACTTCAGACCAAGCACCGCATAACTCGGATAGTAGATGAAATAGGCGGAAAGCAACATCCAGCTTCTCGTCTTCCATGCGTCACGCAGTCTCGGGGCGGGATAGTAGCTTCTGAGTATCGTTTCTGCGGCCGTTGCGCCTTGCTTGCGGGCACAGAGAATGAAGGGTGTCATCCTGGAGAGGTTCAGAAGGATCGCTTCGAGGTGGGCAACCGTAGCGGTCCCGAGGAGGATGAGCGCCGCTGTCAGGACGGAGTAGGATGGCGTGCTGACGATGAAGGCGGGCTTCTGCTGGAATGTGATCAAACCACCCATGATTCCGCAGTTGATGATGAAGAAACCGAAAAGACCCTTTTTGGTAAGAATAAATGGCAGATAGTCCAGCCTATCCCATTCATCTCGAGCATGCTCAACAGTCAGGCTTGGACCGGGCGAGTCTTCTTGGATTCGTAAATTAGCGATTCTGCCTGTTGGGCGACTTTGCTTCTTCACATACCGTTGATGGCTTCCTTGTCCCTTTCATGTCCTTCCCGCAAATTGAGGGAGGTTTGGCTCCCGGCGCGCGTTGATCCCCGCAAGAAGCTCTCAGCCTGATTTGCTGTGGAAGCCATCTCGTTCTGCTAAATGCTGAGGGCTTTAGCGGCCGTGAGTGACGGGGTTGGTAAGTGTGAGACGCCATTGTGACCGCTTTTCACAGTCGGAGCACCGCACAGAGGTTACTATTATATATGGACGTGACACGGTGAGGGGGAGACGGGGGCCGAAAGATGTAAATGCACAATCTCAAATGGTTCCAGGCCGGCATGCGTGGCTATTTTGCCGCCAGTCATTCTCACGACTGACAAATTGTCGTATGCAGGCTACAGCCTCGCCCTTTTCTGCTCATTCTGCTCCAATAAACCGAGACATCAGCTGCGGCTCGCAAACATGACTGGAACCTCATTCGTAGCCGGAAGCCCTGATTCATGCTGTGCGACCACAGTCAGCAAGCCGTTCGTATGTCTGCATTGGCTGCATTGGCTGATGTGCGGCTGTCTGCGTTTTGAGAGGGCGTATTTTCGGTTGTCTGATCACAACGTTCGTTCATTGGGCCTCATCTTGAAAACCCCCCACGCCCGTTGGGGCTGATGAAGTAATGTGGCGCTCGGCGTAGGACTATTTTAAGTCGTTGCACTTGCAGCGTTGCCTTACAAGCTGGACGCCTGATGCGGTTTCTTGCCTTGCTTACCCGGCAATGTGATGCCTCCGAGGTAGACTCTGAGCAGCAAGGTCGCTGGCGGCTGTCTTGAATCGCCAATTCTGTCGTTCTGGGCGGCCGTGTCACCCATCGCCCCAAGATCGCGCGGACAGGACGAGCAGACTACAGGGCTAAGGGGGCCGACTGCTTCTATTATACAGGGCGGTATTTGTTGAGCTTGATTTGAGTCTGATATTGAAGAAAGACGTAGGACAAGATGGCCGTTCTGAGAGTACGCTGCCGAGATACTGCAGTTGAGGGTCACACACTCGCTTCAGACCCCGTACACCGTGTCTCTACACTAGTTATTCCACACCTGGCCTGCTGTTCAGGAGGCGCCGGCCATGGCTGTGCCCCTCACTGAGAACGATTGTTTCGTCTTGGGTGGTTGAAGAAACAAGGACTCGATGGAGATAGTGTCGTCTTTCCTGTAGTTTCTATTTTGTGTTGTAAAATGGACCCAATGTTGGAGGCCTGGGGGCCATTTTGGCACTGTAAAGATCCGCCGGTCTTGTATGGCGAGGGGTTGATGATCAACAATCAGGCTATCCTAATATGAAGCGGAACGGAAGGCGACAAAAGTGAAGAGGCAGAACATCCCTACGGAAGATGGGAGAAATAGCATCCATGAACCAGGAACTGAGATCAACCTAGAAGACGGATATGTTTCCTAGCATTCATGATGTGTCGTGATGGGTGCAGACGCCCTATATAAGCCGGATTTGCTGCACTGCAAGTGTGTTTCAACTTTTGCGCCATTCATCACATGATGTTACTTCCAACGCTCTGATGACCCCCCGTATGTTTCTTTACCTCCTCTACTCCTCTTTTTCAACTGTGATTCCTGCCCTCAACTTGTCCCACAACTCAGGAAACTCCTCAAATTTTGCGATGTCTTCGACTCGCAAATGGTTCGCCGCACCTTCGACACTCGCGCCACGATTGACCAGCATCGAAACGATCTCCAGTTCTTCTTTACTCGGGATGAATCGTCCCCGAGTTGAGTTTTTCCACGTGCCGAGAGCAAGGTGCAATGCCGTGAAACCACCTCCCGGCGTTGGTACACGATAGAATCCATCTTGGGTCGCGTTCTGGATCGGGGCGGCCGTGCTTGCATCCACGTCGACGTTCCTCTGAAGCATCAAGCGAACGGTCTCGGCGACGCCAGCCGTGGCTGCAAGGTGGAGAGTTGTCACCGTCAAGGCATCCCCGTACCATACACTAGACGGTGAGTACCAGCAGTCGCTGATTTTGATTTTTGTGAGTCTCGAGGCCGCAGTCATCGCAGACGCGCCACCCTCGAGTAGCAGTCGAGCTGCTTTTTTACGACCATGAAATGCTGCATAATGAAGTGGTGTCCATTGCCATTCGTCCAGCACATCGACTGTAGCGCCGTTCATGAGCAACGTATCGACAATGCACGGGTGCCCTCCATATGCTGCATAATGAAGAGGTGCCCATTGCCGTTCGTCCAGCACGTCGACAGCAGCGCCTGAGTTGACCCAGGTCTCGACGGTGAATGTGTGGCCTTTCTCGGCTGCAACATGGAGCGGTCGTCGCCCTGTTTCGTCTCCAAGGTCCGGATCTGCACCACAATCCAAGAGATGCTTGACGAAAATAAGTTTGGTCGAACTGGCGGCATGTGAAAGTATAGTCACCCCTCGTAGAGGTTTATTGATCTGGTCGGACAAGAGGAGGGCTTTGCAGACCGCAGCAAAAAGACTTTCGTCCCCCAAGATCTCTGGAGATTCAGGGTGATGCCGCCAGTGGGCCCTAAAGGTTTTGTTCTTCGCACAGCCCAGGATTATCTTCAATACACCAAGTTGTTGGCTTAAACAAGCCTGCAGAAAGGCGTCAACCTCGGCTTGGGATGAAGATTTGATAAGGAGGAGTAGTGTAGCCTTCGATCCAGCGTCAAAACGACAAGTGGCTGTCGATGCGGCATGAATAAGTAGACAACAGCTTCTAGCAATACAAAACATGGTCAGCCTGAGATGACTGTCTTGGTTATGCTCTTCTCTGTTTGCCATTTCCTTGTCTTTTCTACAAGTAGATAGAGTATGCAAGGGAGG
Organism: Colletotrichum higginsianum IMI 349063; assembly: GCF_001672515.1. NCBI lineage: Eukaryota > Fungi > Ascomycota > Sordariomycetes > Glomerellales > Glomerellaceae > Colletotrichum > Colletotrichum higginsianum. The sequence continues at coordinate 5,621,762 of NC_030955.1, forward strand.
GCTTTTCCCAAACATGACAAGTACTTATGGAGCCATCAATCAGGTCCATTCTAAGTCAACCAATGACCTTTTGGCCAAGAACAAGGCCTGTTCCTGTTGCTATGCGCCTCCGTTGGGCTCAGCCGAACATGACCGGTCCAAACTCCAAATTGCCATAGTCAAGCCATTCGAGCATGGGGTCAAGAGGCTCATCCGGGGCTATTGTGTCCGCCGGCGGTGGGCTGGTAGGTTCGAGGATTTCGTCCACCATCTGTGACAGGCGTCGTTGAGCATCTTTGCAGAACTGGTAGTCGCCATGACTCGGACTGACCACCCATGACAAGTTGGACAAAAAGACGCACAAGTTACGAATGGTCTCGGCGGTCGGCAACTGTGCGGGTGGTCTCCCTCGGGCTCGTCTTGATCTGTGCAGCTCTTGGGCCAACACCGTCGCACTTGGAATCCCGTAATACAGGGTCTGTTGATCAGCTTAGGAAAAAGCCCCCCAAAAGATCGCTGGTAAGAGGGTCGTTCCACGTACAATCCAGGAGTAGTCTCGAATGAGGTCGATCTTTGACACTCGATACCTAGTCGCTTCGACAACCGTGGCCAGGATTTGCCGAGCAGTCTCCAGGAAGGCACCTCGGCTTTCACTCGCATGCTGTGCTACATATTGCAGCAGAAGAAAACGGCCATGGAGGAAGTCGAGATATATGGACAGTATTGTGAAGGTGTTGGCGTCGAAATGGCTTTCGGTCTGGTCGTGTTTAAAGCGGTCGTATCGCAGAAAGTTGGGGCACTGCTCCCAGCTGGACTGGGCTTCGTCTAGAATGTGACTGCGTTTCTCCTTGTTAGATATGGATTCGGTAGTTACATAGCTTGGGGTCAGATTAGAGATTACTTCGCCTTTGGTAATTTTTCGTGATTGTATGGCGCCGCAGTCGACTCTACGACCTTGGCTTTGAACACGGCGAGTAGGAGACGGATGCGTACAAGGCTTGTTCGGTGAGCCCGCCCTTGCGGATCCCAACCACCTGGTGCCAGCTCTTCAATAGCGTTGGCGAGAGAGGAGGAATCTCCGACTAGGACACCATCGCTGAGATCCAACGGCGGAACCAAGCTGCAGTGTCAGTAGTTCAACAGAGGAGGTCGCCCCAAGAACGTGGCGACGCACTTGTCGACGTAGAAGGCGGTGGCGAAGCAGCCCCGTTTCAACTGGGCGAGAAAGACAGGTTCGATGTCATCCGCCTGACCGTGGTTGTGAAGGTCTGAGAAGTAAACCGTGGCAGAAAGATCTCCGAGACGTCGCCATGCTTGATAACCTACGACAGAGTCAGTGTGAAACTGCCCCGACAGACAGACAGCTAGCTAGCTAATAGAAGACTGCCAGAGAAAACCGTACTTGAATCGCCGTGTTGCTGCGTCTTCAACATCAAGTCGTTGACCTGCAAGGAGACTAAAAGCTCGTTTGAGCAAGATGCTCTAGTAAAAAAGGACAGGCAAAGGTCGCTGGCTTCGGATATCTGGGACAAGAGAGTTGAGTGGGCAGGTAAGTGGCTCTCTATAAATAGGGGATCGTCGCTGGGAGTTGCAACGAGAGCCCGACCGGCCACGGCGAAGACGTTGCCGACGGCCTCCCAGCGGAGACTCTCTCCCGTGAAAAGAGAGACGTACTCTTCTGCTGTCATGGAACGGTGGGAGGGGACTAACGGGTGGGAGGAGTTTTCAAAGATCCGAGTGGACACCTGGCCGAGGTGTCTCTCTAACCCATCCAAGGGGGTCTGGTCAAGCACCTTTCGAAGGGACCGTAGGATGTCGTCCAGAATCTTGTGGGGGAGTAGGGGTACTCGGGATCTTTGGTAGGACTCCCGGATCAACGAATCGCACGCACGGTGTGAGTGCAAGAGCTTCAAGACTTTGACTCCGGACAAGACGTCTACAGAAGAGCAGAGCGTTGATTCTGTTGCAGCTATTTGCGCGAGAGGCACCACCTCGGCACCCAGTGAGGTTGCTGCTGCTGCATCTGAGCATTCTTGTTGGTCCGTTGGAAGCAGTTCACCTGTTTCCAGGCGACTACGATGGGATCAGCTATACTCCAGGTTGCATCTCATCATATTCATAGCAACTGCTTTCCTCCACCTTGCTCCGATGCTTACACCACCATGTATGTAACCGCCGCACACTAGAGATCAAAGCACTCCAGGTGCAGGATCAGGGGGGCAAGGCCACGGCATGTCTAGATGGGGGTTTGACAGAGCTGGTTACGGACCTCGGATTGGCATCACCAGCAACGCCTGAGGCCATCCTCTGCGGTGTATGGCTGGATGTCCTGTGGCGGGCGGAAGACATCGGGGCAGGGTGATAGAAGCACTGGCCTGCAATATTCCGGTCGAGGCACCGCTGGCACACGGGTCGCACATGGTCGCATCGCGTTTTCCATTTCCGACAAGGCTCGCATGATTGCGGCTTTCCGTTGCGGCGATACATGACGGTCACTCAGTAATACATGCAAAACGACTGGGTTCGAGTTGTCGGAGTAGAGTCGGAGTAGAAACCGGGGGGGATGGTTGTTGTTGTTGTTGTTGGTGACAAAAGCAACAACGGCGGGGAAAGGTTGCGGCTGTCAATCTTGATACGGAATACGGAATCAGTATTCAGGCCATGGGTCGAACGGGCCCACATATCGGATACATCTTTCGGAGTAAGATTAATCTCTTGGGGATCACCGCCCATTATATCCGTATGCCGGTCGAGTACTCCGGTCGAACAGGCACTCCGAACTGCCCCCCCCCCTTGCCGCTATTCCGAAAGGCCTGTCCGCCTCTGCATCCATCTCGTTGTTGTTGTTGCCTCTTCTCTTGCTCTAAGCACGCTTTACAATGATGCGTCATCTTCTCCAACGAGTGAGCGTGCCAGTACCCGTACTTAAAGCACATAGGGTTCGTTCAATGTGTCTTGTTGGGAAGAGACATGCATCCGCAACTATACAGATTCTTCTCCGAAATAATTCCTTCCTAAATGACCATGGCCGCTCCCTTCCATGAAGACCCCGAGAAGGCCAACAGCCAAGTCCAACCACCTTGCGAGGATGCGGCAGGAGACTTGACGCTGGATGCAATCGAGATGGTTGATTGGGATGGCGAGGCCGACCCCGCGAATCCTCGCAATTGGCCGGCACGGCGGAGGTGGGGGAATGTCTGTCTGATCTCAATGATCACCATCATAACGTACGTGAGGAGAAGCGCGATGGGAACCGTCGAGAATCACGGCGTTGAGGCTTCCTTTTTCTCTTTTTCTTCTCCTTCTCCTGCTAATACCCGTGCCTACACAACCCAGACCGCTCGCATCATCCATGTTCGCACCGGCCGTTCCCGACATGATGAAGGAGTTCCGCGACGACAGCTCCGCCATGGCCTCCCTCGTTGTCTCGGTCTACGTCGTCGGCTTCGCTCTGGGCCCGCTCGTGTTCGCACCCCTCTCGGAAATCTACGGCCGGCTATACGTGTATCATGTTTGCAACGTCCTTTTCCTCGTCTTCACGGCGGGGTGCGCCCTGAGCACGCAGACGGGCATGTTTGTCGCTTTCCGCCTGCTCGCCGGGTGCGTGGGAGCCACCCCGATGGTTCTCGGGGGCGGCTCCATCGCCGACATCATCCCCCCGAGCGGCGAGGGACGGCCATGACCCTCTGGGGCGCGGGGCAGCTGTTCGGACCGGCAAGTGCGCCCATTGCAATACAAATATTACACAGACAAAACCCTTGCCCTTGCGCTAACCACCGGCCGTGCAATGTAGGTGATTGGGCCTGTTGGAGGCGGTTTCTTAAACGAGGCGGCTGGATGGCGGTGGATCTTTTGGGTCATTCTGATCTTGGTGAGTGATTCACTCACACAGGGAACACAAATTTGACCGACTATCATCTGACGGGCAGCTTCAACGGCGTAGGGCGGGGCGATCACTGCCGCGGGGCTTCTCTTCATGCGTGAGACGTGCGCTCCAATTCTGCTGGCACAAAAGGCCAAACGCCTTCGGCGGATGACGGGAGATGGTAGATATCAGTCCCGGCATGAGATGGAGCATGGATCGGTGACCAAGGCGCTCCGGGTCGCCCTATTCCGTCCAATACGCCTGTTGTTCACCAAGCCCATACTTTTCGTTCTGTCAGTCGACGCCTCCATCGTGTACGGGTATCTGTATCTCGTCTTTACGACGTTGACCTTTTTTTACAAAAGTCTATACGGCTTCTCTTCGGGAACTGCTGGGCTGACCTTCCTGGGAATTGGCATTGGCATGTTTGTTGGTACGTCGAATCATCCTCCACCCCGTGCGGTCCTTGAATTCTCCTCTAGCAAAACGTGAGTCTAACATTGGCATCGCAAAGGCTTGGTGTCCGTTGGTGTGGTATCAGACAAGATCGCCGTGCGGAGACAGCGCGTCCGGGAGCTGAAGCCAGAGGACAGGCTACCTCTCTTGGTTCCCGGTGCGTTCCTCATACCGATCGGTCTGTTTTGGTATGGCTGGGCCCTCGAAATTCGTGCATTCTGGCTGGTTCCGCTCCTGGGGATGGGCGTATTTGGCGCCGGCATCATAGCCACGTTTGTTCCCATCCAAATGTACCTCATCGATACGTTCCATGATCATGCGGCCTCGGCGTTGGCGGGGCTGGCGATGATGAGAAGCACCGTAGGAGCCACACTCCCCCTGGCAGAGGGGCAGATGTCCGAGACTCTAGGTCACGGCTGGGGGAATAGCCTGCTTGGTTTCGTTGCTTTGGCCCTGACCCCGATACCATTCTTGTTTATCAGATACGGCGAGAGGCTGAGAACGGGGAAATCTGGCTAGACGAGGAAGTCAATACCGACATATTCGACAACTCAGGTAGCCCAGAGCAAGTCAGAGAAGAAGTAGAAACGCAGGCTTAGAAATTCTACTAAATACCGCTTGTGTTTCAGTCACAAGTAACGCTTGTGTTCAGTCATAAAAGGGCAAGTGACTGTCGATGCGGCATGAAGTGCTCAAACGCAGCAACATAACTTCAGTTGGGCGGGCTGCTGGGTCAAGCAAACAATAACAACAACAGCTTCTAGCAATACATGGCATGCTCAGCCTTGGATGAACCGTCTTCGGCATGCTCCTCAACTTGACGGCTTTCTACCCGTCACAAATGCACTGTTCTCAAGTTAGCCGCACAGGTAACTATCCCAAGGGGGGGCAAATGCAACTCACGTATAAGTGTACAAGTGAATCTTGTCAGACTTCAGCTCCGCCCTCACCAGGGCCAGGAGGACCTGCACCTCTTCGTTGGACCAGTTGCCGGCGCGAGTGAAGAGCGCCAGGGTGTACGCCTCGAGCGCCATCTCCAAGAACTGGACGCGGAACCAGCGCCCAATCTCCCGCAGCTCCTTGTCGCGCGGCCAGGTTCCCATCGGCACGACCCTCTGGACCATGTCGACCTGCTCGAAGCCCTCGGCCCGCAGCATGTCCGGCAGCGCGGGCGCGATGTCGAAGCCGAGCGGGGCGCTGAGCCGCCGGAACTCGCTGAGCCACTGCCACGTCGCCGTGTCCTTGCCGAGGGTGTCGTCGTCGCAGAAGAAGTTGGCGCGGCCCTCGGAGATCTCGACGCGGCCGCCGGGCCGGCAGTGCTCGTAGCACTGGCGGAGGAGGGCGGGCCAGTCCTTGACGGCGCCGGCCAGGGTGCGGGCGTGGATGAAGTCGAAGTGGTTCTTGGGGAACGTCCACTCCAGCGTGGCGTCGTCGATCTCGAAACACACGTTGGGCGGGACCCTGTGACACGGTTTTCTCTGTGTAAGTGAATTTTATTTTATTTACTCGCACGTGGAAACCCCGTCAAAGAAGGACGGATGAGAATCGATGTCAAGTCGACGTACCAGTCGGGCTGGATCGGGCTCAGATCCGTGCCGATGACCTGGGCGGAGGGGAACAGGTCGCCGACTTCGATGGCCTGTGGATGTCAGAGGTGAAGAACAAGATCACTAATTACTGGGTAGATAATGCCCATCAACATCGGCGGGGGGGGGGGGCTGCGTACCCATATGCCTGTGCCGGTACCGATATCGAGGATGTTCTGGGGGTTCTGGAGGCGAGTGGCACATAGTTCTCCTTTCAGCGTCAGAAGGAATACGTGATGGGTCATGTCCAGCCGCTCTTGCTCCTTGTCGTCGTTGGGCAGCAGATACTGGCCGGCGCGGTAGGCGTGGTAGCGACGGCCGTTCTCGTACTGGTAGTGGAAGATGGACGAGGTTGCGCTGGCGGTATCAGAGACGTCGCTGGCGTAGTTGGAGGCGGTGTCGCTGGCCACGTCGGGCTACGATCCGAGTCAGTTCTGTGCTGGCTGGCTGGCTGGCCGGCCATGAGTGGCGTGGCGCTTTGTTGGGTGCTACTTTACATCGGCTTCGAGTTGGGGATGATGCTCCTCTTCTGGAGCTGCTGGGGCCGGCCGAACTGCTTCAGTTGTCTCAGGTGCTCCAGCCGGTTCACGTTCGTCCACCGGTTCACGATCTTCGGCTGGTCCGCCCGTCAGAGGAGATCCGGGCTCCGGTGGCTGGGCTGACCGGGACGGCGAGCGAACCGGGGACCGTGCCGAGGTGTGAGACCTGGCGGACTTGAAGGACTTGGGAGAGGCCGGGGCGTCGGCGGAAGCCGGCGCAGTCTCATCTGTCGACGCCATGTTCGGATGGTCCGGATGCGGAGATGGACTTGGGAGCGAGGGGAGGGACAGGAGCTTTGTTGACCGCAGCAAGATGAGGGAAGGTGGTAGGCAGGCTCGCAATGGGGGACGTAAGCCGAACAAGAACAAGGAGCGCCTGGCAAGAGGAAAGGCGAATCAAGGGTTTTCTGGCAATTTCAAGAGGAGGAGGGGGGAGGGGCGGCGTGGAGATTCCGGCATGGGTCTCGCCATGTGGCGTCAAGGAACGAGCTGACAGTGACCAGACACCAGGATCCTGATCCTGTCTGGGGGATGGGGGGGGGGTCAGTCAATGTGATCATGGAGGACCCCCGACTGAAAGCGGAGTTCTTGGGGTTTCTTCTCGGGTTCATTTGTCTCTGGTTGGTGACTTTGGTAAGTAGGCCGTCGAGATATCGTCCCGACTTGGGATAAGCAAGCAACCAGCCCTCCTGGGATGAATGGTATCATTGGTATGACGCCCTCGGCGGCAAGCCTCTCTCACTTGTCATCCAATCCAACCGCCGGGAGCGTCTCGTAGAGTTCGATTCTGCATCGCCCCGGAACCCTGCTAGCGGTGTCTCTGGCGACAAGAAAAACGGGAAAAGGCGGGACACAAAGGTCTTGATAGTGAGTGACCCCCCTCACCGCTTGGTCTTACATCGATGGCACTCCATCTTCTGAGACTTGGCCGGGCATATGCCATCCGTCAACCGGGTAGCGGGGTCGTCGGTTGCTCAAAAAGGCCAGCAGAGAACCCTGTTCGTGGCCCCCGGGACCATCTGCATCCTCATCTGCATGATCGCTGGGGCTGGGAGGAGTCCTTCGAGTCCCCTTTTAAACCCGGGCCACACAGCGAGCACGAGAGAGTCATGCCCTTCGCCATGGAGTGGAGCACGAGTCTGCTGCTGTTCGGAGCAGCTTCTCTGCTCTATCTCGTCGCCGTCGCCGTTTCCAGAGTCTACTTCGGTCCCTTGGTCGGCTTTCCGGGGTCGAAGCTCGCGGCTCTAACATTATGGAACGAGTTCTACTGGGACGTCGTCAAGCGGGGGACTTTCATCTGGCGCATCGAGGAGATGCACCGGAAGTACGGTCAGACTTCGATAACCAGCCTTTTCTTTCCCTTTTGAAGCCATCATCACCGCGTCTTTCGATGATACCGCCCGCCCCCGTACTACTGAGCCACTCAACCCACTCACCCAACTAACACGGTTTGTCGTACGTCCACAGGCCCCATCGTCCGGATCAACCCGTACGAGCTGCACATCGTCGACCCCGACTTCTACGACGAGCTCTACTCGCCCGGCCACAAGTCGGACAAGTACCGATGGTGGACCAACCTCGCCGGCGCCGACGGCAGCTCGTTCTCGACGGTGCCGCACGACCTACACCGCCTGCGCCGCGGCGCCCTGAACCCTTTTTTCTCGGCGCGCTCCGTCGCCCGCCTCGAGCCGCTGATCCGAAGCAAGGTGGACAAGCTGTCGGCGCGGTTCTCGGAGCTCGCCAAGACGGGCGAGGTCGTGCGGCTGGACGCGGCCTTCATGGCGCTGACGATGGACGTCATCTGTGACTACGCCTTCGCCCATGACCGCCGGTACCTGGACGAGCCGGACTTCAAGCTCCTGTGGAAGGAGACCATCATCGGCGCCTTCGAGGGCGGCGCCGCCGGGCGGCAGTTCCCGTGGATGCTCCCCGTCATGAAGCGGCTCCCGCTGCCGCTGGTGTCCGCCATGAACCCCTGCGTTGGCCACCTCCTCCGCTGGCAGGCCGGGGTCAGAGACCAGGTTCGACCCATCCTGGACCGGACGGACGACGACGACGACGACGACGACGACGACATCCCCAGCAAGCAAGGGGATCCGTCTTCGAGGACTACGGTGTTCCACGCCCTGCGCGACAGCGATCTGCCCCCGGGCGAAAAGAGCCTGCAGCGGCTCTGCGACGAGGCCGAGATCCTGACGGGCGCGGGCTCCGAGACGACGGCGCAGGCGCTCACGAGGATCCTGTTCTATCTCAAGCACGTCCCGGACACGCTGCGACGGCTCCGCGCGGAACTGGACGCGGCGATGCCAAGCGGCGCGGCCGAGATGCCCCCCTGGGGCGAGCTGCAGAAGCTGCCCTATCTGGTGGGTTTCAGGGGTGTCTTTTTCTCTTCCAAGGGATCTACGCTACATGCCAAAACCTATGCCAAACCTATGCCAAGTCTTGTCGTCTTGTCCTTGTTGTCTAACCAAACGTGCGTGCTCATCCTAGACTGCCGTCATCCGGGAAGGCCTGAGACTCTCGTACGGAGTCACCACTCGACTGCCCCGGATCGCCCATCACGATATCGAGTATAAGGGATACAGGATACCTGCTGGAGTAGGTGATCGCCAGATGAGACCAATTCGGGGGACAAAAAGGTGCCAAGTGCTTTGCTTTACTAACCACCGGGGGTCTAGACTCCTGTGTCCCAGACGCCCTATTTCATCCTGACGCACCCTTCCGTGTTCCCCGAGCCTCACAGGTTCCGGCCAGAGCGTTGGGTCGAGGCCGAGGCCAAGGGCAGACGTCTTGACAGGTATCTCGTCTGTTTCGGCAAAGGCAGCCGTCAGTGCCTGGGAATCAAGTGAGAGAGAGACCCGTCCCGTCCCCTTTCTCCCCTCTTGGGTGTTGCCAAATAGGAGAGGGTTGAGTTATTCTTTGCATGTATTATCGCCTAACACAACGTCAGCTTGGCCTACGCCGAGATGTATCTCGCAGTGGCCGCCGTCGTCCGCCGCTTCGACTGGGACATGTTCGAAACGACGCTCGACGACGTCGTCTGCAAGCACGACTTCTTCGTCGCCGTCGCCGACTTGGACAGCAGAGGCGTCCGAGTCAAGTTGTCGTCCCGAGATAACCGGAGGATGACATGATGGTCGACCCCTCGGAACCGAACAGTCTGGACGGGGGGCCATGGATGAATGAGTGACACACCCAAGATCGAAGAGAAACAGGACAAGACGGAGGACAAGCGGATAAGTGCCCTCCCTCCTCACTCACCCTCGTCTTTCGCCCTCTCGCTCGTTGCCCACTTCGACATCCATCCATGTACGGCGACCCCAGCTGTACAGGTATTTCTCCGCATCCGCTCTCTCGTTTAAGATTAGACCACATCCTTATGACCACTATCTTACCTGTATGCATTTACCCCGCGCAGCAACAAGGTACGAGATGCGGGGAGACGCGTGGTTGTAGGATCCAGCATGCAATCATCCGCAGGGGAGGGTTGGAATCATCCGGGCGCCCACCGGCAACCGTCTGGGGGGGGGGGTTGGCCCAGACAAGGGAAGGGAATTCGCCGCCAGTTCCATGGAAGATTTAAGCATCTTTTGCATGTATCTACACTAAACAAGGGACATACATGTTCTCTGTGTGTGTACACTACACTCCTAATCCCCCCCCCCCCCCCGGTCCGCGAAATTATGTCCCGACCGGCCGAGCTGCCGGTCATCCAACATGGGACTCGACTCCACAAATCTTCCACGTATTGCTGCGTGCGGATTCGAGCGCCGACGATGGCCTGTTGCGCCGGCCGGTGACATCTCGTTTAACCTAGTTTCTGCTTCTGACGCTGTCTGGACTGACGCTGTCTGGACTTACGCTGTCTGGACTGAGAGTATTTGAAGGGGGGGATGGTTCATGAGAAACAGTAACTTTGTGTTGGTTCTCGTCCAGTAGTCCGAACTTGGCATCCCTCCCCCCCTCCCTCCCTCCCCTCCTCCTTGTCTGTCTACTCGTGCTTGTCTCTCTCTCTGTGTGTGTGTGTGTCCAAGTGCCCAAGACTCGCCAACCATGCGGATCACCTCTCTCGGCGTCTTGGCTGCGGCCACTGGCCTCTTGTCCGCCACCACCACCGCCGCCCAGTCCGGCATCCCGAAGCGCCCCGTCGTCGAGCCGGCGCCCTTCAACTCGGGCAAGGCCATGCCCTACTCGCCGCCGCGGGACGAGGGCCGGTACTGCTACGTCAAGCCGAGCTGCACCGCCGGCCGCGACGACGCGCCCAAGATCCTCCGCGCCTTCACCGATTGCAACGACGGCGGCACCGTCGTCCTCGACCAGAAGTACCTCGTCAGCTCGCCGCTCGACCTGACCTTCCTCAAGCACGTCGACGTCGTCATCACCGGCGAGGTCCACTTCAACGACGACCCCTACTACTGGGCCGAGAACAGCTTCAAGTTCGACTTCCAGAACCAGTCCGTCTTCTGGAAGCTCGGCGGCGAGGACATCAACATCTACGGCGACCTGGGCAACGACAAGTCCGTCATCGACGGCCACGGCCAGGCGTACTGGGTCGAGATCCAGACCAACAAGAGTGTAAGTGGTGGTGGTGGTGGTGGTGGTGGTGGTCTCGATCGACAGCTTTCGAAGTGGCAGCCATCTAACTAAACTAACTCCATTGATATAGCTCCTGAGGCCCATGCTGTTCTCCTTTGACGGCGTCAAGGGAGCCACCATGTCCCACCTCCGCATGCGCAACCCGCCCAACGTGAGTTCCGGTCGCCATTGGCTGGTGTTACGGTTCAAAACTGACGGATGCAGTGGTTCAACTTGATTGCCAACAGCACCGATGTGATTATCAGCGACATGGACCTGAGGGCAATCGTAAGTTTGACCAAGTCTTCCTCCGCCAAGAGCCAACAGTTGTTCTAACTGAGATCACACGCAACAGAGCGAAAATGGTGTCAAGATTGCCAACTCCGACGGCTGGGACACGTACCGCTCCGACCGCATCGTTATACAGAATTCGTTTATCATAAACACGGACGGTGAGTCTCTCGTATTTCGTCTTTTCGTCTTTCATCCCTTCCAGTCAACCTCCAGAGTCGTGAAGACTTCTCGACAACTCCCCGCTCCACGAGTAACATCAAATGACGACCGAACCAACCAACCAACCCCCTGACATCCTATCCCAGACTGCGTCTCGTTCAAACCCAACAGCACCAACATCGTCGTCCAGAACCTCGACTGCACGGGCTCCCACGGCATGAGCGTCGGCTCCTTGGGCCAGTACAAGGGCGAGACGGACATTGTCGAGAACCTGTACATCTACAACACCACCATGGCCGACGCCAGCGACGCCGCGCGCATCAAGGTCTGGCCCGGCATCGAGACGGCCTTCCAGACGCTCCTCAACGGCGGCGGCGGCCTCGGCCGCGTCCGGAACGTCACCTACGACACCTTCAAGAACATCAACAACGACCGCGCCATCACCATCACCCAGTGCTACGGCCAGAAGAACCAGACCCTGTGCGAGGAGTTCCCGGTAGGTTGCACTCGACCCGAGAACTAGAGCGCCCACGACGACTGACTGACTGCCTTCTGTCCCCCCGTATCTAGGCCAACTTGACCATCTCAGACATCACCCTCAAGAACATCTACGGAACCACGTCAAAGAAGCTCGACCCGCAAGCCGGCACCTTGGTGTGCAGTGCTCCGGACGTAAGTACAGACTCCGATGGTGTACCGAGAGGGCCATATATATATATGCAGAGACTAATACCCCGCGCCTGATACAACAGCGCTGCAGCAACATCCGCGCCGAGAACGTCACGGTCACGGTCCCCAGCGGGAAGACGCCCGTGTGGGAGTGCAAGAACATCGACAAGAGCCTCTTGAAGATCAACTGCGCCGGCGGAACGGGCGATGAGCGCGACACCACCAACGGATAGATCGTGGACGTATCTACTTAGACTAGGTTTGCCAAGCAATCTCTCTCTCTCTCTCTCTTGACGGCACTGCCACAAGATGAAGTACAAAATAAAAAACATAAAAACACTACAGAGAACGGCACATGTCCTTAAACAAACCCATCGGCCAAGAAGAGCCGTCAAATCCATATACGGGGCTCCAGACCCGGAGGGTATACCTCCGGTCCTCCCCACCTGTGCCTTTCATCCTCGTCCTCATTCCTTTGCTCCCCCCTCACCTCCTCCTCCTCGTCCTCCTCATCCTCTTGGCCGTAATCAACATGGGTCCACGGCGCCGTGATGTTAAACATCATCTCGACTTCCTCCAGCCTCTGGTCCAAGTCCTCGCGCACGTCGACCTCGAGGTCCGCCAGCACCTGCTTCATCTCCGCAAACACCTCGTTCAAGATGAGTCCGGGGACGAGCGCCGGGTCGACGTTCATGTGCTTCCCCGTGCGGATCTCCCTCTCGGTGCGGTTCCTCACGATGTTGAACCACTGCCACAGCCGCCGGACCGTGTCGCGGTTCCTGGGCTCCGCGAGGTGGTGTCCGCCGTGCCGGACGTCCTCCCCGAGGAAGATCTCCGCCCGGCACCAGTTGCACTCCCTGGACTGGTCCGGGTTCTCGTGGAGCGTCTCCTTGCCCATCACCAGGCAGTCCGGCGAGAGGCCCCAGCCCACCAGCGGCGCCGAGCACGTCGAGCACTCCAGGGACTGTCTGCACACGGGGCAGTTGTGCGGCTCCCCGGCTCTCGTCCTGGTCCTTTTCCACTGCGCGAGGCATTCGTCGCCGATGATGTGCCCGCACCAGAGGATCACGGGCACCTCCTTTTTGTCATCGTTTCGATGCGAAGGATAAGCCTGCCAGTGGAACTGGCCACAGACGATGGTGTCGTCGGTGCAGATGATGCACGGGATGTCGATCTTGATGCTCTTGTCCTGCAGTGCCCGCATGTAAACGTCGCGAATCGCAGGCCAGAATCCGTCAGATCGCACGTGTAAGCTTGGCTCAGGGGTTTCGCCGGGGGGGCGAACTGGGCTTGCGCTTCCCACGGGTGCCAGTTTCTTGTTCTCCCCGGGCTCGCTCTCCTGATCGTCTCCCGAGTCGTCCTCTGGTTCGCTCTCCGAGTAGACCCTCGGGCTATCTTCCGAGTCTTCCTCACTGTCATCCTCGGAGTCTTCGCTAATGCCAATGGCAGCCGGGCCGGGCTTCTGTGTCACCTTGGTCTTCTTCGCTGGCCTCTCGTCATCTGTAGAATCCTCGGACTCTTCGGATTCCGACACCCTGCGCTTGCTGCCTCTGCCAACCCTCTTGGGCACGGGTTCGGGAGAGGAAGAAGGGGAGCTGCCCGATGAGGAACTCTCCTTTTCCCGACGGGAGGCGGCTCTCGTCTTCATGCCGTGGCAGCTGGCGACCGGGCGGGTGTTCTTCTTGGGAGCCATCTCGGCCGAATAGTGCAGCAAGTTTCGTGACCGCGGGTTCGCAGGAATACTCAGAAAGAAGAGCGGTGGTGCGGGAAGAAACCAAGAGCTGTAGTTGGCACTTGGCTAAGATGTGTTGAGTATGTTGGAAAAGGTGATGTCGAATCGGCTAATGAACAGCGAGTAAATAAGTGTGTGGTGGTGGAATGGTATTGAATTTGTCTTGTGTCTGGAATCTCGAACCATGGGAGAGAAGAAGCTGAGTTTCTATATACTCATCGTCCTCGGAGTATAGTCTACGACAGTGCAGCACACAACCCATTGTTTACGAAGCCGCAGGTACCATAAGTCAATGACCCTACAACTGCGTTGTTCTCGGTTCAAAGGAAGCTCAACTCGGCTGGACAACAGCCCAAAGACAGCTCGGCTGACGGTTATTCTTCACTGGCCGAGTTCCTTGTGCCCGGAGAACCGCGTTGTTCTGTCACTTGTTCTCAAGATCAGCTTGTCTCCCCTTTTTTGTTTATCTTTGCCAAGAAAACCCTCTTGTCTGGATTGGTTTCTATCAGTGCTGTTTTCTCAATGTGTCACATACAGAACAATCGTGTTGCTAATATTGCCTGGACAAGAGATTCTACACCAAAGCCCATCAGTATTCGACTCAACCCTAGAAATCCCATATTCGATGAGCAGACTGAACTGGGCCGACTGTTGCACTGTGATTTCACGGCTGAAGCAACAGCCTGGGTTCCCATTATCTTGACAACGATAACTTTAAGAGCTCCTTGATCTTGGCGCGCGTGTGTGTAGGGACTTTTGAGATATATGATGGATCCGTTTGCGACTAAAGTATGTTTCCTTTTCGTTTCTTCCCCCCGAACCCATTCACGATTCTTGCCGAAAACTATACGACAACTACTCCTCCCAACACCAATCCTCAATTAAATCGGTCGATGAACTTGACAACCTTCCGTCCGCCGGTGGACAGCTCGAACTCGTCGAGGCCGTCCAGGAACACCAGCCGGAACCGCTCCTCGTTGGCGGCGCACAAGCTGAAGAAGGTCCCAATCCGTCTCGTGAGCTCCTCCTTGGAGACGACGCCGTCGCCGTCGCCGCCGCCGCCGTTTCCGCTACCGCCCACGTCCTCGCCGGCCCGGAGCACCCGCACCTCGAGCCACGCCTCCTCGGACCCCTCGGCCTTGTCCAGCACCACCTGCCACTGCAGGATCCCCAGCCGCGCGTCGTTCATCAAGGGAACCAGGTTGCGGAACTCGTAGTACTCGCCGCCCCACTCGAAGCTGAACCGCCGGTCCCGGCCGTACAGCCGGAGCACGTACATGTGCTGCCGCTCCCGCGCCGGGAGCGCCGCCGCCGCCTGCGGGGGGAGCCGGTGCAGCGAGCCGATGTCGCCCGTGATGTAGCGCACGAGCGGGTTCCGCAGCCGCGTCAGCGACGTCTGGGCAATCATCCCGCGCTCGCCGTCCGGGACACAGGCCGAGACGGGGCTGGCGTCGTTCTCCGGCACGCACGTCGGCAGGATCTCGATCCGGGTCATCCGGTCGTCGACGATGAAGTCCTGGAAGTCGCCGTCCGACGAGGCGTCCTCCTGGTGGTGGTGGTGGTGGTCTCGCGACAGGTGCGTGCTGCTGCTGGCCGCGTAGGGCCCGCCCTCGGCGCTGCCCAGGATGGAGCAGATCTGGGTGTCCGGGCCGAGAACGGCGCGGATGTGGGCGCGTTGCGCCGCCGTGAGGCTCTCCGAGGTGTAGATGATCTTGTTGATGCTGAACTTGGCCCGCTCGTCTGGCGGGAGAGTCGAGATGTAATGTACCATGGACACGATCTGGCCCGAGTCGCCGCTCAACACGTTGGCGCTGTACTGCGTGACGAGCCGGACGACGGCGGCGGGCGGCATGTCGTGTCCTGCTGCAAGCACCGTGGCGCCGGCGTTTTCCAACAGCTCCAAGGTCAGGTCCAACGACCTATTCGAACGAGCGGCGGTTAGTTATGGACCATCCTCTCCCATCTCCTTTTCCCATTCCATTTTCCCGAACTTGTCTCCCTGTCATGGCGATGAACTCTCAGCAGCACGCACCTGTACAGATTCCCGGCGGAGTGCACCGTGACGATCCAGTCCTTCTCCGTCGCCAGCCCTATGTGTCGCAAGAAGCGACCAAAGAGCGCCCTCTGGCGGCGGTTTTCGTGGACGTCGGTTGCGAAGAAGAGGGGTTTCGACCCGGAACCGCCCCCAGTCGTGCTCGTGTAGATGCTCTGGCGGAAGGTGTTTTGGTGGCTCGGGTCGTTAATGAGGCGTTCAATGGCGGTATAGCTTGATAACCGAACGTACGGGTCACCGTCAGAGGCGTCCGCGGAAGTGAGCGAGGCCCAGATTACTTACAGGTCCTTCTTCCACAACAACGGCTGGCGCTTCAAGTCCATCTCGCCGGCTTCCCTTGCCGCACGTCTCCTCGCCTTCCGGATGGCGTCGGAATTTGGCGGGTACAGAACATGTGGGCTGTAGAACGGATGGATGCTCCTGATGGCTAGCACGTCCGCCAGGGAGAAAGCTCTATCGGGCTCCACCGGTGTCAGGTGCTCGTACGGCGAGCGTAGAGAGGACAACGAGGGTCGGACGAAGCACTGTGCGGTGTATGTTACCGACATCTTGAACTAACGTCTACAGCATACGACTGCGGGCTTGAGATGAGCAAAGTAGTCGCATGTCGTGGACGGCAGAGGAGAGCCGATGCTCTTATGAACCAAGGGAATGTGTGGCGATTCATCCTCTACTCTACGCGGTCCTCGCTTCATGATTCTGAACATGGCACATATTTGAGACCAGGGAGGGGGAGTATACAGCCCGGATCGCCTGAGACATACAGCAGCTCAGTTCCAGGGGGGGGGACCGTCATGAATGCAGAAGGCCCGCATCATCGAACCCAACGGCTCTCGAGCGCGCAGTATGCAACGAGCCGGCCAGATCCCCCGTGATGATTTGTCGACGTCGTCACACCAAAATAGGTTGCGGTTGGCCTCCTAAGTCCTCGAATGGCTCCTGCATGCCAATAGTTCCACGGCCTGCAGTGAGGCGTCGAGCAGTCGCTAATTCGTGCTGCGGAATACGAGAAATGAGGGTTCGTTCCCCCGCCCCTCCAGCTTCCCTTTCGCTGGGTGATCGATGACTCTGTACTACATTCCACAATGAGATTCCCGAGACACGGCCTGGGGTCTTTTACCCGCGGCCCTTTTGCTACTGTTGCTGGTGGTGACAAATTGACATGGCAATTCGGCTTCACAAGGCGGCCGTAGAATCAGACGAGCGTGGTGGTCGTTTGCGTTAGGGCTCGTTCAAGAAGCGGGCACGTTGGCAGGGGAGAAGGCCTCCAGTGTATATATCTCCAAGGCTCCGGTGAAAGACTCCTGGATCTGATTTGATGGTTGAAAAACGAAAGAGAGAGAGGTACGTAACATGATGGATCAAGGGCGAATGATGTCCATAGCAGCAGAAACAAGTTACGCGAAATCAATTCCACAAATGGACTTGCATCTCTTCGACTCTCATCCACTAGCGGGCCGTCGTGCAGCAAAACAGACACACCCTTGTCCCACGGATCGAACCGAAGACACGGAGAACGAATCCCACTTATGCGGCCCGCCGCCGCCCTCTCGTTCTAGTGTGGTCAAGGAGGGGAGGGAGGGTTGGGATGCATGGGACCAAATGATCCTCTGAACGAATCACATCATCCCGGTGTTGCGTTGCTGCGGCTATTCCGTCCGCCATAGGTCAGAGCCTGATGTGCCCAGGAGTCAGTTAGTCACTATTCGATCTCGCTCCTCTCCCCCGTCACGACTGACAAACCGACTCAAGAGGACCGAACGCTTAATACAGAAACCTCCAAAGCGCAAACGCCCCCAGCACAACCCCGCAGCCCAGATGCACCAGCCCCTTGCCCCCATCCCCCTTGCCCTCCTCGCCGCCCGCGGCCCCCACGATCCACCAGTCGGCGACGCCGACGCAGGCCGTCACGGCGAACAGGGCCGTGACGGCGTCCTCGTTGCCGCTGCCCTCCTGGTACGTCTCGAGCAGGACGAAGAGGGCGCCCGTGGCGAGGTCGCGGGCGGATTTCGCGTAGCTGAAGGCCTCGGGCTCGGCGGAGCGGGGCCGGGCGATGCCGAAGGCGTCGTAGACGGCGAGCGGGCGGACGAAGCCGAGGAGGCCGACGAAGGTCAGGCCGGTGCCGAGGAGGTAGCTCGGCAGCGGGGAGAAGGGGGACGCCAGGTTGAGTGACATTTTCTTGTTTCTTTGTTGTTTGTTTTTGTTTTCGATCGTTGATTGCTGTTTGCCCGCGCGGTATTATCGATGGTATTGTCGTTGTAGGTAGGGTGGGTTGTCAGTGGTCCGGGTTCAGAATGTCAGGAAACGTTTTGTTGGAGTACCTAGGTCACAGGTAGACCCCGAGAATCCCCCATCCGAGAGAGAGAAGGGGGGAGGGGGGTGTTTATGTATTTCTCGCTCCAACCAGCGTTCGTCTGAACATCTCAAAGGTTGGTCGGCCATGCGGCTCTCTCGAGGACTCAAGCTTCCCAAGCAGTTTGGATTCAGCGCTCCGATGCGAGCGGGGGTTGCATTGAGGGCACGGCAGACGCAGACCGTCCAGCTGTCATGGGACGCCCAAGCTCTCTTCCGTGCACCTCACCAGCTCGTACACCTTCAAATATCAGGAGAAAATCCGTCTCACAATGAGAGCACGCGGGGGTGTAGATGTAAGAGATTGAAAAAGTGCACTGGGCAACGTCAAGGCCGGCGGGTGCTGAACTGCACTTGAACAGGACACACGTTCTGCATGCGCCGGCGCCCCGGGCCATCTCGCCGGAGACACGGAAGCCGAAGCCCCACTCACGGCGTCTCCACCTCCCGGGCATTGTCCCGAATCTCGGTAAGGATGATAGCGCGCACTGAACTAGGCAGGAGCCAAGCAATCCTCCTCTCTGCCCCCCCTGTCGTCTGTCGCCTATCGCCTGTCGAGCATCCCAATCCACCGTCTCCGTCACCAGCAGCACAGGTCGCGTCGCAAGAACGGAGGACAGACAAGACAGGACACCCCCCGCGATGGCGGCTCTCTTCTTCCTTCATCCACGGCAGTCTTCGCCTCCCGCCCTCGCACCACCCCCGTAGACCTGACCCGCCGAATCTCGCGCATCGTTGACACGACCACCGACGGCCGCGATGCTAGCCCGCCCGTCCCTCGTCCTCGCGACGCTCCTCGCGACGCTCCTTGCGACCGCCGCCGCGATAGGCGTCGCCGTCTCCGCCGAACGCGCTGCCAGCGGCGTCGCGACCGACATCGACGTTGGTTTCGACGCGCAGAAGCACCCCTTCGTCTACGACCTGCCCACAAGTAAGCGCATCCAACCTCCAACCTCCTCTCCCTCCCTTCTCCTCCCCATGCGAGGAGCGATTGGCTTTGCTGACGCGCCCCCCTCGCGACGTACAGCCTCCTCCTCCGGCCCTCCGAACGAAAAGGACGGCATCCCAGCCGCGGCGTTCTACGACGGCACGAGACCCGAGATGAACGATGGCGCCGCCGTCGCCGCAAGGCCGAGGACCACGACGCAGTCATCGGCGGGGAGCAGGAGGGCGCGGCCGCCCGGCCCCGAGGCCGCGAGGTATCGGGGTCTCCTGCTGACGACGATCCTCGTGTGTCTCGTCGCGTTCGGCATCGGGACGATCCTCGGCTGGATCTGGCCCGACGGGCTGAGGTCGGAGTGGTAGCAGCGTGGGGTTGTCGTTCAGCAGCAGTGTAAGAGCAATACTGGACGTGTGTGTGTGTGTGTGTGTGTGTGTGTGTGTGTGTATACTTATGTTTGTGTTCATGCGTTTCTGCATGTTTAACCGCAACACTCTCCGGCCGTCTTTTCTAGGCGCTCATGGGCCAGGCCCTACCGTGTTGGCAACGAATAAAACCAACTGAACCCAACCGTTTCTCCTTTCCTACTCTCTCATCGATGTTCTCCTGCGCGTAATCCGGAAGCTCGGTTCGCTCAGCTTGCTCAGCAGACGCAGCGAATTCCCATTAGCTAAGAGCATGGTTATTTACTAGCAGCTGCCTGCACCCCGCACGACGCGCTCGATGCACCAGGCCGTGTGGCTGGCGAGACGCTGGTCAGCTGGCGTTCCCTCCCCCTCTCCCCTTTCCCCTCTCCCAGGAACGCCCGGACGGCGCTTTGTTGCGGGGAAAAGTTGGCGTTTGGCGTCAGACACACGGTTGTTTCCAAGGGTTGTCCCTCCCGAGTGCCGAGTCCTCCCCGCTAGCTCACGGCTTGTTCAGTCTTGAGACGGCAATTCTCGGCCCAAGGCCTGTTTCTGTTTGTTGACTTGACGGACCTCTTCAGAGATGGGCGACAATTGTCTCTGACACGCCTTGGAGAAGCTCTATCTAGAAGATGGAGCATAGCACAAGACTAGAGACTCGTCGACAAACTAAGTCTTCGGAACACTCCACTCTCTGCTCACCGTCCCCCCTCTCCCTCATCGACATGGAGGAGCCACACGCGCGCCTTGTGCTCCCTTGTCGGCTCCCTTATCTGCGGCTCCAACACGAACCAACACTAAATAGTGACACCCTGCAGTGAGCCGACTCCAAGCGGCCTATGAAACCGGTCCCACGACTCCCCTGAGCCGACTGCGGGGTTGGGCCCGGCTCCCCCAAAGGGCGTGATGCTCCCTATTCCGGGGACTGTGGGCCACTTTGTGCCCGTCCGTCTGTGGAATGATGCTGGCCCAGTGGTCCCGGACGTACTCTAGGTATAAGTCTGCTTTGACCGCCCCGTCACCGGGAGCTCGATCCGACTTCAGTCAAAACCAACCCCCGCCGGCCTTTTCCTCCCCTTCTGTTCTGTTTCAGTCCCCGAGTTATTCCCATTCAGACCGTTCTCCCAATACCTGTACTCATTGTGTAACTTCTTTGCCAGGGCGCGTCATCCCTGTCGAATCCCTCCTTCCATTGGCTAGAGATCAGAAGCGTCTTCTCCGTTCGACTCGACTGACCAACAAGCAAGGCCCTCACTGTATCCGGGAAACGTTGTTATCAATCGCACTCGGCATTTGATAATACCCCGCCCCCCTTCCCTACCCTAGCCCATCATGCCCTTCAGACACTCTCCGGGGCCCATGGTCGCACGCTGCTTACGTGCGGCCGGGCCTGCAGCACCGGGTGGGCGAGCAGGCCAAGGGTTGGCCAGGTTTAAGCAGACGCTGGCCGGTGTCGGCGGCCCAGGTCGCCGCCAGCTTGCCGCCTTCTCATCCGTGGCCCCGCTGCATCGAGGCGGGGGATCTGCATCGTCGCCGTCCTTTGACGCTGCTATAAAGCCGCCGCCATCCCGGCCCGTCGTGGAAGACGAGTTCAAGACCGTCATCGACCAGGCCCGCCACCTTTCGTCACAGTCAACCGAGATGTATACTGCCTCGTTCGCCTTCTTCGAGGCCTTGTGGGACGCCGGCGTCACCCACTGCTTCGTAAACCTGGGTTCCGACCACCCCAGCATCATTGAGGCCATGGTAAAGGGCCTCAGGGAGAAGAAAGGAAGCTTCCCTCGAATCATCACATGTCCTAATGAAGTAATACATCCCATCCCATTCCATTCCTTTGCGTCATCACGTCTTTCTTTACTCATCATGCTGACCATGAACGCCAGATGGTGGCCATGTCCATGGCCGACGGATACGCCCGCCTGACCGGAAAGCCGCAGTGCGTTATTGTTCACGTCGACGTGGGAACCCAGGGCCTCGGCGCCGCGGTGCACAACGCCTCGTGCGGGCGCGCGCCCATCCTCGTCTTCGCCGGCCTGTCCCCTTTTACTCTCGAGGGCGAGCTGCGCGGCAGCAGAACCGAGTACATACACTGGATCCAGGACGTCCCGGACCAGAAGCAAATCGTCTCGCAGTACTGCCGCTACTCCGGCGAGCTGAAGACGGCCACCAACGTCAAGCAAATGGTTAACCGCGCCTTGCAATTTTCCAGATCCGACCCCCAAGGGCCCGTGTACCTTTGCGGCGCGAGAGAGGTCATGGAGGCCGAGATCGAGCCTTACAGTATCCGCCAGAACGAGTGGGACCCCGTCGAGCTCGGCGGTCTCCCAAAGAGCGCCGCCAACAACATCGCCGAGGCGTTGGCTGGAGCCAAGGAGCCCCTCGTCATCACAGGGTTCGGCGGCCGGAATCACGAGTTCCCGGCAGCGCTCGTCGAGCTCGCCAACACGGTCAAGGGCCTACGGGTTGTCGACACGGGCGGGAGCGATATGTGCTTCCCCGCAGACCACCCTGGATGGCTTGGTCTTCGATTCGGCATCGACGAAGCCGTCAAGACGGCCGACGTCATTCTCGTCCTCGACTGTGACGTTCCGTGGATCAACACGCTGTGCCACCCCAGGAAGGACGCCAAGATCTTCCACATCGACGTCGATCCGCTGAAGCAGCAGATGCCCGTCTTTTACATTGCCGCGCAGTCGAGATACCGTGCGAGCAGCCTGCAGTCAGTCGAACAGATCACGTCTCTCCTCAAGGGGCAGTTTGCTGCGCAGCTCGAGTCGGCAGAGGCCAAGGACCGCGAGGCCAAGGTCAAGGAGTCACACAAGCAGCTGTTGGCCAAGATCGAGGAGAAGGCTCGGCCCAAGGCGGACGGCGAGTTCGGAACGGGCCACCTTTCGCGGACGCTGAAGAAGCTCTGCCCCGAGGACACCATCTGGGCGATCGAAGCCGTGACCAACACGGTGTTCGTACACGACAACCTTCAGCCCACGCTGCCCGGCTCGTGGATCAACTGCGGCGGCGGCGGCCTCGGCTGGTCCGGCGGCGGCGCTCTGGGCATCAAGCTGGCGACCGACTTCGAGAACGGCGGCAAGGGCAAGTTTGTGGTGCAAATCGTCGGCGACGGCACGTTCCTGTTTTCGGTGCCGGGCAGCGTGTACTGGATTGCCAAGCGGTACAACATTCCCGTGCTGACCATCATTTTGAATAACAAGGGTGAGTGCCGAAGAGCAGAACGTCCGGTTGCGATTCGAGGTGTGTGTGTGTGAACTGACAAAATCGACAGGATGGAACGCGCCACGGCGGTCGCTGCTGCTGGTGCACCCCGACGGTGAAGGGTCGAGGGCGACGAACGAGGAGATCAACATTTCGTTCGATCCGGCACCCGACTACTCGGGCATCGCCAAGGCGGCGGCGGGCGGGGATTTGTTCGCCGCGCGGGTCGACAAGCTGGACGAGCTAGAGGGCGTGCTCAAGGAGGCTATCAAGACGGTGCAGGGCGGACAAGCGGCGGTGCTGGATATCAAAGTGGCCATGGGATCATAGATATGAGGCTGAAGCGAGGGTTAGAAGTGAGGGCGGTCCGAAATTGAGACCGTATTCTCTCTAGTGAGATGTGAGTTGATGATGCATGGCTAGCGTCCACCCGGAAAGGCTCACGAGTAGACGAGGCCATATTCGTAGATACAGTATCCGTTCGTAGACTGAAGAGGGTTCAACCCGGTGAATAGAGTCACGGGACATTTGAGGAGTGTTGGGATACGATGGCGCGCGTGTGCATGTACTGACTGTACTTAATCGCGTGATACGGGTGCATTGGATGACCCCGGCGGAGGGGCCCCGAGTCGTGAAATGTCCCGTGCCATGGTTGATTCATCATGGCTGCTGGCTTGGGGCGGCATTCTGCAGATGCAGATGCAGCAGATTCAAATGCGACCCCGAGGATGACGAGATGGATAAACTAGGTATGTAAGATGGCCCTTGATGGTGTTGTTTGCTGGTGTTGTTTGCTGGTGGCGTCACCTAACCCAGCGGGTAGATCTCGCCGTCGAACCGGCACAAAGTCATTCATGTCCGTCAGTGATAGTGTGTGTGGGTGTGGGAATAATTGAGTAATGACCTTGTCTCTGCATCGTGTGCCAACGATAAGAAGAGATAAGAAAAGAGCGGACGAGGCAATCGCTGACCTGGAGCGCTCCGTGGATTTGTGTATCCACTCTGGTCTGGTCATTTGACAAGAAAAGAAGACCCTTCAAGACCCCACTGTCAGCCACACCTTGTACTGATGGTATTCTCCATATTAAAACGGGGGTACAGGGGTGGTGTCACCGGCGTGTGTGCCAGCACTGGCCAGGCGGGTGTCTGTGCCCCCTGTCCAACGTCAACCACCACCACATGGTCCTGGGAAGGTGCGATGGCAGTAGGCAGTGGTGGGGGAAGGTGGAGGAGGAGGAGGAGGAGGAGGAGGAGGAGGAGGAGGAGGAGGGATTTGGAGCAGCTTTGCGACTGAGAAGGAACGAAGGGCGAGCGGAAGGTTATCTCTCGACAGAGGGCAACAAGCTAAAGTCAACTGTTGCGCAAGCCTTGAGCACCCCTAAATCTGGACTGTACAGGTAGGTAGGTAGTCAGAGGTTTTCATTATTAGTGTCCAAGTGTCCAGCATGCAGTAGACCCACCACATCCGGCCAGGTTGCGGAGGACGGAGGAGTACTTGTACTCAGCAGGGAAA
The DNA here is from genome assembly GCF_001672515.1 of Colletotrichum higginsianum IMI 349063. NCBI lineage: Eukaryota > Fungi > Ascomycota > Sordariomycetes > Glomerellales > Glomerellaceae > Colletotrichum > Colletotrichum higginsianum. The sequence goes on from NC_030955.1 coordinate 5,646,088, forward strand.
CCCCTCAGCTGAGCCACGATGTTGATGGGATGTCGCCGCTGGAGCCGAGCTCCATTTGCCGCCTGCCTGGGACAAGTGATAAGGACGCACTCCCAAAGAAGCCACACCACCCATTCCCGATGGGCAGGCACATGCTGTTCGGTCCTTCCCACGCTCGGTGTTGTTTGTTGCAAGTGAGAAACTGCAGTTCGGGTTGAGGCAGGCAGGAGGCACATTGACAAGTAGATGGATTCCTACCTAGGCAGTAGGTAGGTAGGCGGCACCTAGTTAGGCAGGGGGACCTTCCTCACATAGGACGTGAAGCAAGTACGAGATCAACACGACGACAGACGCCTTCCCCCCATTCTCAAGTCCCTAGGTACGGATAGGTCCCTAGGTACCTACCTACCTACCTACCTTACCGATGGCAAACGTGCAAACGAGGGCCGCCTTGCATCGTTCAGAGGCGGACCAGCCACTTCCCTCCCTTCTCTCTCTCTCTTCTCACCTCATTCTCCATTCTCTCCTCTCCACCCCTTCGCCTCATCTCCCCAAAATCCCGGTGATCGCTCTGAACTATCAAATTTCTCCAAAAAAACTAAACCAAACTAAAATTTAATAAAATAAAAAATCGTCACCGGCTGCCCGCTGCTCACATCAAAAACAACCGCGCTCCCCTCCCATTTCATCCCATCCCATCCCGTCCCGAACCCGACAACGGACGGAGGTTCTTCAATATCACACAACAAGTCGAGAACGACCAAGGATCTCTTTGCCCGCCTCGCATCAGGTCGTTCTGGACTCATTCTTATCCACTCCGCACAGGCTGTCGGATGGCAGTCGACTGATACATACCGCGGTCACTTGATTTATTGGCTACGCCTTTCTGCTGCTACAGCGACTCCAACTTCGGGCCCCTTCGCTTACACGGCTCGTCGAGCTCGTTCCCGGTCGAGTCACCCGCCACGAACAACAAACAGCAACAAGAACAGCTACAGCAACAACAATAGCAATACGACTTCGCCCCTCTGTCCCCTGCACGGCGCCGGCGACGTCCGCGGCATCACACCTCATCGAATCGCGCCAGCTGCATAGCACATCAGGCAGACGCCACGCAAAGCCTGCTGTTCGGCCGCATCCTGTCGCCTTTTTCGTGCGTCCCTCCTGGGCTTCGCCTCCAGCATCCGTCCCTCTTCCCCGACTCCAATCCTGCCCTGAACCAGCTGCAGTGTCGCTTGATTATCGCTGCACCTTGCAACTCCAACACTCGAGACGATCGCCGATCCATCCACCGCGACGGGGATGCCGTGTCCTCTGCTGTCTTCCTCGCCTGCTGCATGCCTGCAGTTCCCCGCACTAGCTTCTAGATCAGCACAAAATATTGCGCTCTGTCACAAGCACCTCCTTTGCCAATAATTCCCGTTGCGAGGTCGCGAGGTCGACAACCACTACTGCCGTCACCACCAGCGGTTTTTGCCCCGCGCAACACACTGCAAGCCGAACCACCTGAGTTGCTCAGTTGTACTTCAGACTCGCTCTCGACCGCCAGTCGATATCGATGCCCTGTCGTACCCCGTCGTAGCATCGTCCTACCTCGGTCGTGCTTTCTTTGCCCTACTCTGGCCCTTTATCTTCCGCAACCGAACGACCACGATCCCATTTCGGTCGACCCACGAACGATTCCTGCGAAATTAACCGTTTCTTTTTGTTCTAGACAACAATTTAGCCTGTCCCAGAACGGACCAACATTACATACCCCTCTCGTGTCTCGCGTGCCGGCCAGTCGCGCAATACAACCAGCCCGCCGGCGAAATATTCTGGCGTCCCCTCACCCGGCAAGCCGAACCAGGCCGAGGGAAATTGCACCTTTGTAAAGAGCAGGATTTGATATCATGATAGTCGTCCCAAGCACGTCAAGGATACCCGCACCACCAGACAGCCCTCCTTCAGGGCTTTACCCATCGTTACCCGCCTGTGTATAAGCATCAGATGCTCTCCGTCGCCCACACCGACCCAATCGAAATACCCTCCTTCCGCTCCGTCATAGCTTCTGTGGCGCCTACAACACACTCACTGCATCTCCCCCAGCAGCACGACGAACCAAAGACAGCAATGTCGCCCAAGCCCGACGAGGGCATGCCTCCCCAGCCCACAGAGTCGAACGCGAACGAAGTCCCCGACCTGCCCCCGCCGCCCAATCCTTCGTCCGACCCGAGGCTCAGCATCGCCAACAGCGACAGCCCTCCGAACGTGCCCGAGAATGACGACATCTTCAAGTTGTCGCCGCGATCGGCAATGAAGCTGCTGAGCGGCGGCATCGAGGCTCTTGTGCGAATTACGGGCGACATCCCGCCGACGCCGCCGCCCACGAGTCCGACATTGCCCAACATGCGAGGCATGGCGGCCGAGAAGGCACTCATCCGCTCCAACTCGGAAAAGAACCTGGCGAGAATGCGCCAGGAGGCCGAGGCAGCCATGAGCCACTCCCACCCGTCCCCGCGCCGGCCGCCCATGATGTCCCAAATGAGCGGCTCCAGCGGCTCCAGTGGCTCGGCGCCGCAACCAATAGACGGCGTCCACCTGCGGCAGACGCAAAGCCCGACAACGCCTCCGCCGCCTTCGAGGCCGCCCGAACCATACATCATCATTGGCGAGAACTCGCAGCCGATCAACCTCCAACACAGCGCCATCACGCGCAAATTCTACTCGAAAAAGCCGCCGCCGATTGGCATCGACGAATACCTCGCGCGTATCCACCGGTTCTGCCCGATGAGCACTGGGGTGTATCTCGCGACGAGCTTATACATCCACCGTCTGGCGGTGGAGGAGCAGACGATACCGGTGACGAGACGGAATGCGCATCGACTGGTGCTGGCGGGGCTCCGGGTGGCGATGAAGGCGCTGGAGGATCTCAGCTATCCGCACAGCAAGATGGCCAAGGTCGGGGGCGTCAGCGATCTGGAGCTTGCTCGGCTCGAGATCAGCTTCTGCTTCCTGGCCAACTTTGAGCTCGTGGTGCGAGAAGACACGCTGAAGAAGCACTGGGAGGTGTTGAAGAAGGAGCAACCACTAAAGCTCATGCACCCTAATCTCCCGGGTCTGTCGTTGAACCGACCGCCAAGGAACACGGCTTCCACCGAAAAAGAGAATGAATGCGACTGAGACGCGCAAGGCGATGCCAGCGAGGTGGTAGGGGTAGAAGAGGCCACATGTTTCTCCGACACCTCCGAAGAGATTGTGGAAGGGGGGACGAAGTGGAAAAGACAGAGAGAGAGATAGAGAGAGGGAGAGAGGGAGGCATTGGGAGGAGGAAGAAGAAGGAGCACGCATGATGAACAAGTTGCATTGCGGCGGTGTACTCTGGGTAAATGCAGGACGGATGCAATTAGCATCTGTATCGCGCGGCACACTGGGTTGGGTGACGAGGGCGGCGGCGGCGGCGGCGGCGGCGGAATATGTGTTGAGCATGAATAACGGGCGGGGCACTTTTTTGATTCTTGTTTTGTTAGAAATGCATGCCGCCACGCAAGTCGACGATACCCGGCGTTGGTGTTGGTCCTTGGTTCTCGGTTTTTTGGTTCAAACCCGGTCTTTCTTTTCCAGCTTCCCTGTGAGCCTCACTCGTCGGACGGCGTATCTGCATCTGTACACGATGATGAATGTGTTGATATGTTATTCGATACACGATAGGACGCGGAAGTTAATCTTATCTGTTATCGCGTCTCGCTTGACAGGGGTCAGAGCTCTGGGACTGCCCGCGGTACGGTTGGGTTGGGTTGTACCTGGCCGTTCCTGGCCGTTCCTGGCAGGGAGGGAGCTTCAGCTTCAGCTGTAGCTGCAGCGCACGCGCGCACTGAGCTCGGAGCTCTAAGCTTCTCTCAAGCCCGCGCTGGAACCACAGAAGCCTCCCCTCGTTCTGTATGTCTACGAGCGAGTTTTGCGCCTTTGCCTTTTTGCCTTTTCCATCTCCCATTCCCCTCTGCCAAAGCTAACGCGGCATTAACAGTCGACCACGCTCATTTCCTTCTTTCTTTAGGATCCCCCTTCTGTTACGAGAGTCTCGGCGACCAATTGGCCTCTTTACGGACAAGAACGATACGCGCCTCAACAAACACGAGAGAAGAGAGAGAGAGAGAGGAGAGAGTCACGGTCGCGTGCCGCCACAGGACCAACCGAAGTAGATACGCGGGAAGAACGAGGAGCCCGTTGCATTGTCGCAAACCGTCGCAATGGCCGAGGAACTCAGCAACGACCCCGAGATCGTCGAGGACGCTCCCGCGAACCCTGCCGGCGCCGATGTCGAGATGGAGGGCGTCGGGGAGGATGACAACGCCAACGCCAACGCCAATGCCAACGAAAGGGACCTCCCCTTCGCCGAGGGCGGCGAGAACGACCCCGTCGAGCCGCGCACGACCTTTGTCAGCTACCTGTCGAGCCCCGTCGTGACTCTGCTGGTCGGCCGGGGCGAGTCAGAAGCCATCGTCACGGCCCACCAGGCCCTGCTGGTGAAGAGCCCCTTCTTCAAGGAGGCCTGCGCCCAGTTCAGCGACGACGGCAGCGTACGTGTCTTTTCCTCGTCTCTGACGGCCCCGTCCGTCTCCCCGGTATCACCCGTCGTCCGCTAACATAATGCGCATCCGCGTATACAGCCGCGCCAGGTCGAGCTCGTTGGCGAGGATCTCGACGCCGTCGGCTGCTTCCTCGAGTACCTCTACACGGGAGAGTACTTCCCCCGCAAGGTGGCCGGCTCGCGCACCCTCGAGGAGGACCCCGCGACGCCCGACGTCGACACGGACGGCGCCCAGCTGCTCAAGCACGCGCGCGTCTACACCCTGGCCGAGAAGTTTGGCGTGCCCGGCCTGCGCACGCTGGCCAGCTCCAAGATCCACTGCGTCAACTCGACGGCCAAGGGCGAGATCGCCTACGCCCGCTACGTCTACGCGTATACCAGCAAGGACGACACTACCATCCGCGCCCCGGTCGCCAGCTTCTGGGCCACCCGCTCCCACACCCTGCGCTCCGAGGCCGAGGAGGAGTTCCGCTCTCTGTGCTTGGAATACCCCCAGTTCGGATACGACGTGCTCAGTATGCTATTCTGCCGCGACGCGCTACTTTCCCGTCTGTGACGAGACTGTTACTGACTTGTCGCTAGCCCGTGTCCTCGACGAGAAGCTCAAGAGAGAGCGCAACGACAAGCTCCATCCTTCATCGTCCACCGGCAGCGCCCGCAAGCGCGCGCGTCACAGCCAGATCTAGAGCATGTTGTGAGAGGGGCATCGGGCGCGTTTGTTACGCGGGCGTCTGCTGTTCTGGGGTTACCACGTCGGCTGTTTTTCTCTGTCTTCCCTTTTTTTCCCTCTTCTTTTCTTTTCTTCTTTTTTTGCGAAACGGCCCTGTAGTTCCATTATTGAGCGTTGATCTGCCACATGCGTATGCTGATGCGAGAAGCATGATTCCCGGCAACAAGCCCCCATGTCTTGCTGTGCGATGGCCACATGGGAAGATCTGGAAAAGCTGGTTGGTACGGCTGCTATTTACCGATTTGCCGCGTTTGGGAGCGAGGAGCGAGGAGCATTGTGCATATGTACATGTAGCCACCATGAAGTAACTTCATCTATCCGCAAGTTGTCTTCCTCTTCCTGATACCTGAGCCCCGGTGTTGCACGTTGGGAACTCTCTGCGGCGCTGTAAAAAATCCTTTGCAGACGCCATCGTGTCCGGGGGCATGGGGGAGTATATGCTGATAGTCTTGGTGTTGCGCCACGGCTGGACCTTCGCCACTGCTGTAGCTATCGAAACATGCAGGCCGACACGTACACGGCACTCGGCGAGTCTCGGTGAACGTCCCGCTCACCCATACGGGGGAGGGGAACATGCGGGGGAGGGGGGAGGGAATCTGGGGTCGGACCATAGGCCGTTCTTGGCGCAAGACGGTTTCCCCGCCAAGTCGGAGGACGATGCTCCATTCAACCACCCGATGCGCCTTTGGGACGTCAGAACAGGGCCAGAAGAGAGCAGAGGGGACTGAGGTTGAAGAGGGATGTATGGATGGATGGAGGGAGGGGCCGGGGAGGGGGGGGGATGCTCGGTATTTAAGCATCATCGTCTCTCTCGCCTCTCAGTGCCTGCCCCCTACTTTCTCAAGTCCGAGCGACGCGATGCGTCTGATCGACATATTCAACCATTGCCCCTCGGTCCTCGAATCTTCACTAATACGCCTGCTGGTGAGACCACAACAGCATATCACATCACCGGAGGAGGAGGAGCAGCAGCAGCTGCTAGCCCAGCATGACAGCCTCGCTCACCAAGCTGCTCGGCCTCGCCGCTTACACCGGTCTCGTCGCCGTCACCGTCCCCTACGTCCAGCAGCACCACCGCGACATCCTCCCCTCGCGTGTCCTCGATGCCTTCTTGCCGCGACACCCAGCAGGGGATGTCGCCGACGGCGGCACCACCCTCGCGGACCCGTTCGTGTGCCATGCGCAGAACTACACGACCCAGATCGTCTCGCTCGACCCGCTCGTCGTCTACATCCACAACTTCCTCGGCGAGGCCGACATCGCCGCCCTCCTCGCCGCCGGCGAGCCCGCCTTCCGGCCCAGCCACGTCGTGAAGCACGGCCGCACGCAGGGCACGCCCGACCGGACCTCGTGGTCGGCGGGGCTCCCCGCCGACGACGCCGCCGTGCGGTGCGTGCTGCGCCGGGCCGAGGCCTTCATGGGCACGACGCTGGCGCCGGGCCGCGACGAGATCGGCCCGCCGCAGCTGGTGCGGTACACGGCGGCGCAGCGGTTCAACCTGCACCACGACTGGTACGACGCGTTCCAGCCGGACCGGGTCGGGGGCCGCGACCGGCGGTGGAACCGGGTCGCGAGCTTCTTCGCCGTGCTGCAGGACGGGTGCACCGGCGGCGAGACGTGGTTCCCCGCGCTCCGGGCCGTTACGCCGCAGCACCTGCGGGACGAGCGGGAGGGCGAGGCGCCCTGGCGGAGGCACGAGGACGGCGGGCTGGCGTTTCGGCCGGTGAGGGGCAACGCCGTGTTCTGGGTGAACCTGCACGCCAACGGGACGGGCGACGAGAGGGTCCTGCACGCGGGGCTGCCGCTGGGCAGCGGGTTGAAGACGGCGATGAACATCTGGCCGAGGCGGTATATCGGGCCCGAGGCGTGGGCGGAGGGACAAGAGCCGCGGGAGGAGGAGGAAGAGGGGGAGAAGGTGGGTGATCGGCAGGGCAAGCAGGAGGAGGTGGTAAAGAAGGAGGAGGAGGAGGAGGAGGAGGAGTTGGTTGTTGATGATGCAGAGGTTGATCCTATTTAGACGGGGACTTGGGTCAACGTATTGTTCCTAGAGGGTTTCCCATGTCGGCTCTGGCATCTTGTTTTTGTCATGAGCTACCGTAAGAAAGCTGCGAGAAAGATCCGGTCAGCCAGTTTCTTAGAGACAAAAGTGCTCTCTTGGATTCTATGTTGTCTCAGCACCTTTCAGCCATGTCTTTTTTTATGAAAGGAACTTAACAGGCCTTCCATCACACAAGATCTACCAATACTCACTCAAGGATTCCATGATTTAGGTATGTCAGTAAGGATCACGCAAGGCTTGGTTCAATCCTATAGTGTAAGTCTTACAACATCCAGCGTCTCCATGGCTTGAGTGGCCATCTCTTTCCTCTGTACATCTGCCTCTTTTGGCATTGCGCTCAGGTTCTCCATGTTTACTCGTTGCGCTCACTCTTCACTCTTATTGCCCTTGGCTGGGAACATGACCATGAAAGTGGCCCGTCTGGCGATGAGTTGGCTCACTGACGGCCTCATCACCAACCCCCGTAGGCCATATGGCCACCCACCCCCTTCGCCTGTCCTCTTAGATACCTTCCTCTTTTCTATTCATATTTTCCTTCTCGAGTTTTCTTTTCTCCTCCTATCCCTCGCGGCGCGTCTCTTCCTCCGCCTTCCACACCAAAGTCGCGTCTCTTCCCCCTTCGAAATACCCATACACCAAGCCTCTACTTTGCTTATTAGCCTTCATCCTCGCTGCTGATCTGGCCTCCTCGACTCGTCAAGGCTCGGTGTATCTATCCATTGTCTTTGTTGTTTTTTCCTTTTCTCTTCGCCATAACCGTTACGAGTTTCGTTGTCGTCGAAAGATAAACAAGCAACATTCAACGCTTCTCACCGACAGCCATCCGTCTCTCTACCCTTTTCCTCGCAGTCATACTCTTCTAAGAATCATCGAATCGCTACTGTGGCATCACCATAATCAAGAGATTGTTTTATCCAATCCAAATCAACCGAAAATGGCCGACAACGTCCCCCGAGAACCGGCCACCACCGCCGCCCCCATCCCGCCTCTCGTCACGCTCACCGAGTGTCGCTGGCGGTGGAAGGGCCGGCTCTACGACACGTCCGAGATCCCCAAGGACTTTGTCTTCGGCGTTCAACCCCTCGAGCGCGTCATCCTCCCCCGCGATGCCGACAACATGGTCGTCCTCGGGGCCCTCAAACGAGCTCATCGACGCTACAAGACCGACATCAACCTGTCCGAGGACTCGTACTACGCCGGCGTCGAAGGCGGCCTCTTCGTCCCCGTCTTCATCCGCCTGCACGGCAGCAGCGCAGACCCGAACATGGACAACTCGTACAGCGGCGTCATGTTCGGCAACGGCGCGACCAACAAACGCGGCGGCCTCATCGTCCCGCCCGTCGACATGCTGCGGCCTCGCCAGCTGGCCTTCCTCAAGACCCAGTCCCTCGGCCCCGAGTTCCTCCCCAAGGGCACCATCCCCTTCCGACAGGTCTCTCGGGGCGAGAGGGAGCAGCACCTGCGCAACCAGCAAGAGGCGTTCTCCACGGGCCAGCCATGCCCCGTCCTGGTCGAGGACCCGGCCGCCAAGCCGGACTATCACGTCTTCCAGCATCTGAAGGTGGGGAACTGGGAGCCCTTCATGATGGACATGCCCAAACTCGACAGCATCAGGGTGCCCAAGAGCCTCGTCGACGAGGTCGAGTCGTTTCTTGCCAAGTACCCGCGCGACATCGTGCCCGTCAACCTGGCCGTGTCCATGGCCATCGCCTGGGCGGCCTACTGCAACACGACCGAGTACCAGCCCGAGCTGGCGTCGAGCAAGAGACGCCGCCCTCCCATCCCCCCGAGCCTGACGGGCGACCTCGTCCGCCCCGTCCCGTACGTCGACCTGGCCGTGCTCATCCTGTACTCGACGCATTACTTCCGCCTCCACGAGGAACACGGCCTCTCGGCCTACGCCCACATCTTCCGCGTCGTCTCGGCCCTGTACGCCAAGGACACGCAGTTCAACGAGGCTTTCAAGATCGACCCGGACGACATCGACCACGGGTTCGTCTTTGGCTGCGTCAGGGCGCTGAATCTCCGGGACGAGGACTGGGAGGAGATCGTGCCCCCGTCCTTTGACGGGTCCCGGCTCGTCATGCCCCTGAACTGCGGAACCCGCAGGCCGCCGTCGCCCGAGCTGACGGCGACGCTCATGATGCCCGACATCTACACCCTCGGCTTCCCCGGCTACACCAACGAGGGGAGGAAGGGCCACGGCGACGTGATGCGCCGCGTCATGATGCATAGGACTTGGGTGCCCCAGCACATTCTCGACCGCAACGAAGGGGACCCCCTCGATCAGGAGTACCTCGGCCTCGAGTCCGTGACGCCGTACCGAGACCAGGACCGCCACCAGCTCTGGACCGCGCCCGTGACGGAGGTCCGCTCCCCCTTTCCCAGGATCACCGGCGCCGCCATCGATACGCTTGCTTTCCTCTCGAAAAAGGTAGATAACAAACTGCAGAAGAAGCCAGTCGGTACCCCTAATGCCGGGAACTGTAACGTGACCAACGCGAACCAGCTGGTGTGCTCGCGCAAGTCCGTCGTCGACATCTTCACCGACTACTTCCGCGCGCATATCGCCGACCTCCGCATGGCACAGGACGCCGGCCACATCTCGGAGCTCGTCACCCTCGGCCCGGACGGATATCTCGCCTGGCCCCTCCGGTCGGATCGAGACGTGGACGCCCCGACGCTGCCCCGGGAGATCGACATCGGCCAGCTGCTCGCCGAAGATGCCGCCCGCAACGATCCCCTCTCCGCCGAGGACCGCCTCTTGTTGAAAACGATCGTCGAGCGGGACCTCGCCGGGGACAAGCATGTCGCCCGCTGTCTTGAACCGCTCCGCCTCCTTGACATCAACGACCCGGGCCTGAGCAAGAGTCGCCTCCGTGGCGTCCTCGTGGCCGCTGTCCGACCCGTACGTGAGATGATGGACCGGGTCTTGTCGTACAGCAACTCTGTCCGCGACGACGACAACGCCGAGGTCGCCGCCTTCGTGGACGAGCTCGTGAAGCCGTGCTGCGGGCTCCTGGGCCTCGGGGCCGGCGGCAGCCTCGTTCAGTGCATGGAAGCCATCCACGGCGCCGAGCGGGAGCTGCACGCGGTCCTCACCAACGTCGGCTTCGTCGTCAAGTACCAGCGCGGCAACGCCGACTTCTTCCGGGTCGCCATGGGCCTCGTCACGGGCGCCGCGTGCTTCGGCTACCTCTCGAGGCTGGCCCTGCTCTACGACCGCCTCTCGGGGATCCCGGTGGAAATGGCCGACGAGAAGAAAAAAATGATGGCGTGGGAGTCGGTGTTCAGGCTGGCGGTGGCTGGAGAAGACGCGGGCATCTGACGGCCCTACGACGTCTCTTTGACATGTGTCAACCAAGAACGCCTCCTTCGCATGGCTTCGTTATACATCCGGGCACCACTGATGCAAGCCCAGAAGACAAGGAAGGGAGTGGCTGATTGACGGTATTCTATGACTTGTATGAGGCGTGTCTGGGTCATCTGCTAACGTCGACTCCATAGGGCGTTTACACGATACAGACACCGCGGGAACAGCCATCGGCGGGGCTGCGGTAACTGGCACCTCGTTATATGGAAGAAGAAGAGGAGAAAGTTGTCCCGGTGGGAGGGTGAAGTGTGTAGATGGACAGACAGTATGAGTAAAACGAGGCCATGATGATGATGATGATGGGGAGGAAACCCAAGCTTTGTTTCATTTCTACATCAGTGGACGCTAGAATCAAGGACGGGCATTAACAGTGTAACTTATCTCTCTCTCTCTCTCTCTCTCTCTCTCTCTTTCTCTCAAGTCATCCTCGACCTCTCTGACGGCTCCTCTATCGAGAGCCACTCACTCCTCATGATCATATGGCCGTCTTCAGGATCTCTCAAGAAGAAACAGAGGTTCCTCAAGGGCCCCCTCCTCTCGGCATTTCCATAGGGGAATTTGACGTTGACGACCCGCCTCTCCTCGGGTGGGAGAACACTGTCCGCCTCCTCCTCATCCTCCTTCTCTCCCCAGTCCTCCTCGTCGAGATCATCTGGGAGAGAAATGTCGTGCTCCATCTCGATGAGGCGCCGGGCCGTCACGATGGTGATGCGCCTCGACCAGACGTTCTCCCTCGGCCGCGCCAGCGCCTCCATCAGCTTCAGCGCCGCGAGACGCAGGCGCAGGAAGCGGCACTTGGCGACGACGGTGTACAGCAGCGTGCTAAGGTCCGCCTCGAGCACCGAGTCGTTGGTCAGGACCCTCGAGGTCCTCTTCGGGCCCGGCGAGCCCGCGGGGTCGCGGACGGCGTTGTCGTATTCGGCCTCTTCCTCCTCCTCCTCCTCCTCCGCCGCCGCCGCTTCGGTCGTCAGGTCGATGACGGCGCGGTAGTCGTCCACGTAGGCGTCGTAGTCGCGCTCCGACGCCGAGTCGAACAGCGATATCTGGACCCGGCCCATGATGTGGCGGATCTCCAGCAGGTTGAGGACCGTCCTGTCCCTACCCGTGTGCCGGCAGCCGCCGGCCTTGAGGGCGCGGAACGACTCGTGCCAGCGGTCCATGTCGATCATGAGGAACCTGCGCGTCCACTTCCTGTCCGGCTCGGGCCCCACGTGGCCCTTGGCCAGCCGGGCCTCCTCGCCGATCTGCAGGAACCGGACCAGGCGCGTGTGGAGGGCCATCTGGCTCTCGTACGCCTCGGCGACGCTGGCGAATAACCGCGTGGGAGACGACGACGACGACGACGACGACGACAAGAAGACGGGCCTGTCGATGAGCGGGAACGTCTTGGGGTCGGCGCCGTAGAAGAAGGGGACGATGCTCAGCTGGCGCATGACGGGCACGACGTGTCGCCGCAGGAAGCCGGACTCGGCGCGGATCTCGTTGAGGATGTTGATGCCGTGGCGGCAGTGGGTGACGACGGCGGCGGCGTTCTTGCGCAGCAGCTCGATGGCGATGAAGAGCACGCAGACGAAGAGGACGAGGGCGCGGTCCCGCGTCGTGCGCAGGAGCCGCAAGGCCTCGCCGTAGTGCCACGCGGCGAAGGTGGTGGTGGTCGTAGTCGTCGTAGTCGTGCTGGGGACGCCCTCGGTGAAGGACTCGAAGATGGAGCTGAGGGCCAGCACGGCGTGGCCAGCGACGGGCTCCTGGAGGGCCACCTGGGCGACGGCGGTGGTCCAGAAAGTCTTGCTGAGGCACCCGGCGAGGGCCGGCGCGGCGACGCGGTGGTAGAAGAGCGCGGCGCGGTCGACGGCGGCCGAGCCGTCACGGTTCAGGCGCGTCAGGGCGATGGTCTTTTGCGGAGGGGCCGAGCGGAGCAGCTGGGCCCAGGAGTGAGAGCCGGACGGCGGCGAGACGTAGCCGTCGCACTTGCGGCCTGTGGAGAGGCAGCGTGAGCAGCATGGGCGCTTCTCGTCGCATTTCACCCGGCGGATTCTTGGGGGAGGGGGGGGGAATATATGTGTCAGCGGAGGTGAGGCATGGCTTGTACTTGTGTGGTTGATGTATCGTTTGATGCATGGTAAGAATACATCCCCCGATGCATGCTACCTACCATCATGTGATGAAAGGCATAAATAGATGGATAGACGGGTATTGACACTCACTTGCACGTGATGCAGCCGGTCTTCACCCTGGAGATGCCGTTCCGGGTCATCCTAATGGGAAGAGAGAGCTTTGGGTGACTAGGGAAAATCCAGGGTCGCCTCGGTCTGTCGGTTGCTAAGGATGGTCGATACTTGATCAACGGAACCCCTTTCCGCGGGATGGAGGGGGGCGGGAGGGGGACATATAAAGGCACAGTGACATTCCAATTCCACGTCTGACGAGCTTAATTGCTTAGTCTTTGGTCTCCATCATCATCATCATCATCAACAAGCGGATGATGAACGGCGGCCATAGGGCTCGCTCCATTGTGTGCTCAATTTCCCAACGCCTACAGTTGCCCTGTGATGGCTGGCTTGGATGAACGTCCCTCGGGACTCTTGGGGCAATCCCCCCCGGCATGTTTTGACGTTTCAGCGCCATCTGTGCCCAGGCAATCTTCAGATGCCGTGGGGCGTTTTCCGAGCAGGCCAATGGGCAGTAATAAGAATAGAGCTTGATGCCGCTGTGGCAGACGTCAATCCACGACGACCGTTGGTGTTCGCGGGGGAGCGGGAGGGGGAGGAGAACCGTGGAAAGTAAAGTAAATCATGCGTCGACGCCAGTCTGACCAAATCCCTAAAGGCCGTCACTGACCCCTCCCACCCCCCCCCCCCCCCCTCCTCTGTAAACAACTCTATTGCGTGACTTGGAAGAAGCGGGACTGTACATCGTGCTTGGATTGTCAAAGTATAAAAGCTTGGGCCGAGAAACGCAATCGCTGGATGATGGGCTGATCTCCAACAAGAGTGAAGGCTTATTTATTACTTCAGCAGCAGCAGCAGCATGGTCGTCTGTTCTTCCATACGAAAGCGAGACACTCCAACATCGACGCTAGGGAGGGCATCGATCAGACGAGATGGATAGCCACGCACTGCTATGGCTTACATGCAGGTCGAGCCGATGATGAGCAGTGAATAAGGCTAGGATGAGTGCTGATTGTCGCGTCCCACACCCTGGGCTGCTCTTTAATAGCCCATCTAATACGCCGTTGGAGACTTCTAAAGATGAAGCTTCTATGGCGTGACGCTGGGCCCGGATCTGGATGCATTGCTGGAAGGTGTGGGATGAGACTTGGCGGACAACGTGTGACATACACATGTCTTTGCTCTAATGCCCATTTGTTTTTCTCAGGGGTGGGTGTTTTTTTTCCCCCTCCGATAGTACGATACAATATATTATCCAGGCCCAGTGAGAGAGTGTCTTTCTCTCCGACCGGAGTCGCGGGTTGTTCCAGGCCCTCATCAGTGCAATACATGGTAGTCCGGATCCAGTCAGTCAGCCTCTTGGAAACAAAACAAACCAACGTTGTAATGTCTTTGAAAGTCGCGGGTTGTCGCCTTCCCTCATCAGTACCTACCCCTACCTACTCACAGTCGTCACAATATCATCACAGTCTCACAGTCATGGCCCGGCCCAGCCAGCCCGGCCATAGGTGCAGAGCAGATACACCCATCAAAGAATCCGGCCATGATGTGCTATGTATCTACCCTGTACTCCGTACTTTCCTGTTCAATGTGGATACAAGTACTCTGTGTACTCGCTCGGGGTCCCTCTCGACGACCAATGGGAGGCAGCCCCGAGCATCTCCGGTCCCTCCAAGCCGCTGGACCAATCACGACACGGAAAAGGCCCGGAGGGCTTCCGGACGATACTCCGAAAGCTTGGATTTGCCTCCCCAGGGTGATGTCAGGGGAGCCGGTGCAGGCCATTGGGGGGGGGCATTCAGTCCATTCCTCCCTCTGCACACACCTCTGTACATGCATACATACGTCCACACCTACCTACATACCATACTACTACTACTACTACTACCACTATTACTACTACTATCACTACTATTGCTGCTACGGATACACATGCGCGCGCATATTGCTGCTTGATACGGCCGCTCATTTGACCACTCAGCCGGCCCATGCAATCCGCCTTTCCTCCATCACTTTCCATCTCACCAACGGCTCTGCCACCTCGACCAGTTCGGGATTGAACATGTGTCCCTGCCGCATCCTGTCGTGATGACGCCCCTCCGTCCGCTGCGCCCGCGGCCCCTATCCGCCGGGGGATCCTCCGCCGACGACCACGCCGCCCTCGATGCCGGTCGGTTTAGCGTCCGTCGTGCTTCTCGGCAGCGGAAGACAAACAGCGCCTGCGATCCTTGTCGGAAACGAAAGACAAAGGTCCGTTTTCCCCCATTGCCTTGCCTCATCGTACCCCCGAAAGAGGGAACGGCTCTTCCTCACATCCCCCTTCCACTTCCCACTTCCCCCCAAAGAATAAACTGACTTCGTTGTTTGTCTGTCCTCCAGTGCGATGGACGACTGCCCCGGTGCCTCATGTGCGAACATAGGACCGAGGCCTGCGCTTACACGTACAGCATCCGACACCGCGTCACCGTCCCCGAGGGCGAAGAGCCCAGGGGCCACGGCTCGAACCACATGGTCGAGTCCCAGAGGACGCTGCCTCACGAACAGGCCCTCGGTCTCCTGAGCAAGCTGCGCAATGAATCCGGCAGCCCGCCGCCCCTCCCGTCCTCGTCCCATGTCATCGAGCAACGACACATCCGGGGCCTGCTGCCGCCGTCCCAGAACACCCTGGACTTCGAACTCACCCTCCGACACCCCGTCGCCTATCCCGCCCTGTTCCCCGTGTCGTACGCCGACCTGCCCCAGGAGGAGATGCTCAAGTCCATGACGACGCCTTGGTTGCGTCGAGGACAAACTGCTGCGTACGAGAAAATTCCACACTCGAACACAAAAAAACGGGGTTTCTCAGACCCCCCCCCCCCCTCCTCCTCTTCTCATTGATCTAGTGTGTGTGTATGTGTGTGTCATCTATTTGCTTCGGCTGGACACACACATACGCACACGCGTTGGAGAAAGGAAGGATTCTTCTGTGCTCGGCCCGTGGCGGCTGTACAACTGACACTCCGTAATTGACGTAGGCCATCTCCGTGCCTGGACGTGCCGCCCTCCAAACAAGCCTACATGACCCCGGACCAAGAAGACGACGAAAACGACGACCAGTTCGAGATCAAGATGGGCTCGCCGGACCCCGCCGACGCCGACCTGCTCGGCCCCCTCTTCGACGAGCGCCTCCGCCTGCTCGACATCTCCCAGTGGACGCCCGTCGCCATCCCGAACGACCTCGCCATCGCCGCCATATCCCACTACCTCGAAAACGACTACGCCACGATGCCCCTGTTCAACGCCGACCTCTTCCTACAAGACCTCGTGAGCCTGGAGAACTCCTTCTGCTCGGCTTTCCTAGTCACCGCCATCCTGTGCTGGGCATGTGTACGTTTGTTTCTGCTCCCATCGTCTTTGTCTGCCCCCCTCTCTTCCCCCTCCCACTATCCCATAAACACACACACCCTTCCTCGTCTGACACGAACAGCAAGCCTTGACGCCTCTCCACCCCGATGCCGCCGCCTACAGCGTCGCCCTCTTCGCCCAGGCGCAGCAGCACTTCTCCGACCAGCCCCAGCTCAACAGCCTGACGACCATCTCCGCCCTACAGATCCTGAGCATGTGCGCCGCCACCTACGGCAAGGACGACATGAGCTTGCAGTTCCTCCAGGAGAGCGTCAGCCTCGGCAGGCTGATGGGCCTCTTCGACGTCACCTCCCAGTCCGAGTCCGCCGGCATGTGGCTCGGCAACCACGAGGACTGGGCCAGGACGGCCTCCTACACAGCCTGGGGCGTCTACAACTGGGTGTCGTAAGTATCATGGTCTTTGAAAGGGAGCAGCAGCTCGCTCGCTGGCTGGCTGGCTGGCTGCCTGCTGCCGTCCGTCCGTGACACATCAGCCGATGAGATGAGTCATGCGTTGACGCTTTGCTGAGCAGCGTGTACTCCCTCCATTACCACATCTTCGAGATCGAAACACCGCCGTTGCTTCCCAAGCCGGGGGACTCCTCCGCCTCCCGTCCCGTGATCGGCAGTACGACAACGACGACGACGACGACGACGGCGGCGGCGGCGGCGGCGATGACGACAGCGCTTCACGCACAGGTGATGAGCGCCTCGAGCGACATGTGGATCATCTTCAGCGACGTCTTGAGGAGGTTCTACGGGCCCCAGGACGACGACCTACTACATCAGCCGCCGCCGTCCTCTCTGAGGTTCGCCGAGGAGACTTACCACCGGCTGCTCCGCTGGGCGAGCGCGCTTCCCCTCCAGTTAGCGAGGGCAGAGGAGAACGGCCACAACGTTGTGATGATGCAGTGAGCTAGCTTGATCCCCGGCGCTTCCTGGTCTCTCCCCATGACGCATTTTCTTTAAGCAACTCAGACTGGTGTTTTGCTTCCTTTTGTTTCCGAGACCACACACGACAAGCCGGCGAGCTTGTTGTGGTATTGCAATGCCTCGTTTACTAACACGCCGGGACCACCGCAGCATCTACTTCCACGCCGTCGTAACCGACCTCTTCAGGCCCTTTCTCGACTCCCCCTTCCGGTCCGAACGGCTGCCGTCCTTCTCCACAGACTTCGCCACCCCGGAGGCCGTCTATACGGCGTCCGTCACGCAGCTCAAGCGACTGCTCCTCTTGTACCGACTGCGCCACAAGAGCGCCAGCCTCTCGATGCTGTGGAAGACGGCCGTCGTCTACGTTGCCAACGCCACGATCCGCGAGGCCGGCACGGCGACGGCGACGGCCGCGGTCATGACACAGCTGGAACCCCCCCCCGACGAAGACGATAACGACAACAACACAAATAACAATAACAACAACAACAACGGTAATAAAAATAACAGCAATAGCAACAAGTACGACAATAACGACAACGAGCCGACGGCCAACGAGCGGCGGTTCTACCTAGACCTCTGTCTCTCCGCGCTGGAGGACTTGTACGTATCCTTCCCTGTGTTCGGGTCCGTCGCTCAGGGCATGGTAGGCATGGCGATACGGCACGAGGCGATCCCAGCGGAGAAGGCGGCCGGCGTGCTGCGGCGGCTGGACGAGATCGCGAGGCGCCGGGCCGCGGGCCAGGGCATGACGGACAAGGCCGAGGCGCGGTGGATCGTCGACTTTGACCTAGCCATGACGAACCCCGAGGCGGCGCAGGGGCGGTACCTGGCCGAGCAGCTCGAGGGGCTGATGTTGAGCGAGTCCGGGGCGGAAGACCAGGGTTGATGTTGTGAAGGGGTGGGGGGGGTGGATAATGCTTGGAAGACGTCTTGGGGGAGGAGGACATATTTATATACATACCGGTCTGTTGAGGGACGCGCGCGAGTTCGTTTGGAGTTGGCCACAGTTTGCCGTGTTGGAGAAAGGGAGAGGGAGACCGGCCCAAGGTAGTGGTCGTGGAGGTGATTTTGCGCCAAAGTGTCAGGGGGGGGGGGGAGTGAGTCTTCCGAGATGAGACTGGCGGACGAGCATGAACGGGACTCTATGTGAACACGACATATAACTAACATGCATGGATCATGTTGCAACTTGGCATTCCAGTCGAGCTCTGTCTGTGTTTTTGGTGTGTCGGCTGTTGAAGACGCGTCTGAATCACGGACGAAGATCTCGGTACCGAGTTGTGTTACTGACGATTCCGCGACGCCGGGAACAATGACATGTCTCGAACACTCGGTTTTGCTTTTGCAGGCAGCCCGTTACGGGTCATGGTCTCTCGGCTGGGTTGAGACAGCCATGTTTGAGAAACTACCCCGGGCTATCGACTCCTTGTCCGATTTCCGCCCGGCCTGTATGTCTTGTGAACTCCACTGTTTGTGATGATCCAGACAAATGTAGGCAGTTCAGCTGCCTTCGCGGTGCCCTTGTGAGTTGTTCAACTAGCAGTTGGTAAGATTATAGTGCTGTTACGTTAGTTGTGGTTTGCTTTCGTTCATAATCGGAATCGGGATGGCTGTTGGTTCAAGGACCGAGTTCTTAGACCCTTAGAAGACACCCAATCATAGGTTGAGTGTCCTAGTGAACAATTTCAATCGCTGGTCTTAAGGTTGAACATCTTGGATCAGGTTGTCGAGAGTCACACAGCAGTTCAACGAGCAACTCAGTCAACCTCAAACTGCTCCTTTCATCCCTTGATGGCCAGGTTCAAATACGCCCGCCCCCCTTGGCCTTGGGGACCTTTTCGACCTCGAGGACACCCTTCTGGTTATGACATCACGTTATAAACTGATTTTTGAACTCTTTCCTGATCGTCCCTCACCCGGCCATAAAACTACACTTCAAACTTATTATCCCCACGGTCTCGCTCCCTCGCCAGCAATGCCTCTGCGTTCAGACGCCCTTCACGCACTCGACGACGGTCTCAGCCATGGAAATGGCGCTGGCCTTCAGCTTCCGCAGGCAATTCTGCCCCCGGAGATTCGGTTGATGGTTCTGGAAGAGCTCGAAAGACTGGTTGAAGGACGTAGTCGGCTCTCGCACTTCTCCGCCGTTTCGGCAGAGTGGAGAGCCTTCTTCCAACCTCGAATCTTTGAAACCTTGAGCATCCGGCATCCCGGACCGGACGTCACCCAGTTGGACGCAAACGTACGCGGCGACCGAACGAGGCTCGTCAAGCGGATCTCCCTCCATGTGACCACGGACGAGTACGACGCCAGACACGACTTCGACAGACCGGAGTCCGGGAGTTCCCAGAGAGCAAACGACACAATGCTTCAAGAGGCACTGCACGAGCTGTTCCGTGTTCTCTCCAAATGGGGATACGCAGAGGATGCACACGGTATCTCGCTGGATATCAGTGTTAGTTCCCGCAGCGATGCAGAACACCAGCTCAACCACCGCAACGATCGACCCCATCTCAGCCGGTCTCGTGTTCACTCGCAAGACTTCGAGAGATGCCTTCTCGGTAGCCTCTTCGGCCCAGGCCTCGCCCGCCCGCCGCTTCCGCGGGTGCCCATCATCAAACGGTTGTCCATGAGCAATCAAAACTACCGCAGCTTCTCGGCGGAGTCTCTGCCCCGAATCCTTCTCAGCCTGTGCTGCCTCGAAACGGTCAACTACGCGCCCGGACGCTCGATCGATGCGGCGGGGCGCATCGCCCGGAGCCAAGCGAACATGTCGTTATTCCAATGTGTCGAAAATTCCACCACGGTCAAGTCGGTACATCTGTCAGAGTCTCGGTCCGAAATGTATGTGAAACTGGACTCTCAAAACCCTTACAGCAGGAACCTCGTCCTGGCATCCGTCAAAGCGAGCTATGGGCTTCGGACTCTCGCGATATGCCACGCGATCGATGCCAGAGAATTTTTCCAGTGCCACGAAGACGCAAACAGGATCCCATCCGCCCAATGTGCGACCGTGGGGTCTTGGCCGGTTCTCGAACGGCTGGTACTCACCACAGAGACCGGCGACCTAGTGGCTGGCGCATCCCACGTGGACAGCGTGCTGTTGATGGCGGCCACAGCCGCTTTGCAGATGCCATCGCTGAAGACCATGGAGATATGGGCCTCGAGAATCGACCACCATTTCGTGTTCCGCTATTATGCAGGCGCATACGGGCCAACGGTCTGTGTGTGCGCGACCTGGCCGGTGAAGCTCGGGGCCGCAGTGCTCGATGCGTGGCAGCAGGCGGCGGGCGGACACGCGCAACAAAAGCAACGACAGCTCCGACACAAGGTGGCTTCGTTGGACCCGGGGCCGATGGAAAAAAGGTCCATGGACTACTTTTGCCATAAAATACGGCCAAAACGTATCATGAGAGACTGGTGAGCTAGCAAAGTGACAAAAAGATATACCACCCGGAAACGTCTTAATACCATGAGGCTTGAAATCTTGGTCATGTTCTCATGTAGTCATTTGCTTACTGCTGTTCACTTACTGTCTTTCATGCTCATTATCCACTATGCAATGGTTGATTTACAAGCGTATGATGAGTTATTAACCACACGTCACAACAACTACGTCTCACCCTAGAGGAGAAGGCAGATGAGACATTGTACATCACCGCAGCGGACTGTTGGTTACTTCTTGGTGGTATTCATGTAGTCTTTCTTCAAACCATGTGAAAGTGACTACTTGGTAAATCGATCGTGGTGTTGTACCGTGACGGTCTGTCCTAGGCCAAGCCCATTTTATCACTGGCTTTGCATCAGCCTTTGATCAATACGGCAGCTTTGATGCTCTGGTGGCTTTCGAATTATTAAATAGGACTCTTTTAAATAGTTCTCGTGTTTGAAGACATATTTACTAGCCTTATAAACGTGTCTTCAAGAAACTAGAGGTGCTAGCATACGTCTGTGTTGTCTTCCATATAACACGTATAATAGGAGAACAGGCTGTTGGCATAAAACCTTATTACCCTTATCCTTAATTGGCCTCTGTACACTGTTTTTTTTTGAATTTAAATACATTGCAGTTATTCACATGTATTGAGCCTTACGGACTTCTATAGCCCTATCTCTTGCCCTGTCATCCATCCTCTTTTTCATCTTGTCTCTTGCCTATCTCTCGCGCTATTCTGAACTCTCAACAACTTCACTTTATTGACTGTCAGACATTCCAAACACGCTTTGATAACTGGGACGCGTTGACCTGTAAGAGCGTTGATTTCTGTTGAGCATCACCTCTAGATACGTTGAGAATTTATTGGCCTAAAAGAACAAACAAAACGTAAGCACTGTCTTGACCATCAAACTTTCCTAGTGAAGGCTGTCAATATCCTCCTGGGTATGCATCCTTTCCATCTGCATCACCCCCTCCAGCGGCGTCAGCCAAGCCGCGCGCGTGCCGACGAACTGCTCCACCTGCGGCTTCAACTTGGTCTCGGCGAGCCGGAAGTCGTCGACGGTGCCGATGCGCAGGATGCTCATCCCCGGCAGCCCCGAGCTGACGCGGTACAGCAGCGTGCCGCAGTTGCCGCAGAAGTGGTTGGCCATGTCGTTGCCCGTGGCGATGGTGCGCGACTGGCTGAAGACTTTGATGTCCTCCTTGCCGCGCACGTGCCGCAGGTGGCTGTCGGCGACGGTGAAGTTGGAGCAGAACATGGAGGACGAGATCTTGCGGCAGTCTGCGCAGTGGCAGAGGAAGCGGTCGACGAGGCCGGGTCCTTGGGTGGGCTGTGGGCGAGGGGTTCAGCAGCGTCCTATCAACATCTTCGGCTCCGCGGGCGGCGGGAGTGAGGTCGGTCCACTTACAAAAGCGAGTTGGACTGTACCGCAGAGGCAGGTCGCCGTGGCCTCGTCTTCCGTGGACCAGCCGTCTTCGGCAACGCCGGAGAGGGGGATGAAGGTGGCCGTGGTCTTGTCGTCTATGGCAATCATGTTGAACTGTTGAGAGCCCAGGACAGCTGAGTTTTGGTTTGATTTGAATGACACGTGTTGATTAATGTCGGTCGAGTCAACCTAAGGAGCCATGGCACCCGGATCTTATATGCTCCATCCAGAGAGGAGAAACCTCAAACGTTGGCCTGGCTCTGCAAGTGATTACAAACTTGAGCGAGCGGGGAAATATCGTAACCATCCCGAAGACCAATGCCGCCCTTCACGTCGGTTTTGGAACGCCCCGGTATGGGGGGATCGCCGGAGAGAAAGAACTTACTTTTGGAATGCCAAAGGTTGCTTACACGCCTTATCTCGCATCCAGGCTCCTGCAGACCTGACGTCAAAGGTGTTGCGGCCGTTCCAGACCGTGCCGTAAATTGAGACCCTGTCGCTTGGGACGCACTGCAGACGGTGACGACGGGGCGTCTTTTTCGTTCTCGCTCGATTCGTGACGGGTGATTTCAAAGCCTGCTGACCACAGTCGGGGTAACTTCTCTGCGCAGTTCCACAAGAGTTGCTGCATCCTGGCCATAAAGCCGACGGGGAGCATAGACAAGTCTGCACCAGAGAGGTGAGGCGGGGGGGGGGGACCCCAGAGCCATTCATTCATCAATTACTCTGACTCATCATGAGACATCCGGCCATGTTCCCGTGCTTTATGGACTGACTGCACAGCGGTGCTTCTCGGCTTCTTCTGCAGGTGTTGGGATAATGGACCTTCAAGACTATAAGGGGTCGCGGAGAACCACCGAGCTGCGTATGAAAGATATAATAATTTCTTGCAGACCTATTGTGAAGGTGATTGATTGCTGTGCATCATACGGGTTTGAATTTCAAGCAAAAATACGCTGTAAATGATCAGTCACCCAAGATCATTTCAGGTGCACCACTCAGACAGGCCGTGTTCATTTCTCGAATCTCTACGAATACGAATCCTCAACACCCTTGACATATCAAACCCAGGCGGCAATAGTTGAAGCTCTAATGGCTACTCTGCCGTAACTGAAAGGCATGAGAGACCCTCCCCGTCTCCACGCCCATTGTGTTCACTCGCTTGATGTGGTGGAAGGCCGCCAGCTTCCCTCTCGTCTCCTCTGTCCCGACGCGGAGCTGCTGCAGGATCTCTGCGACGGCGGAATACAGTATCTCGAGGCTCCCGTCCTCGATCTTGACGGCGATCCCCACGGCGCCGTCCGCGCCGAGCCGCCTCGTGTCGTCAGAAGCCCGGATCCCGACTCCGTAACACCCATCGGCGCCCACTTTGCCGATGACGGCCCCCTCGAAGGCCTCCATGAGCGCCGTGCAGAAGCGGCCCTCCCCTCCCACCATTTCGGGGAACGTCGACATGGCGTGGAAGACCCGGGCCATCTTTTCGGCCCTTGGCGCTGCCGTGTCCTCGCTCTCTTCGACGGCGTCGGCTGCGGCGGCGAAGCCGGCGTAGATGCGTGCCATGGATGCCAAGGGGAGGCCTGGCGCGGGCAGGTTGCAGCCGTCGATGGCCCATCTGACATCGTCCTCTTCCCCGGATACGCTGCTCAAGTCTCGGATGATCTCCCTCACCTTGATCTGGATTGGGTGGGTCGGGAGGTGGTAGTCGGCGAACCCGGCACCGAGCGCACTTGCGCCGCCCAGCATGCCGGCGTGCTTCCCGGAACAGTTGTTGTTGATCTCGGTCGGGGTGAAGCCGGCCCGGATCCAAGAGCTGTTGAGGACCGGGCAGATGGACGGATGCCCGCCGCAGCGCAGGTCCGATTCCCGGGCCCCGACCTTGGATAGCATCGACCTCGCCCGCGCGACGTGGCGGTCTTCGCTGTTGTGGGACGCGCACATCAGCGCGAGGTCGGCCTCGTCGAACCCGTACCGGTCAAAGCCGGGGGTTTCGAGGACCGCGAGCGCCTGGGCGGGTTTGGCGGCGGACCGGGCCAGGGTCATGCGAGACGGGTTGCCGGCGGCCAGGAGAAGCTTGCCGCTGGAGTCGACGACGGCGGCGTGGACGGCGTGCCTGTTTTCGACGATCCCGTTCCGGTCCGTGACTACGAAGTCTTCAGGAGGCGTCGTCTTCGTCATTTCGGGTGACAGATATGGTGGCGGTCTTATGTGTCTACGTCCGAGGCGGCCCCTTTTTTGATGATATAAAATTTCGCTTTGCACTTAGGACGTGGCCGAACTTCTAGTCTAATGTGTGTTCCGATATGAAATCAAGAACAGCACTCGTGACTTGTCGACTGAGACTGGTGATAACGACAGAGTAAGAAACGTAGAAGCCTGCTGGCGAGACAACTCGTGGCTCTTTTGTAGTGACGACATCATCCATTCAGACGTTCGGTGTCCAGAAGTGCTCCGTAATCCTAGCTAGAAATGGGTCCCGAAAGGCGCGGTCTGACATGAATATCAACTTAGCCTATGCTATGAGTCCGTTTCCATCCGTCGATCATGGGGTTGTCGGTGTCGTTTTGAAAAACTTACTGCAATAGTACACAAACCATTCTTAATTTCCTCATCGCGAGATGCCACCAAGTCTCGATACTGGCGTAGGCACTCCGAGAATAAGACGCTTGCTTCTGGGATGCCTCTGCTTCAATATCTCTCTTATAATTACAGTCTTTGTTCGAATGAACTTGAAACTGAAGCCTCTCCCCCACCCCCTGAAGCCCTGCGTTTGTTTTCATGATTCCCGGGCATCTGTAGCGGGGGATGTTCTGGTAGGGAGGGTTGTTTGTCCTCATGCCAAGGTCTTCAGGATTCGAACCCTCGCCTTAGAACCTGCGAATTGTCTTCCATGATACCGGCGCCAGATTGCCTCATTTGGAAAACAGATCTGTTTTTACTAAACCGATTACATAACTTGCCGCCGCAACAAACTCCAGTGCCTTGCATGTGCTCTACTAGAGAATGCCCTGAACAGGAATAGTGTACGCCCTGCGTGTCGAATAGCTCTGGGGGGGGATCCAGCGTCAGGGTTATCCCCCGCAGCCGGGAACCGTCCCGGTCTGTCTCCGGTCCCGGCCCAGAGACTTTTTTTGTTAGTCATGGAAAAGGTAGAAGCCCTCCCTCCCCCAGACGGGACAAATGATAATAAGTATGCCTCTGCGTGAAGGCGCGGTCTTATGCTCTTCATCTTCTTCGTTCGATAACCAAAACTAAAACCAAAGGTGTTCGGACGCGAAAGAGTTGCTCCAAAGATGTCGGTCGAACTGCGTCGCCTCCCCGACGCCGACGCCCGCGCGGCGTCGGCCCAGCAGACGGACGAAGAGGACGTCAACACCTTGATCCAGACTATGCCGCCAACCGACAAGGGCGCCGCCGCGTGGAAGTTTCTGTTGTCGAGCTTCGTCATCGAAGCGCTTCTCTGGGGTATATCTACACTCGACGCCTCTTTGCACAGCTTGCCCGCAGGTGGGGGAACGGCGTCGCTGACCTCTTGAAAAAAAACAGGCTTCCCCTTGACCTTTGGAGTCTTCCAGGAATACTATTCCTCGCAGCCGCAGTTCAAGGACGACCCGAACATCGCCATCATAGGCACCGTGTCGACGAGCATCTACTTCCTCGGCGCGCCCCTCGCGGCCCCTCTCGTCAAGAGGTTCCATCTCTACCAGAGACACATGGTCGTCGTCGGCTGGGCCCTCTGCGTCGCCTCCCTGGTCGGCGCCTCCTTCGCCGACTCCGTCCCGGGGCTCATCGCCACCCAGGGCGTCCTCTACGGCTTCGGCTTCCTGATGCTGTACTTCCCGGTGCTGCGCATGCTCAACGAGTGGTTCGTCGCCCGCCGCGGCCTGGCATACGGCGTCCTCTACGCAGGGGGCGGCTTCAGCGGCGTCGGCCTGCCGTTCCTTCTGCAGCTGCTGTTGTCCAGGTACGGATACCGCACGACTCTGCGCGCCGTCGCGGTGGCCCAGTTCGCCTGCGTTGCGCCTGTTCTGCACATGGTCAAAGGCCGGCTGCCGCCGTCGCCCCGTGGTGCGATGCGCATGTTCGATGTCAGCTTCCTGCGGCAGCCTCTCTTCTACTGCTTCGCGCTCTCCAACCTGTTCCAGGGGTTTGCCTACTACATCCCCTCGCTGTATCTGCCTTCTTACGCATCCGCCATCGGGCTGTCGGGTACCATGGGAGCCTTGCTGCTCGCGGCCCACAACCTGGCGACCGTCTTCGGGCAGCTCGGCTTCGGATGGCTCTCGGATCGGACGGACAACGTCTTCGCTCTCATGTTCGTGTCGTCCTTCGTGTCGTCCGTCGCGGCGTTCACGCTCTGGGGCTTCGCCCATTCACTGGCGTTGTTGGTGGTATTTGCGCTGGTCTTCGGCATGTTCGCCGGGGGGTTCCTGATATTCTGGGCAAAGTTCGGCGCAATGCTGTCCGATGATCCCCAGCCCGTGTTCAGCATGATGGCCTTCGGCAAGGGCATCGGCAACTTGGCCACGGGCCCCATCACGGCGGGCCTGTTGACGAAGCCAGTGAGCTGGGGCTACGGTATGGGCCGGTACGAGTCGTTGATCCTGTTCCTGGGCTCGTTCATGTTGTGTTCGTCGCTCGGGGCTTTTGCGTGGCCCCTGAAGAAGCGCTGAGCCAATGGCTTTTCTCAACCCACACTTACACCCTGCCGATTCTCTCTTTTCGGTCTTTATTCCAACAACTTCGGATTTTCAGAATCATTGAAGGCGCCAGTCTGGTTATTGGCTTAGGCGAGGTGGAAGGGGTTCTTCTCTAAATAAGTATGATGATTCGCTCGTCCATAAGCTATTGTACCTGGCCGGCGGTCTCGAACTCCTCCATCTGCTTGATAGTCTGCTCTATTCGGTTGACAAGAACGGTGTCGAGTCCCAGTCGCTCCTTATCCTCAAATAGTTCGGAAAACCTCTTCTTCCAAAGACGCAACTTGCCCAAGCCTTGCCCTTCGGTAGCCTCTTCGACTGCATCGTCGTGCGGTCTGGAGGAAATCATGTCTTGAAATACCAAGCTTCCACAGCGTATAACCCACTCCGTCGCTACCCAGAGCCTAGACTCCAGGATGATACCCTTGTCTGGGGACTCATCAAGGGCGCTCTGGAGTTGCCAGACGGGGAAGTTCAACCAGGGAGCAAAGTCCTCCGTTGTGAGCCCGGCAGCAAACGAATTGAGGTTCTTCCATGCCGCCACATTGTCTAGAGTCCATTCGTCTAGCTCGGTGGGGTCTGCTCAAGTGTTGGCACATGTGTCCTACCGGAGATAGAGTAAGAGAGAAGCCTACCGAACCACTTATCCAACATGTATTCCGCCAGGTGTGGCAAGTCCTTCCAGAGCAGGGGCTCCTTCGTCTGAAGCCGATTTAGCAATGAATAGAAAGCCACTGAGAATTAGTGCTGGAAAACTGACTTCTTCAGTGGCGACGATAAGTCCACCAGTTTGTCTCAAGGTCTGGATAGCACCTATCAGTGTGCCCTGCCAGGGGTGGTCCGGCGGAATGAGGTAGGCGAAATCTACGACGACCATCCAAAGATGCCAGAGGAAGTCTGACGCAGCATCTCTCGATGCCTTTGTAGCGCCCAGTTGCTGGATGGCATCGGCCAACTCCGACGAACTGGTGTGTCTGCTTCCCTCGCCATGGAGATGCGCTCGCAAGATTTCGACTATTTCCTTTTGGGATTCCGTTGCGTCTTGTTCCTCTAGAACACTGAGGTCGATCTCGTACGCCATGTTGGTGTCAATCCGGTCATGAGAAGTAAGGATAAGCCCTAGGACGGTGCGGGGTTGATGGGAAATTTGAATTGAACAGCCGGGAGAAATCGAAGGATGGAGGCCACGTTTAAACTGTGCAGTGCATGATACGCCTTACTCTACTGCTTGCCCTCGTCCTCTTTCCACCGCTGAGGCAGTGCAAGGGCATCTATCATGAGGCCGCCAAAAGGTGCGTTTTTGGCTGGTCTCGATTCGTCACGTCGCTTATGCTCTCCGACTCATCTCGATGCTCAGCATTTCTCACTGGGCTGTGTGTAATAAGCGCCAGAGGTGCATGCCCGTGGCGTGGGCCGTTCCGGACCAGTCAACACCATATGCGCCTGGGACCAAGCCCGGGGCATGGCGGGCATTTTACAACGACAAGAATCGGGCGGATTTTGACGTCGGTCATCACGATTCGAAGAAGGGCAAGTCGGCCAGGGGTCATGCTCTCTTCAGTTTGGGAAACTATCATCCTAAAGTTTGAAGTCCAAAAAAGAGCGACATCCGGTGGGGACTACCCCACGAAACCGCTTGAGATATTCCCCTGATAGTCATGCGCTCGGTTTTCATCACTTCCTTGCCACGGGGCATGAAGTATAGCTCTTGCTGTAGTCATCCCACCACTTAAACACTGTCCAACCGATGATTCAAGCAAGAAACCGAAGCATGCTTGATCCCTATGTGCTGGAGAGGGGGCATGCTCAGGGATCTTGCCTGCCGGACGCCCAGTTGCATTGCCCGAGCCACGACGTTGAGCATATATGACGCGTTGGGCTTCCTATCGAACCCCTACCCAGGTAGGTTCATCCTCTCTACCGTCCGCGCGAGCCATCAACTACCAGGCGAGGAGGGCATCCACACATTAAAAGCACTTCTAGTAACATCGTCTGTTTCGAATCCGGTGTGCCTAACGCTGTAGATAAATGATCTTCTCTCCCATGAGGATTTCCCCTGCAGCACCAAAACAACCAAAGTTGGGTTTAAGGAGGACACTCCGGCGACGCTCTTTAAGAAGCCCCCTCAACAATCCCACCCACTCACCCAAAAGGCTTCCGGAACTATCGGATACTCCCTCCCAAGCCTCATTAATCATGCCTTGACCTCTGAATAGTTGACAAGAAAGGAGGGGGGGAAAAGGCGGGACCCACGGGGACTTTGTGTGCGTGGTAGATTAACACGACGCTTGGCAACCCCAGAATGACCCTGTAACCACCTGGAAATAGACGGCGACGACGCGCATCCCAATCAAGAGCGTCAACTCTAAATCACCGGGGCGGCAGCGTGGTCAGGATAAAAGAGAGCCGATCTCGCAGCTCCCGTTGACAGCGCTCCCGACGACGACAACAACGTTCCAACGTCCAAGAAACGCGTTTCACGGATACTTTCTAGTAAAAGAAGACTTGGCCATTTCATCACATAACTCTTCCGCACAAAACACAAAACACAGACAAAGCCCGCGTTGTCGGTAAAGACCCAAGACTGCAAAAGATGCGCTCTACCACCACAGCCATCGCCCTCCTCTGCGCCCTCGCGGCCCAGTCACTGGCTCAGAACAACGGTATCACGCCCTTAACATGCCGGCAAGAGACCGTTGAATGCGTAAGTCTATTAACCCTCGTGGCCCGTCCGCTCAAGTGCCATCTGACCGGAATTCTTTGCATAGTCGTCAAACGAAGACTGCAATGCCAAAGGCACGCTGGGAGGGTTCCCCTGCCCGGCCGGGTCCGGCCAGAACGACGCAGACTGCTGGGTCGCGTCGTCCAGCGAGTCGCCTTTGATGACAGTGAGCGTGAGTTCAAAGCCCTTCATCCGCACTCCCCTCAAATTCCAATGGTTCTGACGTTGGGATGTTGGTATTTTCTCTAGTGTTGGTGCTGTAGGCCGTCCACCAAGCTGCGATTCCGCGCCTAGACGGGCCATTTACAACTCTAGGCAGTCAGTCAGTCTTTCGACGTGATGATCCGGAGAAGTTGCATCAAGTGGAAACATTTAAAAAGGTTGCAGTTCACCCGTAAAAGAAAAATTTGAAAGAAAAAAATAGCCATTTCAGTGGAACATTAGGAGTTGTTCTATTATGTATGCAGTACTTCTAGGGTATATATTAAACGACGCAAGCGCGGTATTCATTAAAGCTGTACGAAGGCCATTGCCGCGGCCGTGTCAAACAAGCAAACCAGGTCGGGCGAGCGACGACTACTTGGACACCTCCTGAGAGATTTCGTTGTGCTCCGAGCCGACAGACTCGCCGTACGGGCGGCGGAAGAAGACGTTGCGCTCCCAGCCGTCGATGTCGTCGACGACGGTCTCGCGGACCAGCTCGTACTTGCCGAGCTTGGGCAGAATCTTGGCCCAGACGACCCAGTAGAGACCGCCGGCGACGATGATGGCGATGCCGACGACGCAGTGGAGGTAGTAGGGGAGGCTCTCGTAGACGTTCTGGCCCTCCTCAGGGGGCACGAAGGGGGCGATGACGAGGTAGACGTTGCTGAGCATGAAGAAGATGGTGACGGGCAAGGTGGCGCTGATGGGGGGGTTCCAGTTCCACTCCTTGCGGTTGAGGTAGAGGTAGGCGAGGCCGCCCGAGACGAAGACGTTGATGATGGCGAGGGGGTAGCTGATGAGGTTGAGGATGAAGTTGTAGGCGTCGCCTGTGATGGTGGTGTTAGTAAAATAGCCGTGAGAGGAGGGGGTAGGCTTGCTAACTAGCTAGCTAGCTAGCTAGCTTTGTATAGGTGTGTATGAGAGAAGTGAGATGTATAGGACTTACCAGGAGGGGGGGCAAGCATGGTGATGACACAGATCAGCCAGTGCTCAAAGAGACCGGCCAGAGGGGCGTTGAATGGTCTGTTGCTGGCGAAGAAGCGGGACCAGGGAAGAATGCCCTCACGACCGAGCTCCTGGACGAGACGGCCCTGGGAGAAGATGACACTGAGGACGTTGCCGAAGGCGGACAGGGCGACGAAGACGGAGAGGGCGCGCTCGGCCTTGCTGCCCATGACGTTGCGGAAGAGCGAAGCTGCGACGAGGCGGCCACCCTCGAGGATCTCCTCCCTGGGGACGGCGGCGAAGTAGGCGACGTTGACGAGCATGTACAGGATGGAGATGGTGATGATGCCGACGGGGGCGGCGATCTTGAGGGTGCGGACGGGGTTCCTGGTCTCGGAGAGGGCGTAGTTGGCGTTGCTGTAGCCGATGTAGCTCCAGATGACGTTGTAGAGGGCGGTGACGACGCCGTAGGCGCTGCCGGTGGTGCCGGCGAAGGCGTTTTCAAAGTTCCTGGGCTTCTGGTCCTCGGGCAGCTTGACGTGGCCGCCGAGGGCGACGAAGCCGCAGAGGATGATGATGAGGATGATGATGAGCTTGATGGAGCCGAGCAGGTTCTGCAGGCGCAGACCCCACTTGAGGGCGAGGCCGTGGATCAAGAAGGCGCTGGTGATGCAGGCGAGGCCGATGGCGCGCTGGTTCCAGCGGTCGACCTCGACGTTGGCGGCGTGCAGGATGTACTCGCCAAAGACGACCGAGTTGCCGCTGGCCCAGCCGAGGAGGACGACGTAGCCGGTGTAGAGGCCGGTGGTGAGGAACTTGGGCTTGCGGAAGACGTATTCGAGGTAGTTCTTCTCGCCACCGTTCTTGGGGATGGCGGTACCCCACTCGAGGTAGACGGCGGTTCCGGCGAGAGCGATAATCATGCCGGCGACCCAGATGAAGAGGGCGAGGCCGACGCTGCCGGAGAGGGCAAAGATGGTGCCGGGGGTGGCGAAGATGCCGGTGCCGACGACGCGGTTGACGATGAGGAAAATGGCCGTGGTGACACCGATGGTGCGCTTGGCCTCGCGGGCGTCCTCGATGCGACCTGTGGATGGGGGGGAAGACGTAGGGTCAGTTGATTTGATCATGCTACAGACAGACAAGAAGCAGAAGACGGATCAGGGCATGGCATAACATGACATACCGACTTCGCTATCGTAGGTCGCGGCGGCTGGAAGGTCGCCGCCATTTTTGTTGGCGGTGGCCGACGTCGAGGCGCCGTTGAACTTGCCCAGGAACTTGGACATGTTGGGCGGAGTCGTTGTCGTCGTCGTCGTCGTCGTCGTCGAGTCGTCTTTGGTTGGGTTAGGTAAGGATATCAAAGATCAGAGATCAGACACCACCACGGACCAGAACAACTGGGGGAAGAGTGACACCAGGCTGGCTGGGGAGAAGTAGGAGGAGGTGGAGGGAGAAGGTAGACTGGAGAACGGAAGACGATCCGAGGAAAGCAGGAAAGACGGCGACAGACTAGAAGGCCGCCAGAAGGTCTTTATGTCTTTTCGGGTCCGGAGTGTCAAGTACAAAACTACGGGGGGCCTGCCTCCCTCCCCGCCAAGCCCCCAAGCAGATCACGTCTTGGAGACACGGAGCTGGCGCCATGTGGCGAGACAATTTGCTGGATGGTCCAAAAGGTCGCAAAGGCCATGCATGGGATGGGGCCAAGGGAACCAAGATGGGCCATGGGTGCCATGGGAGGCTCTGTCCGTGGGGTGCCGAGAGTATGCGAGGATTGAGCCTCTTGGAGAGACATGGATGACAGTGAGTACAGGAACAGAGTAGTAAGTAGTAGTGTACAGATACTCGGTAGGACGTGACATGCAACGAATGCATGGCATGGGTTTGTAAGTACATGCGGCATGGGTCTTGGTGTGGGATCGGTGTATGGATGTTGGTGTTTGTGTGCGGATGATACAGAGAAGAATACTCTCTGTACAGGGGATAGGAAACCACCTTGAGCCATGGGGTGAGTGAGTTACAGTAAGTAAGCCTGAACAGGTCCCTTATTCCCTCCGTCTGAGAGAAAAAAAGGTGAAAAGCTGTGTCATAGTTTCTGTTTGTGGTCCACTCGTCCGATGACGCGATCCGAGGCGAAGATGTCGAAGTGGGAAAATTTTGGCGGCGGGACCCAATTAAATCCGCCAAAAAGCATTTGCCTTTGCTGGGCGAGCAGCCACGACCGCTGCCATGAAAACCTCCAGGCGAGCGACATGCCTAATCCAGAATCCAGACTGTGGACAGCATCATGGAGAGTGAGTGAGTGAGTGACGAGAGTCAGTGGTGAGTGTGGGTGATTGAGTGATTGAGTGATTGGGTAGTTGAGTGAGTGAGAGAGTGATTCACCAGTGAAATCTCCAGACATCCATCTTCATTCACATGCCTCGCTCTGGCTCAGTCCCGTCCAGCCCAGTCCAGTCCAGTTCTCTCGTCTGGCCATCAGGATCCACAGGTCGTCTTGGCCTCCGAAATGTGTGCAACATCATGAGGCATATGAGGCATGAAGCATGAGGTGTTGGCTCACTCTCATCACTAGTGGCTCATGTCTCAATGTATCTCTCTCTACCCATCACGGCGATGGACGCTATTCGCAGTTTCCTTCCCCCTTGGCAGACAGACAGTAACAGCAGGCATTCAGATGCACTAACTTGCTTGCTTTATTCCTCCTGACGACAACTTTTCAACCCCCTTTTTGGGGAGGGAGAACTCGCCGTCCACCTGCTTCGAGAAGCCATGACCACGAGGAAGACTCTTGCTGCTCTTGAGGCAGAGGCACTGATAGCCCTCCCCCCTCTCTCTCTGTCACACACACACTCTCTCTCCCTTGATGGACACCACTCGTATTGCTCTCACACTGAGTCACTTCCTCTCACAGCAGCAACAACACTAACAAATACCAACAACAGCACGACACCACTACCCCACGGCCTCCTTGACATCCATTGACTATGAGATGATATGGCCCACCACCCCAAGGTGACAAATGCTCACGCCGCCGATGGTGCAATCCCCTTCATGGCAAGGTTCTCCCACGTCCGTCCCCGTCGGTTGGAACCGAGTTCTAGGCTTTGCATCGCCGGCAAGGAACCCGATCCTCATCCCGCGCATCGCCTTCGTCTCAGTGGTCGCTCAGGGGGTTCTCGAGACGTCTCTGGCCCAGCGGCGGCTTCACCGGGTGACAATGAGCTGTCTGCCCAGACACTATAAGAAATTTCTTCTGTCTGTCTTTCTCGCTGCTCGCCGCGACGTCCTCGTCGACAAATCAACATCTTTGCTGATCCTCCAGCCCTCCCAGCTGAGAGACCTCGCTTGACAAAGGTGCCTCAGTCGTCTCGGACCAAGAGACGAGAAGGGTAAGCATATTGGCCCTCGAGTCTTGGTTCCTTCCTCATGCGACCTCTCGGCATCATGAAGCCATACTAGCCGACATCGCGTGATGGCGCCAGTGAGCCGCCGAAAAGCGATGCGTGCGCAGGCCTCACCGTTTCTCGTGCGCGTCTACCCGAGGGATCGGCATTGCCGGCCTCTGGTGCTTGTTGTTATAATTTCATTCCTCCCTTTTGGTCACTAACTTTTCAAATTTTGAGCATCTTTGCAACCCTCGAAACTCGCCCGTACCTCCAGTACATCACACATGGGCCGTGACTCGTATTTCGCTAGAACGAATGAGACTCTGGGTTCTGATATAACATGGTGACGACAGCTGATCACCTCGCCGCCCATCCCTGGTTGTGGTGTGGCTGACAAAAGTGTGGCTTCCCCCCCCTGAGATTCAAACCTCTGAGCAACACACGTCTCTCTACGGATACAACTAGACGGTTGTAATCCATCTTTTGTGAGCCAAGTGGTACGATATAGAAACCATGTATCCCTCCCTACTTTACAGTGTAACTCTGTAAACATTCTCTGTCCCATCGTGAGCACTCTTGTCTTTCCTCACAACACAAACCCAGCAACATGCACCAAGATCGTCACCGCCAATGCCGTGGAGAAGTCTCATCCCCACGACGTCTACTTACATAGTAGTCAGGGAACCACATGCTTACAGTACGATGTAGACAGTTCGTCCACTGCACGTCCGACGAACGGAGCAGGGGGCCCAGATAAGAAATGCCGGGGACGCCCCCGCAAAACCCCATTCATCCCGGAAAGGCGTCCTGATAACCGGCCGGTCCCAACAACAGCCGTTTCATCTCCGCTCTCGCTGTCTGCTCCATCCCGCCACCACCCCCTTTCCCCCCTTCTTTTTGGGCATTATTCCAGCCGTCTGGATAGACTGCTGCATCGTCCCCTGGCTAGTGTTGGCGGGTCTGTCTATCTGTCTACGTGTCTGTGTACAAGGCGTTAGATTGCTGCAGGCAGAGGCCCGCCGTTGCCGCGGACCGAGCCGCCCACGATTTGCCTCCAAGTCCCCCTCCGATCCTTCGGAGGTCTCATCCGACTAGATTGCCACATGGACACTGGGGCTTTGCTGCTCATCAGTGGATCGGTGAAAATCCCGTAAAAGATACTTTCTTTGGCGGATCTGGTCGCTTCTAAGTTCTAGAACATACACGAGATGTATACTCCCACGGCATGTGGATGTCGGCAAGGGAATAGAACGATAACATCATCGCCCTGGGTGTGCGTTTCAGCTATTGCACTGCAGACTGTGAGCCTAGCCACAGCATCACAACATGTTCCTCTTGTAAGCATACGAAACCTCTCTCGATAGAGAACAGCTGGTTGTAAAGCACAAAAGGCACAAGGGGGGAAGGAGGTAGTCCGCATGCGGACGATCATGCATGGGGATCGCTCCGATGTTCGGAGGCCTGCGTCCACTCCCCCGGAATCCTACATCTCGCGGGCTGCGGAGAAGTTTCCGTCACCGGACCGGGGTAGGTCGTATGGCTATTGTTAACTGCGAATTCTTCCCTGTTACAGTATCCGTGCCAAACCCCAACAAGAACATATTGAGTTCATCGGTGGCCCGTGTCTTGTGTGGGAATTGCTCGCAGCGTCGTTGTCTTACAGACCGAGTACCCGATGACCTAGTATGCCACCCTTCACACCCGATGACCGGGTCAAGACGCCGCTGGAAGGCGTCTCTGCCGCTGACTCCGACGTCCAACGGTCGCTGGCGGCTGTGGCCGAGGCTAGCAGCAATTGCCGCGATGTCAAGGAGAAGACACCAGTGCCCCTGAACCCCGGCGAGGCCACCGCCCCAGTCTCGCCGCCCGTCGCCCTCATCGTCGTCGAGATACCCCTGGACATCGACGCCCTAGAGCCGTCCTTTCGACTGACGGAGTGTTTCCGGTCCAACGGCATCCAAGGCTTCTCGGAAGAGACCTACCCGGCCGCCATCGACGCACAGCACCAGTCGCCCTTCTCCTGGTCCCTCGGCAAGAAGACGACTGTCCTCTTCGGCACCTTCTTCGCCGCGACCCTCGCCGCCTACTCCGCCGGCGCCTACGCCATGGCCGCGGTGCCTCTGACAGAGAAATGGGGCCTCTCGGACACCGAGTTCAACCTCGGCATCACCCTCTTCGTCCTCGGCTTCGGCTTCGCGCCCATGGTCCTCGCCCTCGTCAGCGAGACCCACGGCCGCTACTGGGTCTTCGTCGGCTCCGGCGCCGTCTTCTTCCTCGGCACCCTCGGCTGCGCCGTCACGCAGTCCTTCGCCGGCATGCTGGTCTCGCGCCTCGTCACGGGCAACGGCGCCTCCGTCTTCGCCACCCTGACCGGCGGCGTCGTCGGCGACGTCTTCCGCAAGGAGCAGCGCAACACGCCCATGGCCCTGTACTCGCTGACCATCATGGTCGGCACCGGCCTGGGGCCCATGGTCAGCGGCGTCGTCGTCGACCACCTGCACTGGAGATGGATCTTCTACCTGCAGATGATCACCGTCGGCTCGACCACGCTGGCCATCTTCTTCTGTTTCGACGAGACGCGGAGCAACGTCGTCCTGGGGAGGAAGTGCGCGGCCCTGAACAATCACCTCGAGAGCCTTCACCTGTTTCGCGTTGCTCCTCGACAGGGCGCCGAAGGAACGGCTCTCCTCGAACGAGATGCTCCGCTTTCATCCGCAAACCACCCACAACAACAAACTGTCAGAGTCACCTTCACTGCACGCTCTGACGGCCCGGCCCTCGACATGAGCATCATATGGCGAAGCTTCTCCTTCCCGCTGAAGCTGCTCTTCACCGAGTCCGTCGTCTTCTGGTTCTCGGCCTGGGTCTCCTTCGCGTGGGCGATCCTCTACATGCAGTTCAACAGCGTCGGCTTGGCCTTCCGCTCCGTCCACGGCTTCAGCAGCGCCCAGGTCGGCGGGGTCTATGCGGCCGTC
The DNA here is from genome assembly GCF_001672515.1 of Colletotrichum higginsianum IMI 349063. Taxonomy (NCBI): domain Eukaryota; kingdom Fungi; phylum Ascomycota; class Sordariomycetes; order Glomerellales; family Glomerellaceae; genus Colletotrichum; species Colletotrichum higginsianum. The sequence continues at coordinate 5,683,085 of NC_030955.1, forward strand.
ATCGTCGGGTCCGTCATCGGGGCAGCCGTCACCATCTTCCAAGATCCCGTCTTCAGGAGGCTGATGCCGCGCCGCATGGCCACACCCGAAGGCCGCCTCTATTCGGCCTGCGTCGAGTCTCTGTTCCTCCCCGTCGGCCTGTTCTGGTTCGGCTGGAGCTCGTCGCCCGACGTCCCGTGGGCCGTGCCGGCCCTCGCCATCGTTTCCGTGACGGTGGGCATCTTCACCGTTTACCTCGCCGTTTTCAACTATCTCGCGGACACCTACCACCGCTACGCCTCGTCGGCGCTCGCGGCGCAGTCCATGTGCCGGAACCTGCTGGCAGGCGTCTTCCCCCTATTCACAAACGTCATGTTTCAGCGCCTGGGGTATGGCGTCGCGGGGAGTCTTCTCGGCGGGATTGGCTTGCTGCTCTCGCTCGTGCCGTGGCTGCTGTGTATCTATGGCGAGAGGATCCGAGGTCGGAGTCCTTTTGCAGGGCAGCTGAAAGCAGGCTAACGCCGTCCACTGGTGGGCGGTTTTGAATCAAGTACACATAGTGATAGTATAAATGGTGCCTATGTCACCTCTATTCACATCTTGACTCGAACTGCTTTTTACAACGATACGCAATTGCAACAATTGTCTTGGAAATGTGACAAGAGAAACCCGGCGTCAGAGCTCTGAAACCACTGTCAAGGACTTGGTAGGGTAAGATAAGTTGTAGTAGATTCCCGGATTACCCAAAGAATTGCTGCGGGTATCGGTCGAATATTTCTAGGCTCTTGTAAGCCACGGATGCCCCATGTTTGTTTGACACTCCGCTTCTTAGAATACCTAGTGAGGCCTCAGAAACAATTCGTCACTGAATACGCGCCCAAAGGAACAGACGATAGGGCGACCTCCAAATATCGCGACGAAGCCGATAATCCGATTTCAGAAGGCGGCAAAAGGATTATTACAAACAAGTCACCACATATGGAAGGTATCCCTTCGCATCATCACCGTGACCGGGCAAAGGCACGTCGGGTTCAAAGGAAGACGAGCAGGGAAGAGAAAGCCTGCTCCCTTGCAGTACTGATATGAGCATGCAAACACGTCGGATCTCTTCTTGTTGGGATATTCTACAGCCAACACGACAAGAGTAGTCCTCAAGGCAGCAAGGTCTAACACAGTGTCAAGGGTCTTCGTCATTGGAAGAGTCTGTCTTGTACATCTTACACCTTATGATGTGCTCAGTGTTGGGCATAACACTTATACTGTGTTTTTTTACCGTGTTTTTCTTCATATTGTGTACCTGTGCGACCTTAAGAGGGACCGCCTTGGCAACGTACCTTAGTCTTCTACATCTTACGACAAAGCTGCCAAGGTCCGAAGAGGGGCGGACAGGGTATCTACGTGCTGCGCCGTTGGAAACAAGTTTGACAAACATTGAGATGCAAGAGATCGTTGGACGGAAGGTTGAAGCCGACCCCGTCATTCTGAACTCGGGCGTTCAGCAGCGTCTCGTGCTGGGATTCGGGCAAACAAACTCGGGCACGCTGCGGGCCTCGGAATCCGCACAGCCCCCCTCAAACGCATCAGGCGGTGATTTCGGAGAACAGCGAGTCGTTGAAGATTGTCGTCGATACAGTATTCCAGCTGGTTTGTTACCAAGTAAGTGCGTGGATCCAGAATCGACGCCAGGATCGCAACACTCCCACACATTAAGCCGCCTTGGGAGGTTCTGGCTACAAATACCGTGGAAGCCCTCCTTGATGTTTCCTGTTCTATACCAATCTGCCACTACAAAAGACTCAGCTTGAAACGATCAACCACACGCCGAATATCCAATATCCAATCAAACATGCTTCTATCAGCTCCCTTCGCCCTTGCGGCAATGGCCTTGACCACCAGTTTCGTCTCGGGCACCAGCACGGGACAGACCCAGCTGGTCACCTACCTCAAAAAGGGCGCGAATCTGACCCGGGCCGAGTTCTGGGACTACTGGCAGACCCAGCACGCACCCAAAGTGGCTCCTCTCGCCGTACATCTCGGTATAACCCGTTACCAGCAGGTCGGTTACCCGTTGCGAGATGATGACGTCCAGGAATAAGCTAATCGAAAGCAGATCCAAGTCAGCGGCCAAGTGCTCCCAACACTGGTCGGGCGGGACGAGCCATCCTCGGAGGTGCCCGTCGAGTTCGACGGCATCGCCATGTTGCTGTACCCGTCTGTCGAGGTCATCCACGCGTTCGTCACGCACCCGTACTACACCGACGTGGTGGAGCCGGACGAGCACAACTTCATGGACAAGTCTGCGTTCGGCGCAGGGATGGTTGCGACGTTCAGGGGGACCCAGATCGAAGTGGCCGACGACAATGAGTATGTGTGGACCGGCGACCGGGCGACTCGACAGTTGTATATGGATCTCTTCGCGACATACTTGTAAGATAAAAACATTCGGCCAGGTTTACGTGGTGGCCAGCGGGGGGGTTTTGGTAGAGCTCAACGTTTACGGCGAATGTGAGAATAAACAATGGAGTCATTTAGGTATCTTTAGCTCGTCCAAACAATCCGATGCAATAGTTCCCATAGGCCGAATACTTCCTTAGTTCTTCCGACCTGGGCCTTCAAGCCTCCCAAAATCTCAAGTGACTACCGCCGACCGCCTGCGTTCCGTCGTGAGTGAGTTGAGTGTGCGTCGCACGCCTCAGGAGCCAGAATGAGAACCGTCGGCAAAAGACCCGGAGACGGCGGCAAACCCGTGCCCGGAGTCGGTGCTGATGCTGTCGTGAGAGCTCGGCCCCGCGCTCAATGCAGCCGCCCCGTCACCTCCGGCGTGCTTCAGAGGCTGCTCGCCGGGAATGTCACGCGATGTCGTTTGTTGGGAATGCTGGATGGGCGGCGTCGCTTCAAGGCTCTTGCGTTCCGTCTCGTCGAGGCCCGCAAAGACCGGGTCGTCGGCTGAGAGGACGGATGACCTCTTGGCCGACCAGGTCTGCGCCGGCGCCTTTCTCGGCTTGAATGGGTTTCGCATCGTGACGATCTAGAGGACGGGCTAACAGTCTGCCGGCTGAAAACGAGTTGGCTGGCGTTGCGAATCCGATTCTGGAATTAAGCCCACGACACCTTGATTTGAAGTGGATTATTGCTAAACGGCGGCGGGAGACGTGGCTGGATGAAATGGATCATGAATGACAAGCGACACGTTGGGTATGTTGCTGTGGTTTTGTAGAGGGATGGATGGATGGATGTTGTGGTGCCGGGGCTACGCCGCATACGGCCGCTGCGCCGCAACCCATTGAGGCATGGGGAACAATTGACATGCATCGGAGAAGCCCTGCGGTGTGCCAAAGGTTGAAATGGCACTAATAGTGATCATGTGAGGGTTGTAAGATGGATGGGACGGGCTCTCCGTCTGCCGACCATCCCTGCCAGAGCGTAGGCAGCAGTTCAGCCCCTCCAGCTGCCGACTCCATCTGCCCTTTGGTCTGTCCGATAAGCCCATTCGGCTGATTTTGATGACGCCGAAAGAGGGAACAACAAGGCGGAGCAATTAGTCTCGTGGTCGGTTGGAGGAGGTATGAGCATTCAGACCAAGAAAGAGGAAGTTCCCGGGGAGAGTGGCCCAGCCATCCATCAATAAGGCACCGAGCGAGGAGTTGATCAAGCATTTAGGCAGGGTCTTATCTGAACGCTTGGCAAGGCGCTTTGCATGTTCATCAACCGGGGGGGGGACTACAATTGTAATACACGTGGGCTCAGTAACCCCAGTAACCCTTGACAAGGTACGCTCCATAGGCCGCAAGTGTGCCAACCACACCGATGCTGCCGAAATAGCCAACGGGTCGGCCGTTGCCGGTTCCCTGGACCTGCATGATGCCCAACTCCGCGTGGACCACACGAAGGACCAAGAAACTCCCGAGGAGCCAGCCGAGAGCCTTGCGGCTGCCCCCGTTCAGCTCGACCAGCGACGCAAGGACAAACGCCCACGGGACGTTCTCGGCAAAGTTGGCATGCGACCGCGAGGCGAGGTAGAGCTTGTTGGCACCGGGCGATTTCTTCGAGTCCGCCCCGGGCTTGGAAGAGTCTTGGCCGAGGTAGTGTTTGTCTTTGAGCCGTTCGCCGACCACTCGCAGGCTGAGGAATGCGTAGTACACTGCGAATGGGAGCGCGAAAGTGCCGGTTACAGCTGCGTGGTGGAGCACTGGGTCAGTTCGGTCGTCCGGATAGCATCCGAGGAGGAGAAGGGGGCAGTTTTGCGGTGCACGATGCGACACACTTACGCAGCAGCTTCGGGACCGTAGTCAGGCCAATTGGTTGGGTGCTCATGTTTGCGAGTGACGGGTGAGTTGGTTGGATGCTCGTTTTTTTGGGAGGGGGGAAGTTAGATCTCGCAGGCTTTCGGTTGTGTAAAGGATGATTATGAGATGCGAGAGAACTTCACTACGTCTGCTAGGGGAGTTGTTGTTCTGAGTGTTCTTAGACGTACACGGCGCACCAGGACGTGATGACGATGGTCCGGCTCTAGTGGCGACCCTGCAGTTAACCGTGACATCATGCATTATGGACCATCCCGTTCGAGCACGGTCGGTTGTGCGTCACCTGAAGCCAGTCTTACCATGTTCGTCCAGAGTCGTGCTTGTGTCTGTCTCCATCGGTAGTTCCGGCGACAAAGGCTCTATCTAGCGAAACCTCGTTGGGGCTTTAGAGCGCTATCTCACGACAGCGGGCGGGCGTCGGATACCACGGCGAGTCAGAGTGATTGTCACTAATCACAAGGTCAATACGGTTTCTTTCCTTGGTGATCGTCCGTCTGAAAGTACTTTGATTCAGTAGAATGAGAGGTACTGGTCATCACTGTAGCAAGATCAAAACATTTAGGGGGACGATACTAAGGCTCATTCAACATTTGTGAGCAGAGTAGCTAATGGTTCTCCTGAATTAAGATATTATCTCGGTGACATTCTTCGCTATGCAACGTTTGAAGCAAAACTAGAAATCCCCACGTACCATTCACGAAAATGGCGCACTCGTGTCGTATCGGTGCAGGTCTAAATTATTATCCAGCGTCCTTCAGGCGCAGACAACCTTGAAGCTCAGAAGCTTCTGAGCACTGTCTTCAACATCGATTCCCTCGCACGTCTCCACGTTGACCTTTTGGGCAGCACCTTCACATCCTGCCGTGGGATAGACAAATACTTGGAGACAATCAGCACCATACGTGACTAGGGACGGCAAGAGGGATAGGGTACAGACCTTCGCAACCGTCGACGAGACTGTTGAGACGGATCGACTTGACATCATCGCCCGGCGCATTGAATGTCGGCTGGCAAACGTTGGTCTGCGACTGGGTGATGGTCCACACGCCGAGGTTGCCCTCTTGAGCACAGCCCTCTGCGCTCCAGATCCGGAAGTTGGTAATGTGCGGGTCTGCGATGGCTTGACGGGGCACGGCGCTGGCTTCAGCTCCGACCAAAAGAGCAGCGGCCCCGGTAAAGATGGTAATGAGGAACATGGTATACTGTGAGGAGACTTTGTGAGGGGACGAGTTGTGGATTTGTGTGTGAACCTTCTCCTGAACGAGGAATGTATCGAGATCTACAGCCCTATGTGATTGAAGTCTAGGTCGAATGTGTCTAAAAGATGAGAGAATTGAGTCTGGCTGTAGTGAGGGCAAGATAGAAAATGGGAATGACGGGAGTAGCTGTTTTATAGAACCCAATCGAACTTCAACCCACACCAAGAAGAGCCTTGGGATCTCGAGCTCTCCCAGTCGTTCGTCGTCACTGGCCAGAGAGTCAAGGCTCTCGTCTTGTGACTATGAGGCTGCCGCCCTACATGAGCCCATCTTGACCGACGGTGTCAATCTTTTCTTTCTTTCCCAAAGCAACACGAACGATCAGCATGACGAAGACTTGGGTCTTACATACGTCTGGCCTCGTCTGTACGCGCCCGAGGCTTGCAGCAAACAAAGCTTTCGGGTACACCGTCGCGCAGGTGTCACCGGAATCCTGTAGACCGCTTTGTCGGGACCTCCGACCTTGGGCAGTCCTCGCATCGTATTTTTTTACACAGGTGATTTTGATTGTTTAGGAGAAAAGATAGCGACGCGCGTTGGGCATTAATCAAAACAATTTCCAACATTGGTGTGATGTTTGAACGTTCCCTGCATCGGGAAGCATTCTTCTTTTGAGTATTTCGCAACCGTCACCGAAAACTCTCTGCGTCGATCAGCGGGGCTGGGGTTGAACATGGAAAACGTTACTGTTCCGTTACACGCCCGCCCTCTTGTGAGAGAGCCTCCCGGAAGAGCTCCGATCTTCGGTCTAGCAGGCCTCCGGAGCTTCGAAATGGTATGAAATTGATAGGATGCAAGTTTGCCGTACACCGTAGAGGGAGTGGTTCGCAAACTCGGACCCAACAGCGTATAGAAATGCCGTGTAATGTTTCCTCGCATCAGACTTACACGAGGGCTCGGTGACTCAATCAACGGAACATCGTTCGACTGGCAGACGTGTACGAACCATTGGATCACCGAGCCCAATCCTCGCACAATTTTACTGCGCTTTGGAAGTCACAAACAAAAGGTGCTGAGCGATGTTAGAAAGATGGTTCATAACAGAGGGTGAAGATGTTTCTCTTGTTATGTGCAACTCTATCACGCACAATAACACGCAATGGCTCCCAATTTTTATTTTTATCTTGATCGAGAGATGGTCTGCCTTGGCTACCGGCGGAGTTGCCCAAGGGATATGTTATTTCTTATGGGAACCAACAATAGGCCTCCCGAATCATAGCCCAGATCAAGTGAGGCCGCGACTGTCCAGACTTGGCTATATCAGCGCGATGGACCTCGACATCATCAAACCCAATGTTCGAATACAACGAGTGGCCTGCTTCCGTAGACTCGAGGTAGATTGGAATATCCAGACGGAGAGATTCTTGAATGCCGAAAGCCATCAGGTGCTGTCCGACACCACGCTGTTGATACATCGGGTCCGTGACTAGGATATGTAGGTCTACGGTCGCCATGTCTCAGCGGAGAGTCCTTTTCGTGGTGCCCACGGTCCAGAGACCAAGGAGGGAACTCACAGATACATGGCTTGCCTGCCATCAAACGATTTCGCATCTCTTCAACCCCGCCGAAGACTGCCTTGCACACGTCGACGTTGGCTGCGGCGCCCCACGAGGACGGTGTGGACTTGGCGTAGGGCATGCCACTCGGGTAGACATTCCACTTGGCGAACCCCACTATCGCGCTGTCGCCTCGCCGCTCCGTGTCCACCGCTACGAACATACGAGCGGTTGGGTCCTCGCGGAGCTGCCTCGACAGGTCGTCCGTCCGGAGGCCAAGGAATCCATCTTTCGGCACGTAGCCGGGAAACTTGACCTTGAAGAATGGGTTGTTGGCGAACGCCTGGTGCCCTATCTCGGCACAACGCCTGAGGTCGCGGTCCAGAGCCTTCCGTATCTCGATGGGCATTGCTGTGCAGAAGTGAGGACTCGTAGGCCGGCTTACAACGTCGTAGTCGTCTACCTAGAATGCCGCTCAGAGACTGTGGTACATTACTGTTGACAGAGATCGCGAGACGCTTCGAACAGAGGGTACACTTGGAGCAGAAATGACGTCTATGAAATTGCAGAGGACTAGATCTTTATCAGGTGGATTCGGAACAAGGAAGGGTACAGTGACGGGCACACAACTCAATGTTCGGAACCGATTCAGTCGGATGCCAATGTTTATCGGAGCTTCGGAACAAAGCTTTTTGATGGTCTTAAACGGCCGCTGGGCCACGGTCTATTGGACGCATGATTGGAGTTACGTGCGGTCATCGTGCCATAGGCTGGATTGAGTTCTCACGTTGCCAGAACTGCCCTTCGGATCAGACGAAGGCATTGAAGGAGCGAATCGGGTCCATTTCTTCCATCATTACAGTTTACTCATCTATCCCGTTTTCCTCTTCTTTCCTGTTTTGGATTCTGAAAGAAACCCAGTGCTCGCATGAGAAAGCGCTGCCGAATGTCTGTTCATGATACACAAGCTGGATATGCGCATCAGCGTTGATCATCTCCACGCATACATACATTCAGTCACTGACATCACTACGCAGTAGAGTAATCGCCATGAGACTTCCCATTTGGTACTTTGTGTGTCGCGCCTCTCATGAACCAGGGGACTTTTACCTCAACTGACGTCTAAAACAAGTAGTAGCAGCTGGGGTGTTCAATATTTCGAGCATGTATGTGTTCCGAGACAACACACAGTTCCGCCATGCTCGTCCCGAACAGAAACTGCTTCGGTCAGAGAAAAAGATTAGGGGGGAGGGAAAAAACTCGTAATTTTGAGAAGAAAAGAAACCACGTCTGCTGCCGCTGCGAGTCGGTCAGACCTGACAGGTTTTCTACATCCACTACATCGGGGATACTCTCACAATAGATTTCATGTCACAGAAAGCCTTGCAGAAGGTGGTTAAGAGGAGATTTCCGATGGAGCGGGTTTTTAAGATCAACCCTGTCGTCACGCAGGAAAAACGCAATCCACTTGGCTCTACTCGCACGTTGTAATTTCTTTTTGAATTGAATCTATCGAGTCGTTATCATCAGTCGTTCCTCGTTCTCTACTTCCACGCAGCCAGAGCCTTCTTTGTCTCCGCCTTGACATCGCTCTCCTGCAGGCCCAAGAGCTTCACCGCAGCATTGTCCTTCGTGGCATTTCCGTTGCCGTCGCCGAAGAGGTGCTGCTGGAGCAACTGGATGAAGGCGCTGTAGTCGCCCTTGGCCAGCTTCTCGTCGGCGGTCTTCTCCAGGTCCGAAGTCTTGACGTTGTTGACGGTGAAGGTGGAGCCGGTCTGCTCCTCGACCACCTTGAGCAGCTCGCGCTGGGTTGTTGTGAAAGAGGCGACCTGGATGTACTTGTTGGCGGTCGCCTCGAGGTTCTTCAGCACGCCGGCGACAGACTCTCCGATGAAGCCGAGGGTGGACGGAGACACAGGCTCGTTGCCGGAGTCGAAAATGTTGACAGTCTTGTTCTTAACTTCAAAGCCAAGAAGACCGCCGCTGAAGTCCTGTAATGCTTGTGTTAGTCCCAGTCCCCCGGTCATCCATGCAAGCTTGAAGTCAATGGGGATCGGTGTCTTACCCAGTCAAAGAACGGACCGACAGCAATGCCGGTCCAGGTGAATGAGCTGTTCTTCTCGGAAAGCTCGGTCAGGTAATCAACGGTCTGGATCTTGGGGGTCAAGATGCCGCCGATCTTGGTGCCGCGGGCCTCCCGGGTGTTGATGCCAAACTCGGAGGGAATGAAACGCTTGACGCCGGCGGCAAGCGCGGCGTCAGCAAGGGTCTTCTGGCTGGCAAAACCGGCTGTTCCAACGATGGAGACAACGGCGTCTTGGCCCTGGAGGGCAGCGGTCACTTCCTCGAGCGAGTTGATGTCGACCTTCTTGACAGTCACTTCAGAAGGGAATGTTGCGGAAGACTCCTTTCTGGAGAGCGCCGTGACTTCGAAAAGGCCCGCCAAAAGACCGCGAATAATGCTGGGGCCAAGGTTTCCGGAACCCTAAGGGAGAGTTAGCAGATAGGTTTTTCTAAATGGTCTGGTGGCCTGCTGGCGGCTTGGGTCTTATTGACTTACTCCGACAACGGTGACCTTCTTAATCGCAGACATGATGATGGGGGCAATGTGATGGAGACTGATGAGTTGGGATGGAATTGATCTATTAGATTCAGTCGGTGGTACGGAGTTGTTGGAGTGAGTGAATCCTCTGTTTGTTTGTTTGTTTGTTTGCGTGGGAAGGACGAGCGGCTTATATGTCCGTCATGTTGGCACACTTAAGCGGTCGTCAAACTTCAACCCCGCCTCGATCCCACCATCGCGCAATAACCCGACATCTGGCATGATTGAGTGCATCTAGCACGCGAGATCCACCAGCGGCTCTCATTGAGCATTATCAATCAGCCAACTCCCCGCAGGGGGACGGCCCCTCACGGCGAGCGGATGTTAGCAAGGTCCGACGCCTCTGTCCCGAACGCTGCCTCAGCGAATCGGAACTAGTTTGCCTCCGGAATCAATTTGCTCCCGGGCGCAGTCATGATGAGCAACGAAGAAGCTTCGACGCGCTGGTAGAAGCTGGATGCACTTAGACTCGGCACTGTGCCCACGGACAAGTAAAAGCAACACAGATCCCGTCGAACCTTTGTACAGGGATGATGGATTACATGATCAACCTATCTGCCTTTAGTAACACAGAAGACTACGGATTATTTCGAACAACCCGAGAGCGTTGTCGCAGAAAGAAATGTGGCGACGTAAGGTAGTGAGTGCATCATTAGGCCTTGGAAGCACCTACAGAACTCCATCGGTCTGCACTCGAGCAAGATCAAGTTGATACCAGTCGGTGTAGATTCTGTCTTTGAAGCGATACCGATGCGCAGCTACCTACAAAACGACATGCTCGGATAGGCACATCAAAGATGAATCAAGGGAGCACTTGTGCTTATGCAAGTGTTGGCCTGGTGACAGTGAGTCGGAAGGCTCAAGTTGGTGTGTAAAAGCAACTATGCTCATGACGAGAGCCGTCTCGAGTCCTTGGGCCTCTTCAAGCACATCAAGAATCAAAAGCAACCCATGTTCCCTTTCAAATGTATTCATGCGCCACCAACCAACTATTGAGCGTGTGCCCGCTTACAATACTTGCCACAGAACAGAGCTACAGGACGCCAGTCCCCGTTCGGCTTCTTGTCCAATTGAGCATACGCTTGCTTCAAGGCACAACCAAAAGCACCAACAAACTACAGATAATGAATGCGCTGTAGCTTCCTATCCCTCCGACACTGCGGGAAAGTTCTCCACCATTCAGTCCTAATTCCACGCCGCGACCAATGAACTGTTGCAATCACCCTCGGGATTCCCAAGTGAGAATCAATTCTAACCTCCAAGACCCCTTGAAATTGCTTTTGCATGTCACCTCTCAGCCCTTAGTGGCCCGTTTCGCTGCGGACACACTTCCGTTTACCAGCTAGAATTCTTCCTATGTTTGTGGCTGCCTGGAGGTATGTAAGGCTCAGACAAGCTGTGATAGCGTCGGGCGGGAGACACGTAGGGAAATAAGGCTCGCGCCGTCCGGCGTATGGATTGACCAGTTGTGGGGAGATTTCTGTGGACGAGGAAGTCTGGTCGAAGCCCAACATTCCAGCTCCAAGGTCACTGCAGCCCACGTGCCGAACTTTTGGCACTAGAAGAGAGGAATGATGCCGGGTTGACTTCGAGACATGGATACATACATGTGTGGCTCGTTGGACTGGATGCTCAAAGGCTTTAGTAGTTTTGTGTTCATCGTAGAGAACTGCTGCTGCTGCTGCTGCTGCTGCTGCAGTGCTGCTTTCTCGCAGATGCAATCGGACAGACAAACGGACAGACACATGTGTTCAAAAACTTATAAGAACAGGGAGGGAAATTGTCAACTTTGTCATTTTCGAACATAGTTCCCAGCTTCAACCACAGTCCTTTCCGGCAACACAATTCAGTCATTCCCGCCGAAAATGTCGCTCCTTAATCCCCGCACGCTCGTTGCCGCCCTTTTGTTGGCACCCACATTCGCTTTGCCTGCTTCTGAAGCCAAGCCGGCTCGACTGGAAGAGAGGAATATCGGCAACGACGGCGAGCTCGCCGCCGCGAACCCCCGTGCCGCATTCTTCCGAAAGGTCGTTGACGATTCCTGCTACACAAACTCCAGCAAGGTGCCGACTCCAAAGGACATTCCGCTCAAGGTGGGCATCATTGGAGGAGGGGCAGCAGGTCTCTACGCTGCCATTCTGCTGGACTCCCTCGGTATCGACTACGACATCCACGAGGTGTCCGGCCGCGTCGGTGGGAGAGTATATACCCATCACTTCGATCAGCAGGCATGGGACCAGTCGACGCCCGACGATCCTGCGTACTACGACTACTATGTGAGCGAGTTGGATAACATAAAATCGCTTGTCGGAGTCTTCCCGCTGACGTGACGTACAGGACGTGGGAGCGATGCGTTTCCCGCCCATGCCCTACATGGACCGCATCATCGGCAACAAATCATGGAGTCTCATCCCTTACATCAACAAGCAGGTCTCCGAACGCGACCAGGTGGTCCAGAAGCACTACATCTTCAAGACGGACAACACGTTGAGACGCTACAACGGCGTCACGTCCCTGCTCCAAGAACCTACCTCGGCGTCCCCCGACCGATACGACGTGCCCGTCTTCGACTCGGCCTTTGAGACGCAGTCCGCAAGCACGGTCTGGGCGGACCAGGTCAAGTTCATGACCGACGAGCTGACGGCGGACTTCACCTCCGGGTTCAACCTGCTCATGGAGTACGACTCCGTGACGGTGCGGCAGTTCCTGCTGGACAAGGGCTTCACCAACACCGAGATCGACTGGCTGGAGACCATCAACGACGCCACCGGCCACTACGACATGTACTCCATGTCCCAGGCCGTGCTGGAGCAGTGGATCTTTGACAGCGCCGACATCAACAAGTGGACCCTCATCAACGGCGGCATGGACATGCTGACCAAGGGCATGAACCTCGTCGTCAAGAACAAGCCCGTCCTCCACAACAGGGTCACCGACATCAAGAAGGGCCCCAGCGGCACGCTGAAGGTCGTCGTCAACGGCACCGAGGAGTACAGCTACGCCCACGTCATCTCGACCGTCCCGCTGGGCGCCCTCCAGGTCATCAACATGACCGAGTTGGATCTGAGCTACTTTGAGAACAATGCCATCCGCACCTTGAAGTACGTTTCTTCTTGTACAGATTGATTAGGGAGCGAAGACATACTGACGTTGGATGGCTGCAGCTACGATCCCTCAACCAAGGTCGGCTTCAAGTTCAAGACCCGATGGTAAGCAGATTCTTCTCTCCGATTCAAGAAACCCAAAACACAAGACGTTCTCGGGACTTTTTTGAGCTGACGCTGGTTTCTTCTCAGGTGGGAGAACCTCACGACCGGCAACTTTCAGGGCGGCCAGTCCTTCACCGATCTCCCCATCCGCCGCTGCGTGTATCCCTCCTACGGTGTCGACGTGCCGAACGCGCCCGGCTCCATGATCGCCAGCTACGTCTGGGGCCAGGACGCCTCGCGCCTGGGATCGTACCTGAACCCGCACAACCCGACGACGCAGGCGCCCTACCAGCCCGAGAGCGCCGACGTCCTGATCGACGTGATGCTGAGGAACCTGGCGGAGCTCCACGGCGTGTCTCACGAGTTCGTCCTCTCGCAGTTCGAGACCTACCACGCGTACGACTGGTACGGCTCGGCCTACTCCAACGGCGCGTTCGCCATCTTCGGGCCGGGCCAGTTCAGCAGCACCCTCCCCTGGCTGATGCGGCCCGCGGCCAACGGCCACCTGCACTTCGGCGGAGAGGCGCTGAGCTCCGGGCACGCGTGGATCATTGGCGCTGTGAACAGCGCCTGGAGGACCGTGTTCGAGATTCTGGACACCGAGGGGCTTGAGGACAAGAAGAAGGAGTTCATCGACCAGTGGGGGGTCATCGACGAGGTCGACATGGGCTGGTACAACTGGTCGCCAGAGGGCGAACCTTGAGAGAGAGAGAGAGAGAGAGAGAGAGAGAGAGAGAGAGAGAGGTCCGGTGATGTTGATTTGTTCTCGGGAGGAATGTAACTAAGAGGCGATGCATCAGGGCATCACTCAAAAGCCAACAAATCACATGGTTGGTGCCGTGGCATCCTGCATGATTATCATTATGAGCCATCTCGACTCACTCCAACCCCTGTCCAATGAGAAGATGAGTTCGACAAGCCTGCTCCCCCCCAGTTCGAACGTATTCGGTCTTGACCCTTGGGCTATCCGGGGCGAGACATAGTCCATTAGCCATCATTTTTCCAAGTTTTTATGTCTCCGTTACTGCCCGGGGAAGCGCCTGCTGCTCACCATAACTCCTCCAAGTCGGCGATCGCTGCCAGCTGAAAGCCCGCCTCCGAATTCGTCCAGCATGCCCGTGCACAAATAGTCTTCTGCTCGCCTCTCCGGAACAAGGGAGAGGCGCAAGAGTCGGAAGCAATGGCAGCCCCAGAAACTGATATCAGCACCGCAACTCAAGGAGGTTCTCTCGACGTCTTCCGACAACAAGTGTCCCAGAGAGCCTGAACTATATTGGCGTAAACAAACAGGGCTCTATCGCCTTTCGATGCCTTTCATCTAATGTTCGGTTGGGATACATACGCCCCAGGACATTCCCCGCCTTTGGATCCCCGTCTTGGTCCAGACCGGGCGCCTGAGATGGAAGTTCAGAGCGGGAGAGCCCATACTCGCAACGAGTTTGGCAACGCCCAAGGGGACGCAATCCAAGGTCCGATGAACATGGTCCCTTCGCTACCAACACAATCGTACCGTACGTGCTCAAGACCTCTCCCCTCCAGCTAACACTAAGCCCTGAATGCCTTACTTATATCACCAGGCGGCCACGGATCTCCCGCCGACCTCCAGGGTAGTTTCCAAACTGGCCTTGTGGAGACTTCCAGAATGCAAGGCTACATCGGACTGTGCGATGTGCCGTCGCCAAACACCGACAATGCCAATATGGCACGCACGGGTTCTGTCGATGAGGTCCTACGGCCCAAGCCCTCAGGTGGCAGCAACAGGCGCAGGGTCCAAAACTACGCAGTCGACGACACAGGATCGGTTGACGAAGACAATGCCAGCACCATCAGGAGACAGCGCAACACCATCGCCGCCCGCCGGTATCGCCAAAAAGGCCGCGACCGTATCGCCGAGTTGGAGTCCGCCCTGAGGGTCGTGGAAGAGGAGCGAGACCGGCTCAAGTTGGAGCTTGCAAGGAAAGAGGCCGAGGTTGACGCGTTGAGGGAGGTTTTGAGAAAGTAGAGAGTTGTTCCGTCTAGATATGAGTCTCTTTTGTTAGTAATGCGGTCGAGTAAGAGAGTCATCAGGACAAAGAACCTGAGCAGCAGAAGGGGTTCGCAACACACACACACACACACACACACACACACACACACACACACATACATAATCCTGCTGGTCAGAGTAAATCTGCCTGCTATGGTTTACCTCGAATATAGAACTTGGG
This sequence comes from Colletotrichum higginsianum IMI 349063, assembly GCF_001672515.1. NCBI lineage: Eukaryota > Fungi > Ascomycota > Sordariomycetes > Glomerellales > Glomerellaceae > Colletotrichum > Colletotrichum higginsianum. The sequence continues at coordinate 5,698,141 of NC_030955.1, forward strand.
CAGTACAGCTATTTAGAAAGAACCAAGAGCAAACAGATGAGAAATAGGAACCATATGTTGGATGAGACTATCTTGCTCACTCTCCATAACAAATCTCAATGATCCATGTCTATTGATCTCTACATATCACACCAAGATAAGCTACGGGTTCTACGTGTAAGTCAACAACAACAACTCAGTTTATCCCCCCCCCTACGAATCACAGGCTTCGTAAGCCCTTCATAGATCGTACAGAGGATCTTCAGGAAATATGGACCCATGCTTCCTGTTCATGTGAGAGTAACACGCCTGACCGTTCGCAAACGTGTCCAGGCAGACCCAGCAGATGTGCGCCCCGCACCCGCCGCACGTCATGCGGTTGCACCCGGACGACTTCTGGATCGACGTCTTGCACCTGGGGCAGTCCTTGATCCCCAGCTCCGCCTTGGCCCTGTCGAACGCCTCCTCGCACCCGGAGGCGGCGTACCTGTACTCCGCGCACGACTGGCCCGCGTGAGGGTGATGGCACGCCGTGCACACGCTCTGGGCACAACCGGGACACGCAAACACCCCCGGACGGTCCGCCGGCGCCGCCCGGTAGACCAGGCCGCATTCCGCCGTCGGGCAGTAGCGGAACGTAAGGGGCTGCTTGGCGATGTACGACTTGGCGGACGAGGCGAGGACCTCCTCGAAGGCGAGGGACGGAAGGTGCTCTTCCAGCTCTAGAAGGTCGAAGACGGTATCGCAGGAGCCCTCGTCCGCCAGGCACCGCAGGTCGGAGCCGGCGTCGCCCGAGTCGGCGGACCGACAGAAGTTCTCGAAGCAGTCGCGGCAGGAGACGTGTCCGCAACGGGTCGTCAACGGGTCCCCGGCCTCGGTCCAGCACACGGAGCAGTCGATCCCCGGGCTCTCCTCGGTCCGCTTCTGCGCAGAAGCGGTCGTCTTCGTACTCTCCCGCCGCCCAGACATGATGTCCATGGCGAGGTCGTACGACGCCCGCGGGCCGATGACCTCGATTCTACTGGCTGTCGGCAGGACGCTTAGCATGACGTTCTCGGGGCCCAAGGCGTCCCTCAGGTCCTGGAAGCCGCCGTGGATGGCCCATCGGAAGCTATTCGCGTCAAGCGGGATGGAGTGCGAGGTCGACGGGCTGTCGCCAAAGGCTCGGAGCAGTGCGTCGCGCCTGGGCGACTTTGTCGGGCGTGCCGTACACTCTGACCTCTGTCTTGGACGGGAGACAATGGAAAGCGACCCGGAACGACTGCTCGATTTTCCGGAGAGCCTTTTCTGCCCCTGCTCGGTTACCAAAAGACGGGTTCCAGAAGGGCTTCGTCCCCTCTTTGTCGGTCACCGTCTGGCCGCGGAGGATGGTGTCGACCACCTTTTCGGCGGCGGCGAGGTCCCCGCGGTCCTCGCCTTCCAGCCGCAAGGAGATGTAGCCGTTCGTAGGCGGGAAGTGCTTGAATTGGATGTGTTTCTCGCTGGACGCAACCTTGGCCGCCTCGACGTCTCCCCACACGGCTTCAAAGACCTTGGTCGCCACTTTGTAGGTCGATGAATACACCAAGTTGACGTTGAGCTTGTCGGTCTCGTTGAAGGGCAGCCGGATGTTGTTGAGAATCTCCACTGCCTCCTTCGCGTCCGCCTCGTCGACGAATCGAGCCATGGCTTTGACCCGCTTCCCCGGAATCTCCATGTTGGCGGTCAGTTTCATCTCTAGAGAGCCGATCTTTGTCAAGAGCTTCTCGATCATGGCGAGCTGTCTCGCGCTGCACTCGTCCCCTAGCCGGTACGTCGTGCCTTCGAACCCTACGTCCCTTGGTCTGGCGTTCCTGGGAATTGTCCGTAGTATATCTTTATCATTAGCCTGGAGAGGCACTCGAAGCGTCAAAGTCCACTTTCGCGACTCCGAAGGGAACCGCCTTTGGTATCCTCGGCTTCCCCAGTATGGGCCTTCGACCTGGCCGAGTCGGCAAGAGACTGCAGAGCCGAGGTCTTTGTATGCTCCCGTAGAGAAGCCGTCAAAAACCTCCCTGGCCACTTCCTCCGAGTCAAACTTGAGCAGTGCCACTCGTAGCGGCTTGTGCCAAGAGCAGATGATCTTCCTGCAGTTGACACGGTGAGCGAAGCCGCCCGCACCGTTGGCGGCCGGCAACGCGAGGGCGAAGTCTTTCACGTCCAACAAGCCGTCGACTTTGGCCAGCTCGCCCGTCTCGTACTTGGCATAACGGGATTTGGCAAAGTTTGGGTCCTCGACCCTGACGTCCGCCGCGATGGTCGGGTTGTCCTGCCCATATGGTCGCACACGAACGCAATTCGGCGGCACTTCAAGCCCGAGGCGGCTGAGGACAAGGGAAACGTACCCTGAGCCGCTTCCAGCAGGGAGGTTCGTGATTCTCGCAGTGGAATAGTCCGAAGAGAGCGAGATATTCTCCACTGATGCCCCTGGCCCGAAGCTGATAGAAGCGCCGAATAGATCGCGAGTGCATCTTTCCATCGCTGGAATCTGGACCCTCATCAGTACTTCCAATGATGCAAACACATCTGCCTCATTAATTGAACACAAGCTGACCAACGTGTCTTCTGGGATGGTACTAATGTGTTGCGTGTCTCCAGTATGTAGATAGGGACAACCGTCTCCGTTTCGACAAATCCCCTTCGCAAAGAAGGAACAGGGAATCTGGGCCCGAGCATCGACCGGCAGTGTTTCCTCTGCCGCCGTTCCACTGGATGGCGGTGCTTGAGCGTGAGAAAATCCGCAGGTCTCGCCCTTGTTGCATTGGCCACGAAGGAAGAACCTGCAGGGTAGTGGCATTGCCTGCTCCGTCAGAGCCCTCATGAAGGGCCTTGGAGGAGGGTCTACTCGGGCTCTGGGCGCAGATTCGACGTTCTCGTGAACGAAAAGACATTCGTCGCCTGCTCGACAGATGCCCCGGGCGTGGAAGCGGCACACGGTGGCCGGGTTGCGTGAAGGCACGGCCGCTGGCGGCCTGATGCCGAGTTGACGGTTCATTTCTTGGGCCGAATTCTCAAGCGTCCAGGTGTCCTGACATTCGGTATGAGACGGCTTCTTCAGTCTTGAATCAACCTACTGATGTCTGTTATGGCAGGGAGCCTGTTGATGTCAGGACTGAGAGGATGTGGACGCTGAAGCAGCAGGGCCGAATGCTGCTTGTGGAAGGGTGAAGAGGGGTAGCTTTCGAACGTGCCAGTCAGGCCAATAAAAGGTGCCTAGGTGTGCTTTTGGCTCAAGGACGAACGTACAAGCAGTAGGCTGATGATTATTGGCAGGTGATTTTCTGTTTGTACACGTAGGGGGCCGGCCAACACTGGGGTCATAGTCAGGGTTTATGAGCACTGTGGTAGGCCATGAAGGACCTTTGACCGCGTCTGCCTACCAAGGCATCGTAAGACTCTAGGCTTCAATTGAATCCAATACAAGCAGAGCAATGGCAGGGGTCAATAGAATCAGTTCACACATCTCCAGGTGAAAGCATCAAAAGCACAGCGGCGCCGGGGATCGCAACAGAGACATTACAAGGTTCGGTTTATATACGCTTGCTTGGGATCTTAAACACCCTCTCTCTAGGCATCTCACTATCGCTTCAAGGCGCCTCGGTCGGGTCCCTGGGACTCTCTGTCAGCTCTGAAAGATACCTCTAATGTGAAATTTGCGGCCACTGGCAAGAGGAAAACATGGAGGAAAAGAATACGGGCTTCAGTAACTTACCAGTCGGTAACCAGGTGCTCATCCAGCGCGTCCATGGCAGCCAAATCCTCCTTGGAGATCTCAAAGCCCGAGACATTGGCGTTCTCGATCAGGCGCTCCTGGCGCACGCTCTTGGGGAGGGTGATCATGTTGTGGTCCAGCGACCAGCTACATTCGCACCATTGTCAGCTTTCTGTGTAGACGGACGGATGTGGACTCGAGAACGAAAGGACCTACCGGACGAAGAGCTGGGCCGGGGTGCAGCCGTACTTCTTGGCCAGCTCGAGGATCTTGGGGTGCTTCATGCGCATGCCGCGGGCCAGCGGCGCGTAGGCCTCGATGGCGATGCCGTGCTTGGCGCACGTCTCCCTGATGTGCGTCTGGGTGTTGAAGGGGTGGACCTCGATCTGGTTGATGACGGGGGCGATGCGCGGCTTCGAGGCCACGAGCTCCTCGATCTAAACGAAAAAAAAAGGATAACTGTTAGAGCCTCACCGGTTCTGCCCACCCTCCCCTGGGGGGGCCGTTTTCAGAAGAATTAAAAGACAAACTCACGTGGGCAACACCGTAGTTGCTGACGCCGCCCATGCACACCTCGCCGGCGTCGATGGCGTCCTCGACGGCCCTCCAGCTCGTCAGGCGCGCCTCCTTTCCGCCGTAGGGGCTGTGCAGCAGGAACAGGTCGACGTAGCCGAGCCCGGAGACGTCGACGGACTGCTTGATGGAGCGGCGCACGGCGTCGTACGAGGCGCTGCTGCTCGCGAGCTTGGTCGTGTAAAAGAGGTCCTCGCGCGTCAGGCCCTGGGCGTTTTCGCCGCTCGCCAGAAAGTCGCGGATCGCCTTGCCCGCCTCGCGCTCGTTGTGGTACATCTGCGCGCAGTCGAAGCCGCGGTAGCCGGCGGCCAGGGCCCAGGGGACCGACTTTGTCACCTCGCGGCCGGACATCATGTACAGGCCCAGCTGGATCTGGGGGATCGTCTTGCCATTTGCAAGCTGGAAGGGGAGGGGCGGTGGTTAGCCCTCCGGGGGGTTGATCTCGGAGGAAGACACTCACAGTAAGCCGGGTAGCCAGCGTGTACTTGTTGGGAGACATCTTGAGTGAGTGATGGTGCGTGTTGTTTCTTGCAGCTTTCGAGATCCTGCGAGCACAGTTGAGTGAGAGGAGTGAGGTGTGTTCGAGAGCGAGTTTTCCGCGTTCAAAGAGGAGGCAGAGAAGCAGAGAAGACGTGAACATGGTCCGAGGTTGCGGGCTGACTCCGCCGTGACATCACGCTGGAAATGAGGGGCGCCGGTGGGGGTTCCTCGCCCCGCCCCGCCGGTTTCGGTCTCCGAAAGCCTGTTATGGGATCTCCGGCCGCCGCCATCACCTCGGACTTGGTCGGGGGGAACCTGGTTGAACGAACTCGCCTGCTAATAGTCATCGACTTGGTCTGTTGCTTTGTTCAATATTCTTTTTGGGTCTAATCTGTGTTGCAGACCTCCATTTCTCCTTTTCCAACTATAAGTCTATGATCATCTCCCATGCCCAAAGTCTATCTACGTTATGGCCAGCATAAGAGTATTGCTTTTCCAGCCAAGTTTGCCATTCCAAGAAATTCCTCATTCTCGAAACCAGATTCCGATTCCTTCCAGCTTTTTTCTTCCTCGATGAGCAATAAATCGCGGCTCTGTCGGCCTGAAGTCACGAAACCACTCCTCCATACCTCTGGTATCTCAACAGCCTCTTGAAATCCGGTATGTGACCCTCACCTACGCTTCCTCATGCTCTTGAAACAGAATAGGATACCACACGCCCGTCGAACATTTCTTCCGAACTCCACTACAACACAGCCCGCTCAAACCCGACTTACCTCTCCTGATACCCAGCTCGACCGGGCCAATACATTGCAGAAGGGAGCGAGAGGAACTCACCGTCGAGCCTCAAACAGCTCGCCAAACACATCCGTCCAAGCCACCCCCCTCGCCCTCAGCATGCCGAACCACTCCTCCAGCAGGTCGTGCAGGTGACGGATGTTTGCCCGCCGCCAGTGCGCCCGCCCGGCCGCCCGGCGAGCCTTGCCCGTGCCCTGCCACGCCCGCGTGTAGAGGTGGACGATCCACATGACGTCGAGCGAGCACAGCCCGACCGCCTCCGCCGTGGGGCCGAGGTGGTCGAGAACCCGGTCGAAAAACTCCCCCCAGAATGCCGCTGCTGAGCCTGCGGCGGGTGGGTTTTCCCCTGCCGAGTCGGCGGCGCCGGCAGACCGCGGAGAATACGGAGCGGTGCTGAAGGCCGTGGGGACGCCTGGACCCCGACGAAAGACCTGGACGCAGTAGTCGAACACATCGACGAGTCTGTGTGCGACGCGGTCAAAGGGCTCCAGCAGTTCGTAGTACTCGCCGTACGACATGCCGAGGTCGAAGTCTGCGGGCTGTAGGAACCGGAGGGCCGCCGAGTGCGCCTGCGGAATCAGGGCTGGCACGTCGTCGAAGACGAGGCCCGGGATGCGCAGGTAGTTCTGCGGCTGGACATCCTCGTCAGTGGTTGTCGGGGTGTTGTGGTCAATCATTGTTAGCAGTCTGTTTGTAAGTCTATATGTCTGTTCTGTAATGCTGAGATGAGAGATTGTGAGATGTGGCGAGCTGTAGAAGACGCTGGGCTCGAATACCAGCCGACCCAAAGGCGCTATATACTGCGGACTCCGGGGCCCATGGTAAACAGCTTTATTGACCAAGAAACAATGAGGCAGTTTGACAGCCCGTTGTTCGCCGCCAGAGAATGCAGCGAGGCAAAGCAACAACCACTGACAAAGACGTAGTTTTCTAGGACGAGAAACTATGGACGGGAGTCAGGGAACAATGAGCTCCAAAGCGTAGTGAACAATGCCCCGTGGTCTCTCTCTCTCTCTCTCTCTCTCTCTGGAGCGGTATTCAGGGGACGTGGAACTGGTTGTGCACGTGATTGATGCGAGCGCAGCAAAACACCAGGGGTGGCGACCACACGTGGTGTTGGGCAAAGACACGATAGGCCGGCCATCGAAACCACGCGCCCGTCCACGACCGCCAGCGCAATCAGCATCTTTTTGAACCCCTTATCTAGAAGACGTGGCCCGACATCGAGGAGCATGAGGCGGCAATCATTCAAAAGTCTGCAAACCCGGCGTCGGCCTACCGTACGACCACAGCTTGCGCCGGAGCAGCCAGTACCAGGCGGCAACCATAATGTGCGTCTCCGGATCATGCATGGGCACCGTCGACAGTCCGGTTCAACAGGCTCTTCCATGTACGCATCGCACCAATACCAGCCAATGTTGCGTCGATCATGCCACTCGTTCTGATCTTGCCCGGAGCCGGAGCCGGCTCCGGGCCTGGCGCAGACCGGAGTCTCCGGCAGCGCGCTCGGGACTAGCTAGATCGGTATTAAAAGTCAGTTCAGACACTACTGACGATTAATACTAATTTAATCACTGACTGACACTAAAGGGGCAAGAAAAAATGCCGATGGTCTCGGTTGCATAGAATAGACACCCACGAGAAGGGCCCATCTCTGCCAAACGGGGCCCGCGGGAATCATCGACGACCCAATGCTTCCGCGATTTCTGACAGGACGCCGAGTCGCCCAATACATCCCTGGCCACGCCATCCATGGCCGCCGCATTGCGCATCCACCCGCAGCAAACACTAACAGTAGGGATGGGCGGGTACGGGTATCTCGGCTTGGCAAGATGAAGCCGAACAGCCGAATCTGTAGCGTTGTTTTCATATGTATGGTTACACCCTCCGCGCGCCATAACAGCGAACAGACCCAAAGAATGCCCCCCGGCATCCCTAAACAGACACGATTAGCTAGGCCAGGGACGGCCAGATCCACCGGATACGAACCTGTAATGAGACACCAAAGGCTTAAAATACGGCACGGCCGAGGCGGAGCATGCATTGGAAGCTTGTCCATCGAACTGCAAAGATTTCTTATTAAGAGGGCTAACGTCGCAAACAAATTTCGGCCTCTGGTGCTGAGATTAGGGAGGCCATCGTTATCCTTTCCCAACGCCTCTACCATGCTTTGGAAAACAAGAACCACATAAGCTAGAGAGGGGGAAACTCTTTTATTTCAACATGGTCTGACACACATTGTTCCTCGTCGCTCCGACATCTACCATACAACAGCAATCTTCTACCGCACGGCAATGTTCTTCATGCGGCCGGTCGTCGGTACGGGCTTCTCGAGCCTCCAGGCCCAGAGCAGCATATCCTCGGCGGGCAGGAACACTAGCAGGGCGCGGTTGCAAAGGTACGCCATCAGCGCGCAAAAGGTGGCGACGAAGGCGTCCAGGAGGTAGTGGTTGGCCGTCCCGACAATGGTCAAGAGAATCCAACTCGGGTAGAAGATGCCGAACGCGAACATGAACCAGCTCTTCCAGCGCTTGCGGTTCTCCTGGATCTCCTTGAGCTCGACGTCATCGATATCGAGCGACTTGTCCAAGTCGTTCTTGAGCAGGTAGTTGCGCAAGCGACCAAACAAAAGGTTGAGGATGGCTGAGTCGGCAACGAAGACGCAGCCGATGGCGAAGGCGTAGCCAAAGTGCATGCTCGGCATGGCGGCCAGCTTGTTGACGAACTTCCCGCTCATCCAGACGCTCTCGGCGTTCTCAAGGTTGACCGTGTCGACGAAGCCATACTCGGAAGGCATCAGGCGCGGGGGCGCACAGGGGTAGAAAATGAAGATGAGGAAGGCACACATGTTCAGCAGGGTCATGGTGCGGCGCACGGTACAAAAACGAGCGTGGGTGGGCGCCATGGTATAGTAGTATGCGATGAAGCCGACGGTGCCTGGGATGTGGATGAGGGAGTAGCCGCGGTTCAGAACTGTCAGCCAGATGCCACGGAAGTCGCCAACCTGGGCGCCCTCGAGGAACCAGTGGGAGACGCGCCACTCAACCCAGCGCTCAGGGCCAGTCCTGGTGCCCTCGCCAAAGAACTTGGCCTCGGTCTCGAGCAGGAACAGGCCGTGTTCCTGGGCGACGTCCCAGACGGCCTTCCGGCTGCCGTAGAAGCTCTGGGCCAGGGTGGCGGTCATGCGGTAGAAGAAGAAGGAGATGGCCCAGTAGAACATTTCGATGAGGAAGGGGAACTTTTGCAGGATCCTCGAGTGGACGTGCCTCGCAAAACGGCTCGAGTTGGGTGTCTTGACGCGGAAGCAGCCAAAGATGGTGCGGTATTTGGGCGGGTAGGCATCGGTGCGGATGGGTTCGTACGAGTCGTCCGAGATGCGGGGAGAGTCTCCGCGCTCCTCAAAGAGAGGCTCGTATGTGGCATTGCCGCGGCGAAGGATCGAGTAGTTCTTGCGGCGGCTGACGTACAGGCCGATCAACATGATGGAAACAATAAGCTAGGGGGCGGTGGTGTTAGCCTCGGGGATCAGAATCCGTGCCGCGCGGCCTTGCGGGTGGTGGGTAGGTGACTAGCCGGCTGACTGTCTGTATAGGTGTAGTAGAGAGAGATTCCTTACGATGGGCTCTACCCAATCCGGGGTTCTCCATGTGTGCACCGCTTTCCATCCGCCCTCAGGGGTGCCGTATGGCAGCTTGCCGCTAGGAGGCTTGACGTCGGCCATGATGTAGGATGGGGGTCGTCTCGCGGCGTCGTGGTCTGTCTGATACTTGCTTGCTTGCTTGCTTGCGAGAAGTGGGTGAAAGGTATCAAGGGTTCCTCAAGACGGTCTGCACAGCGAGCGCAGTACAAGGTGTGGCCAAGCCCAATTCAGTCGCAATTCAGTCGGTCCAGTTCGGTTCTGATCGGTCTCGGGTTCGATGGAACGTGTCAAGGCCGGAAGTCGTCGATGAAGAAGGGGGCTTCGTCGTCGCTGGGGGGTGCGTTCAGAGTTGTTGAGGTTTGGTGGGCGTCGTCGGTGCTCGTCGAGGTACTCAGTCGTCTACTGTCGCGTGGTATGCCCGGGAGAAAAGAAACACAACGGTGCGCACAGTGGGCGGTGAAGACTACACTTGGCGGACGGCTTCGAGCAGAGGACGATAGATACAGGCTGAGTCGAGGGGGCCTTGGCGATGCGACACGACGAGTCGAGTGGACGGAGTGGAGGGAGAGAGGGAGGGGGAGAGAAGGAGAGAGAGACAGAGAGGGAGACAAGGCGGAGTTGAAGGCCAAGAGGAAAGAGAAAGAGAAAAAGGAGACGGAGGGACAGAACAGTAAGCAAGAGCAAAAGACGACGAGTCTACAGAGTACACGGCGTCGGGAGATGTGAATTGTGGACTGCGGACTGGACACTGGACACTACCTAGACAATGGACACCATTCGACACTGGACTCTCGACTCTCTAGACTCAGGAGCGACCCACGGGGAATGAGATGTGCCCGAAAGGGTGACAAGAGTGGGCTCCGCCGTTCATTTTAACGAATGGGCCAGTTTCCCACCCAGTGTTGTTTTTTTTGCATGAGGAAAAGGGCCCAGTGCCCATCATCAGGCTGGGTTGTCCAGTGAGCAGTCAATGGACACTGAGTCGCAGTGACGGCGGGCGTAAAGGTGGGTGCTTTGCCAAGACTTTTGGTGTTTCTTGTCCCTTTGCGCAATATCCCTGCCCACCGTGGGAGATGGCGGACTGTGGGACACGAAATACCTCTGCCGCCGGCGCAGAAGAGCGCAATTGCTCTTGTCACTGTGGTCACGGGGGTTCTGCTTGGTCTTGGCCCCTGCCTGGACTAACGCGAGGAAGGTGTTGCTGCTGCTGCTGCTAAACTGCTGCTGCTGCTTCCTTCCCACAGAGGCTCAGACTCGCGTGCAGCTTGTGGGGGAGGTACGAGAGGCAGGTACAGTAGGTGCTGAGTACGTACCCTTTTCCCTCTGTTTTGGCAGTTTTAGGAAAGTGATCATGTGGGGAGAAGGATTGGAGGTAGGTGCAAATCTTGAAGGGAAGGGAGCAACCCGTCTGTCTGACAGACACAAAATTGACTTTGCGAAGGCACACTCGATCGCGACTTCTGAATCCATCGACAGCCATGGCAGGAAACAAACTAACTCTCTGGTTGCTCGAGTTCCTGGCTCATCGTCTTGCCGTTTGGTATCTGTCCTATCCATGTTCTGTATGACTAAGGTACATCGTACCCAGGAATGAAGCAAGAGGCATGTTCCTCCTCCCCCTCTCTTGGTCGATGGCCCAACATGCCCCGTAAGAGACACGCGGCTTGGCGTCCTCCTCGTCTCCTTCCTTGTCTGCCTCCTCCCACATCCCACATCCCATGCGCATGGCCGTCCATCGATCCCATCCCGTCCAATCCCATTCAATCCCATCCCATCCCGTCCCGTCCCATCAAACCTCATCCAGCCATCCCATCGCGCGCCTTCCCTCCCATCTCGACCCCTTTCCCTTGTCTTGTTTTCCTCTTCCAACACCGGTTTCGCCGCCCCAACATCTTGGCCAACTCTGTTCTGGTCTGTCATTCTTTTCTTAGCACCAGTTCCTGCTGAAGAAACTTGATTCGCAGAGCAATGCCTCAAGACAGCGCCTCGCGACTCCCCCCCACGACGGTAACAGTCCAGTCCAGCCCAGTCCAGTCCTGCCCTCTACGAATCGATTGAGGGTCGTCCACGGCACCACTCGCTTGAAAGCTTTGCAGTCCACCGCCAATACCAATGCCAATGCCACTGCCAAAGCGCTTGGCCACTTTGGGCACAGATGATATCACCGACCAATTTCAAAGCCCTGCTTCAACGAAACGACGCTACGCATTTGCTCCGAATCCCGCCAACCGCTAGCTTCGTAGGGGCAAGCGTAGGCCATCGGCCTCCTCCCAGTTCAACCAAAAGCAATCCAACACTGTGTGTCCCCTGCGAGGTGCGAGCTACGAGCTACGAGGGGCGAGTGCCAGCCGAGGAGAGCCCGTCAAGCCCCGCGCTGCGCTGCCATTCCATCTTCTAGTTGTCTTTGCTAGTCGTCTTGGCGTCGCTTGACGCTCGAGGCCATCGCCGCCAGGAGAAACAAACTTTTGGCGCCGTCCTACCTGCTTTCCCTGCTTGTCCTTGTGCAGTTTCAACCGCTCAGCCCTTACTCCCTAAGTACCTGTAGTGTGCCTAGTCAAAGGCGCCCTACGAGCCTAGGGTGGGAGGCAAAAGGCAAAAGGCAGCCTTCGGACTTCCAGTCTATCGAACCCATCATAACAAGCCAACGCATTAGGCCATGGGCTGTCAAGCTTTTGAGGGGTCCCTCGGTGGTCGCTGGGCTGGGGTTGGCGACCACAGCTGAAGGAACCTTGACTGAGTCGTCCACCACCGCCGACCAAGGATCGGCATAGTCAGCTGCGACCCTTGAGCAGTAGTGGGTGCTAGCTAGTCTTACCCGTCTGACCCTCTCTCACCGATAGTCCGTTGTTTGTCTTTCTGCAGAGCCTGTCATAGCATCCATCCGTCAGCGTCTGCCTCTCAACTCATACGATGTAAGTTGCATCTCACAGTTCACGGCATGCGACCTCTTGGCTTGCGATTCACACCGGGTACACGAGGCCGCCAACTGTCGCCTCGTCTCAAGTTCTGGACCTAACAACCATGTTCCATTTTCGATACATACAGTTTATACGGATAGTTTATCCGGGTATTTCCAAACAAGTGACATCGGAGGGTGAGGAACGGCCGCGAGAGCCCAGACAACCTTTGTATGGACAGACGCAATGGTTTCTGACCGGCATTCATCCGGCTTGGCGTTGCCGACTGCTGCTTTCCAGCTCGACGTGAACCCACGCAATGAAACCATGCTTCACCCCCATTGAACCAGTACAATACGCGGATGCCCGTTGGCGGTCCCCGTTTCTCCAGTCGGGCCTTGGGACTCACTCGCTCGCTTCCGCGGGTTCTTCACCAATGCCAGCTGCTGCTCCTAAACCCGACGAGTTGGAATTGTGGATACGGAAAGCTTGGTGCGTATCCGTACCAGGCTGCAAATACCAAACTGTTACTGTCCATCTCCTGGTTGTGGCTCTCGTCGTCACTTGGCTCACGATTTGGATTCTTCTACTGGCGCCACCCTTCCTCGACTTGACTATTTCGATTGTCAGCGTCAAACAAGACCCAAAAGCCCACACCCTCCCTGCCATGGTTCAAACATAAACACGAGGCACTGGTCGACCCCAGATTGAACCCGCCTGCTCGGAATATGGCTGAACGCCAACGCCTGTGTGGTTGAAAGCTCACTGTCGGGGTTAGGTCCCAGTTGGGGCTCGGACGAAGGACCAACCAAGATAGGCATCGTGGCGTTTTTTCAGTACATGTCCAAGATGGACGCTGTGCCCTGTGACTCTCTACATGCCAGGCATTTGAGCCAGTTCGAGCGACAATGCTCCCTGGCTGCGCGGAAGGAATCGCCACGGCAGATGCGGTTCATTCAGAAGGTGATGGATCATCATCCTATCTCGGCGCAACATCACCGGGCTCTCTCTTTCCAGATATACTGGTAACTATCCCGATGTCATCGTGCTGCTGTTCGATTCAAGTCTGCCCTGGCAAAGATGCAATACCAGTTATTTCGCGATGCTTGCAGAATCGGGGTTGGTTGACCCGCTACCATCACGTCACTCACTGGCAGCCAAAGGACAACGATCGATCTTAGCACAGTCCTCTGGGAATGGCGCTCATTGGGGTTTCGAAATGCGTCGGCTACCCATCCTCTGACACAGGTGCTGTCGAAACTCGGGCTCAGCCTTGAAGGGTCTACCCTGGCTTCTCTCACCTTGCCACGACGTTGGAACCCCATTGATGACTACGCCCGCGTCTAAGCCTGGGGGCGGAGCATTTGTGACTTTGGAGGGAGCAGTCTTCGCCCGGACCCTACAGGCAATTGACACTAGAGCCACACTTCCGGTCTTCCTTCGCCCGGCTTGCGCTGGCTGATCTCCGACTTTTCGCCGCCGGTCGTGAGGACAACCAGCACCAACTCTTCTCGACGTTGCCGAATGGATTTTCGTCCTGTACTTGGTGAGGCGCACATGAGAGCAACGCTCGGCGAGGAGCCGAGAGTAATGCAAAGGTTATAAATCTGGCCACTGTGCCGGTTGAGACAGACGCTGCAAATGGCCACTCCAGTAGTGTAGCGCCACCACTCATCCAGAAGCGAGACCACGCACATGTGTTGTCATCATCACGGCAGCAAGTAAGCAGCAAGTACATCGCCCTGATGCGGGCCAAGAATGGCTTCGTCCTACGGTTACAGCAAAATGAACCAACCCGCTCCTCCTCCGGTCCTACCAAACGCATGAGGCCGAACGACCGAAAGGAGAGCCCGGCGGACGACGAACGACCTTTTCAATCGTGACGGCGTTGAAAACATGATTAAAAACACCATATATATGACAACCTCGACAGCATCCTCTCCGGAAGGGGGAGCTGTCAAAAGGGGGGGAAAGGGCAAAGTTGCAAGGGCGCCTGAGGAATCGATGAGATGAACAAAACGGCATTTCGACCAGCAGAAGCATAAACCGGCCCGACGACCTTCATCCCTCGCCTTCGCCTTCGCCGCTCCTTTCCATTTTCCTCGAAATAACAAAAGGGCTTAGAATCCACCCTTGGAAAATCAAACAAAAAGCGCCGGTCCATGTTCCCGATGAGTCAGTGCTGCGTCAAAAAGTGAACGATTCTTCCGAAAGTCCTGGGGTTTCCAGGTTATCCAGATGGGAGATTCCACGGTTCAAGATTGGGGGGATTTTTTCTTCCCTCCGCTTCTTGATATATCTCTTTCTTTCTTCGTCTTTGGTTGGGACGTTTCCCGTCAAAAATAGTATTGTTGCTGGGGCTGACCTGGCGGGGGCTGGGCGACAAAGTCAAAGTTCATGGTATCGACGCCGGTGTTCCAGGGGTCGGGAGATTCTACAAAAGAGGGTCCGGTCAGTCAGTATTTCCGTCTTCTTCCATCGTATCCCACGCGGGGAGGGTGTGTCTGTCCTGCGGTTACTCACCCCACCAGATCGATTCGTAGAGGTCCATCGGTGACATGTACGTCGAGGGGTCCAGGTTGGCAATGTTGTCCATGCTGACGGGCGGGTATCCCATACTTGGTCTCATTATTAGCGACTGCGAATCGGGTGACGGGGGAACGAGACCATACTTGGGCGTGTACTCGGCCGCCAGCGTGGTTCCGTTCTGCATCTCGGCCATGGCGAGGGCGGCATCCTGGTGCGGGTCGAGGCCGAAGCCCTTGCCGACACCGCCGCCGTCGGCTCCGCCGTTGACGTTGTTGGCCATTGGGCCCATGAGCATCGGCGGCAGCGGCGTCCTCGCGCCGCTCCCCGTGCCGCTCGAGTCGGTGCCCTTCAGCTGCGACGTGCCCATGATGGTGCCGTGCTCGTAGATGTTGCGCAGCGCCGTCAGCGCCCTCCACAGCGGACCCGACAGCTCAATGTCCTTGTCCGTCTTGGGGATGTGCGCCGACGGCGACGTGGCCTCCTTGGCGGCCGTCGCCGACAGCGCGGCGATGAGGTCGCCCTGCAGCTGGCGGACCTCGGGGCTGTTCTTGGTCTCGCCCAGGATGCCGAGGAGCAGCGCCGACGACAGGCCGTGGTAGGTGAAGGCCCAGCTGCGCGTCGGGATGACGGAGAGCTGGTGCATGGCGAGGAACATGCGCACCGTCTCGGCGAGGTTGTGCTGGCACTTTTCCGACAGGTGGCGCTTCTGCTCGGGCGTGAGCTTGGTGCAGTCCCGCCGCAGCGCCGGCCGGCAGCAGACGGAGATGACGAAGGAGGTGTGCAGGCGCACGGCGTAGTGCTGGAGGCGGTCGACGGCCCGCTTGCACTGCTCCTTGATGCGGATGTTGGGGGCCACCATGTTGCGCAGGTTTTCGACGGCCTCGCAGTTCTCCACCATCTGCTCGTAGCTCACGGATGTCGCGACGTCCGGGTTGAGGCGGCGCGAGATGATTTCGCAGAGGTGGTACATGGTGTCGAGGTAGCCGTACTCGCCGGCTATGGTGTGTTGCACCGTCGGGATCGGACAACAGGGGATGTTGGTCATGGGGGGTCTTTGGTCACGCCGCCCGTCAGTCACGGCCGTCCATGCGTGGGCAGGTTAACAGTGGAACCGTGGAGGAGAGGACTCACCGGTCGAAAGACAGCGATGTGAGGGTATCGTGCCACACACACGTCCACCACAGCTTGCGGCGGATCATCTCCTTGGACTGCCCGTCGTTCCGGGCGCTGTCTCTCCCGTCCGAAGGGTTCGGGCGGTGCAGGCCGAGCGACTGGGCCAGCCTACACGTCAGGCCGAGAAGCGCCCACGAGGCCTCGGCCTTCATGTCGTTGAGCAGGACAAAGCTGGTTAGCAGGAGAGCCTGGATGGAGTCGAAAGTGGGTCTATTGTTTTGAAGAGATTTCGGTCAGTGGAAGTTTTTTTGCCGGGTTCAGCAAGAAGTGTGATGTGCGTGATGAGCGGATGAGCGGATGAGAGACGAGAGATGACAAATAGAGAGCAACTTAAAAAAGAAACAGAGCAACAAACCTCAGCAAAAAGTTGCCTAGCCTCAAGAAATGGAAGGATATCTGGATGTACTTTTGCGAATCCCGCGTGCGGATGTGATACGGCGAGTCGTGGTACTGCGAACCGACGGCCAGCAGGGCGAAGAGGATGGCGAGCCACGAGGCCGAGACGGGTTTGGGCGTCCTCGTCGCGTTGCTGGCGTTGCGGGCGCGGTCCTCGAGGTAGACCATAAGCTTGGACTCGAGGTCGTCGATGTCGACGACGAAGCCCCAGAACTGCTGCGGCGTCTCCTTATAGGTGCGGAAGAGCCTGGGGTGGGGGGAGTCAGTCTCACGATATGTATGGGAGCAAAGTGAAGTAAAAAGGGGGAAGAGGGGACGATTGAATGAATGAATGGAGGGCCACTCACTTCATGACCTCCCGATCTGAGGGCAGCTCAGCGGAGATCTCCCTCGTCAGGCTGTCGAGGTGTTTGGACGACATGAGCGGGAAGGGCGCCGAAGTGTCGAGGCCGAGGATGGAGCGCATGTCTTGGCGGATGTCGATACCCTCCTGGAGCTCGTTCGCAGCCGATTGCTCGCGGAGGAGGGAGGGGATGCTGTTCTGACCGAGGTACCGCGTGACGGCCTCGGGGGCCTCCGTCTCGTCCACGCCGGCGGCGACTGGGACCCGAGGAAGGGATTGTCAGTATGACCGGATGATGATGATGCTGCTGCTGCTCGGAGTGACGACGACGATGACGATGACAAGGGGGCCGACTTATGCCGCAGTGCGTGCTTGTGGATGACGGGGAAACGGATAGGGGCGACTTACCGATGGCGGCACGCGGCCAGGTGGCGCTGCTGGGTTCCTGTTTCAAGGGCGGCGCGCCCGCGGCGGCGTCGGCGACGGGGTCCTCGGGCGAGTGAGGCCTCTTGCGGTGGTTAGCAGACGCGGACGACGGACCGTTGCCCACGACGCCGGCGGCGGCACCGGCGACGCTGCTGGCGCCGTCGGTGGTCGTCGTAACGGAACCGGTGGGCTTGTGGTGGATGGTGCCATGGGAGGCGGTGCGGTTCGGCTTGTAGGAGCAGAGCTGCGGGTGTTCGCGCTTGACGCAGTTCTCGCAGGGCTGCTTGTTGTCGCACTTCACCTTACGCTGGCGACACGGCCAGCATGCTGTGCCTGTTTTGGGGGTTGGTCAGTGGTTTATGAGTTGAGGTGAGATAAGGCGAGCGGTTTGTGAGAGCATGGGACGTGGACGGTGACGAGGGCACGCGTGAGACGACGGTGAGCCGCTCTCGTCTCGGTCAATGGACGGGATGGAGATGAGGGTGCGACAGCAGACGGAGGGATGGATAGCAGTCACATCGGCAAACTTGGGTAGAGTCACTCATGAAGGGGGGAAGATCACTCACCATATCGGACCTTGCGATGAGAGTGGATGATGCGGTTGGCCTCCTCGGGGGTTAGGTCATCGATGGAGACCTGCTCCGGGGTCGTCTGCGACTCAGGCATGATGGCGGCGGCGGCGGCGACGACGACGTCCTTGCATCAGACCCGGGAGGGTGGTTGAGGTCTGGCGGATGACACTGGCAACTGCTGCTCTTCGGGCGTGGTGGATGAGCGGCGGCAGTGGACGGATGAGGTCGGTGTTTGTGTGACCGACTACCTAACGGACGACGACAGTCTCTGGCCTGGAGAAACTTCTCATTCAGATGGGGGGCCACCAGGCACCAAGGCCTAAGACGGGGGGGCAGGGGGAGGGGTGAGGGAAAAGGTGGAACCCAGAGCCCGTCCGCCGTTGGAACTTTCAATTCACGGGCGGGTGACCGGTGACGGACGGCGTTCGGCAGAGGGAGCTAACGGGTCGAGCGTTGAACGGGCGGCGGCGGAGGTGGTGGTGGTAGTGGTGGGCGCGCCGGTGATTCAAGATGCGGGCGTCGTTCGGTGCTGTCGTGGCGACTGTTCGGGATCCCGATGACCGGGGGGCTGATGGAAGCAACGGGCGGGCGGACGATGCGGTGAGAGGACGGTGTACTTGGCCTGTTGAGACACTCTTGGACCGGCGTCAAGACCGAAATCGTGGATGGTGTGTTCTAGCTTCGCGATACGTCTTCGATACGTTCGTTGCTGTGCGCTGTGCAGTGCCGATGCGGCTCTGTTTTTGGCGAAAGAGGGGTCCGGGTAGTTTGGGATTGGAGATGATGGTTGGAGGAGTAGTAGTTGGGAAGAGGAGGGGGGAGGGGGGGTAGCTCCTCAATGCCGAGATCCCGAAGCGACGGCGAGATGGCAGTACAAGGCGACGCGATGGAGAGAAACGGCGCTGCAGTTCGGCGCAGGACGGTCGGAGCAGACGGGAGAAAAGACACGAAGGAGGTGTAGCGACTTGATGAGTGAGTATGAGTGAGTTGAGTAAGAGTGAGAGAGACAGAGACAGAGAAAGAGAAAGTGAGAGAGAGAGAGCAATGGTCAGATTGAAACAGGAGAGGGATGCGGGGCGCGATCAGTTGCTCCCTAAAAAAAGTGACAGTGACAGTGACAGTGACAGTGAGATGTTTCTTCAGCGTCTGCCCAGTCTTCGGCAGCTCGGGACCCTTGGTTTGATTTTTCCCCCTCGTGCTGCAAAAACACCCCGGGAAAAAAAGGGAACGGAAATAAACAAAAAACAATAATTACAGGAACCATGCGATACATCCGGATGAGATGGATGGATAGACCTCACACTCACACTCACTTCCTCACCTCGTCACCCTTCAAGATCCAGTCACCACCACCCACCCCCCCCGGTGCTGCGCTGGATGAGTAAGCGCACCAAGGCAATCATTCCGCTGTGGAAACACACTTGTGCCCGCCCACTGATCACCCCAAGGCCGGAGAGCGGCTTCGGATCACCGCGCTAGTCCTCAATCAAGGATAGTCAGACTCGCTAGTGAGGGCCCACCAATTCAGACACCCCACTCTTGTCCTTCCAGACTCTTTTTTTTTCTCGCTCTGGTTTTTTCTGCGCTGTCGATGAGCGGGTCACGCATGCTTATGTAACTACACTATGCTACATGATTGGCTGGGATCCAGTGAACGGACCATGACTCCTCTCTTCTCTGTCGTCACCCCCCGAGGCAGATCCTACAAGGTGTGTCAAAGGTGAGAGAGCATGAACACATTTCGGTCTGATATAATCATTCTCGGCCCGCCCATCGATGACTCCTAGAAGACGACAGAGAGGGCATTTTATATTTTATTCTATGCTTTGTTTTGTCCCTCCTTCACCCGAGAATGAGATCCTCTTCTCTAATATCCAGTTGCGATCAGAAATTGATGCCGCTCTTGACTTGCTCTGCAGCCAGCCGCGTGCACGTCATGTTGCAGTGCAGCGCGTGGGAATGATGAATTTCTGCGATCCGAATTGTGGCCCTTGTTGCGTCACTCTTTGGCACCGCTCGAGTCAGTCGCTTCTTCATCCTTGATTCGAACTCCGTTGCCTGTGTCGCTTTGATGAGGATTGTCGTTCATCACCGCACATCGCATCGAGTTTTTTTTAGTTTTTTACCCGCGCGACAGTTAAAGAAAGGTGCTTTTAAGGACCGAAACTGTTCTCTCATCGACACTGGTTCCTGATTGACTCACCATCACAACAAGACGATACCAGGCACCAAGTTAATCATGATGGATTAGAAACTATTGAGGATGCCGTCACCTGCACATTTTCCCACCACCTAAAGAGACGCGCTCAGCGGCAAGTCTCGAGACGAGCTTCCCACCCACACCTTCTTCGGGTACTTGCTGATGACCCAGTTCTGGCTCACCGTGTCCCAGTTGCTGAGATCGCGTCTCGTGATCTCCGCCCTGAAAGTCGCCGACGCACCGGGCTCGATAGGGAGTCGTTCGAAGCCGCGCAGCACCTTGACAGGGTCCTCCGGGCCGCCGAGCGACACGTACAGCTGCGCAACCTCGTCGCCGGCAACACCGCCCGTGTTGGTGACCGTCGCCGTCACGGTGTACAAGACGTCCCAAAGCTGAGGGTTGCCACCAGGGGCGCCTGATGCCGGGTGCTTGGGCTGGGGGCTGCTCTCGAGCGCCCGGGGAGGCAGGAACTCGTCGGCCGCCTGTCCGAACGTCGGGTCGTTGGCAGACTCGCGAATGTCCGATGTGTTCAGGTAGGGGTAGATGAAGTTGTAGATGTAACGGAACTTGTCGCTCGGGAACACGTATTCCGCCGGGTCGGTGCTGTAGTTGCCAAATGTCGGCGCCTCCGCCGTCTCACCCGTCGTCGGTGAGTATTCGCCCGCGTTTCCGGGAGTCACTACCAAGTTGGAGTACTCAAAAGTCGTGTACGAAAGACCAAAGCCGAAGGGATAGATGGGAGCCGCGCCAGTGGAGTTCCGGTAGGTTCCATTGATGCTGGACCCGGAAGTGGCCCGGTCGAAATAGCGGTAATCGATAAAGACCCCCTCAGTGAAGTCGTCCTGAGGAGCGCCCTCACCGTTGTTGGGCTCGTACAAGACGTCGGCGCCGTAGCTTTCGCGGGTAGGGCCCCACGTGAACGGGGACTTGCCTCCGGGGTTAACGTCTCCGTAAAGCACGTCCGTGATCGAGTGACCCGACTCCTGGCCCGGAAGTCCGGCCCACACAATCGCCGTGATGTTGGGGTTGTTGTACATGTCAGTCAGCAAGACAGGGCCCACCGAGTGGATGACGACGATGGTGTTGTTGTTGATCGATGAAACGTTCTTAACCAGCTCGTCGCCCGCGTTCCAGAGCGTCAGGTTCTGCCGGTCACCTTCGTTACCGCCGACATTGATGTAACCTTCACCGCTGTTGGCGTTGACAAACACAATGGCCGTGGCATCTGCCTGCGAGACCAAGGCCGTAGTAGCCGCGGTTTCGTAGTTGCTGAGGATGCTCTCGTATCGAGTGCCATCCGCGATCGCCCGCGCTTGAAGCCCTTGATCAGGAGTAACCAGATAAGAGAAATCGCTCGAGCCTGAGCCGAAGGCGGCTGCTAAGGAGCCCTCGTTGCATCCACGATCGGCACATCCATTGGGGCCGCGAGGGTTGGGGCCGGCATCCTCGCCGATGACGGCCAGGAACTTGGGCTTCTTGAGTGGCAGGGCGCCCTCATTCTTTAACAGGACTGTAGCCTTGGCAGCGATCTCACGAATGAGATTGGCGTGATCTCTGCCGTTGCGGACGTCGACATGTTGGTTGATGACCTGGACGTTCTCCTTGGCGTAGTACTGAACAGGTCCGATGGTGTCCTTGGTCCATGAAGAGAAGTTGATGTCGGGCAACGACTTCACCTCGAAGCCAACCTTGAAGAAGGCAGCCATGATGCGCAGGGCCATGTCGTCGAGGCGATACTCGGGGACGGTGCCGTTGAGGACGGCTACGGTGAGGTTGGTGCCCCAGAACGTGGTTCCCGTGTTGAAGAGCACATCACCAGGCATAGCCATGTCAAGGCCAGCAACAGCGGTAGCAGCTCCTGCCTATTTGAGATGTCAGTAACCCGATAACTAACTGTGACTAATGTAGCGGCATTTGCAAAATTGATTTTGGATGTAAAAGTTGCACGTACATGCTGAGCTTGCCTGTGAACATGTTAGCCACTGAAGCCGAACTCGAGAATAGTGAAAGTGAGGACGGAGGGAAGGAAGGAAGAGAGGAAAGAAGGACTGACCAATCGGACATGATGAAACCCTGGAAGCCGAGCTCTTCCTTCAGGAGACCGTTGAGAAGCTTCGAGTTCTGGCAGCCGTACGAGTTGTTGACTTGGTTGTAGGAGCACATGATAGAACCGACACCGGCGCGGATGGCATCCGCAAAGGGCCACATGTACAACTCGTGCATGGTTCGGTCGTCGATGTTGGATGACAAGGACTCGGTAATGTTATATCCGTAGCCAATAGCCTCGGGCGCTTGTCTGAAATGCTCCTGCTCGTTGCCAATGAAATGCTTGGCGCATGCGATCGCGTGCTTCTGGATACCCTTGACCGACTCAGCCATGGCGATACCTGTAAGGTACGGGTCGACAGAGAACCCCTCCCAGTTACGACCTCCAGTTGGCGCGCGGCCGATGGGCCCAGCAACAGGGGCCAGAACGACGTCGACACCCTTGGCACGGTGCTCGAACCCGATGGCTTCGGCTCTGCGGTAGATCAAACTTCGGTCCCAGGTCGCCGCGGCGGTCTGGCCCGAGGGGAAAACGGAGTTGTAGTCGGAGAAGCGGACACCCACAGGGCCATCCTGCATGCAAAGGCCGCGAAGACCCAGTCGAGGAATAGACCCAACATTGCCGACGCACACATCTCCTTGCCAGCTAAACTTCTGTCAGCACTTGTCATAACGTGGTTGATGCGGGATACTCACCCAACTCCGGTTGTCAAGTTCACCTTCTCGAGAAGAGTCAGCTGGGACACGAAGTCCTTCGCTTTGATATAAGCCTCAGCCCAGCCGTCGGCACTGGGGTCCATCCATGGTGACGGGTAAACTGGCGGCGAGTATGCGAGATCGCGCTGTGAACATGATAAGTCTTCTGAGCGTCGTGAGGTTTGCAACAACCCAACGGCGGATGCTGTGACTTCAAAAAAACGCATGACTGGGTGGGATAATCCTGTATTTGCCGATCGATTCAACAAGGGAGAGAAGGGTATGAGTGACGAAACAGGCAGGGTTGATATTGGGATGGCAGAAAAGCCCGTTCGGTGTGTTCGTCCGATACACGGGACAAAAAGGAATGACAATGTCTCGGATGTTCAAGAAGGGTGAGACTTCTGAGTGGCACTGATGGAGTCCACGAAGGCAACAGACAGACAGGCGGTCTATCTGTGCCGCGACAGCAACGTACCTTGTGCAACCTTGCGTCCGGAGTTACGGCGGCAGCGTAATCAGTTGCTGCCAAGAGGGCAACGGCCAGAGCCTGTGTCCTCATTGTGAGACCTGTCGGCTGCCTGGTTGGGCAGTGAATGACGGGAATATGGATATCGAGAGAACTACAGCAGGAAGCAGTTCCAGGTCAATCCGAGTCAGTGGCACGGCGTTCAATGGCACTGAGAAGTCGTGTAAAGAAAGCACGCAAGCTCGGGCAAGAAATCGGACGAAGGCGGACGCAGCTGCTTTAATGTTGGCAGAAGGGACGATCGTCCAGGTCAGGGTAGCTCCCTCTCCGACCAACGTGCCGAAGGCAAGCTTTAAGGCCGGCCTCCGACGCCTGCCGGTGATGATCCGGGCTGGGCTTGACCTGAGCTGATGATGCAACAAGGCTTCCCTGCTGGCAAATAGTGGACATGGGCAGGTACGCTGGATGCCGTACGGATATTTCCCCACCGCTCCGCAGGACAAGTTCTGGGATGAAGTCGTCCCACCGCATCCGACTGGTACACATAAACCCAGCCAGTGTAAGCGGACTTGGGAGGAGCTGTATCTATCCGTACGTGGGGACGAAAGGTTGAGTGCGGGGGAAGAAGCGATGGAGAGACACAGACAGACGATGGAAGAGAGTCAGATGAGACGAAGCTGGAGGGTCATCTCGAGTCACGAGTGGTCGGAACTGCGCTTGAAGTGGCTGCTTTCCGGTCGGGGGAGAGGATTGGTAGGCCATCTCGGGCGAGCCTGTGAGAACAGTGACTGGCTTCACCGGGTCACTAGGCTCAAGGATGCAGTAATGGGATCCGTACGTCATGATCGAAAAGGGCCGATCAGCTCGCGTGATGACGGGCAGATTGAAGCTAGGTGAGCCACTGAAAAGGCCGGAGATGAGCGGACGGAGAGAGAGAGAGAGCCATTCAAAGCACTGGGACGGAACTCTAGTGTTTCTGCAGGCCGGACGCGAGTTTCTGTGTGGGTTATGCGGCGTTGGAACCAATGAAGCCGGTGGAAAGACCGAGGGGGAAACGTTGGTCCCGTAAATTGGCTGGTTGGTTGCGTGAATCGAAGCCGTCGTTGACAACCTGGAAGACAAGCATGGGACGAGCGAAAGGAGGGTTGGAGGAAGGAACGAGTCGAGGTACGTACCGGGAAACAAACGCCAACTCGGAACGGGTGGGGAAGCGGGGCCCCAAAAGACAGGCAAGGCAGGGAAGGAGCCGGCGAGAAGAAAGCATGGGGAAATTGTCATGGACGGCGGCACAGACGGCATCCGACGGAGGAGGAAAGAACGGCAGTGGCATAGGCAGTGGCAGTGGCAGTGGCAAAAGTGGCAGTAGTGACCGCCGAGGAAGGAAACATGGAGATGGGTACGCGGAGAATTCATGGGGGCTGCATGTATCGATCGCTACTGACACACACATACCCACACACACAACGAATGTTCCTGGTCTAGACGCGATTCTCGGTCTTGGCTGAGGGGGGAAACACTGGCAAGATACTCTAGAAAAAAAAATAGAAAAAAGAAAGTGGTGGCGTACCGCCTTCCCGCCGCCCGTTGGCAACGTCTTGACCTCGTTCCTTCGTTGATGCCAATCTCCTGCTTCTTCTGTTGCTCTCTGATCTACAGAAAGGTCAAGCGTAATAACGCAGGCTTTCACCAAGCTAGGCAGGAACCATGGTTGAGTGAGCGAGTATCCCCCCGGTCATCATCCGTGGTTGTCCCGAATGGCCCGCCGGTCTATACGCGGACGATCTTCATCTTGCTGGGCATCGTTCATGTTTTTTTGGGCAGGCCGCAGATCGGAATAAACGCTCCCCCCCCCCCCCCCCCCCCTCATAACCCACAACCTCATTACTTCCCCTCCCAACTCGGCATATGATTCGCTTGGCAAAGTCTTCGCGCTCTTGGTCATGATCTGGTAAGTAACTCTGTGCGCCCTTTTATAGCAGTAATGCAACGCGCCACCGGGGTAGACGCTCGACAAAATGAACTCTAAAAGCATGGCCTGAGTCGTCCCCCCCTGTGTGCCTGCCTGCCTTTGCACAATGAAAGGTCGTCTCATCTTACCTATGCTTAACTCGACTGACTGTCCTCCATCTTAATAAACATAAGAAAACAATCTCAAGCATGAAAACTCTGGAATTGCTTCTCGTTTCTCACCACTGGCAAGAAGAAAACTAGACCCCCTCAGTTCCCTCATGTCGCCAGCAATTCCATGACGCCATGTCGACCGGCTCGGCCCCATGAACAACGCATCTCCGCCTCTTGGCCCCGTCAAACTCACCCACTCATCCACCCATACCCTTTTCCCCATCTTCTCTCCCCTCATCCTCCCCCGCATCCTGGTTCAGCCAATCCACTTGGCCCAGTTCTACCCCTCATTCCCGACTTGGGTAGGTAGTTTTTGCTCTCCCCATCCGTAGCTGCCATCTTGCCATCGTCTTGACTTTCTCAAGCAATGGAGAAAAAGACGAAACTGAATCAGACAGACACAGGGAATATTGAAGAAGAAAAGCGTTGATGGGAAAGAGAAAAAGGAATGCTTCTGTCAACTAAATAGAAAAAACCGGCGGATTGAGGCCTGTCTGTAGTTAACCCTGTTATCGATCAAGGCTCACCCATCGTCGCCTCATTTAATAAGCACATCATGCACGCACCAATGTCACTAATCATGAGCTTGCCGTCCGTTGCCAAGGAGCGGGGTCCCCGAGTCTTTCGGCCCGTTTACACCTTTGCTTCGGCCACTCCTTTTTCAGCGGGACTCTCTCTGCCGCGTCGCTCGGGAGGGTGAATAAGCATATGCAAGCCTATTAGAATCCTGCCACTTTCTGTTTGTTTAGGCTTACTGACGCACGCTGGTGGCAACCTCCAGGCACTGCAGGTAAGTGACGTTCTAGGACGCGGCTCACTGCGAAGGACACCCTCTCGCCCGAAGCGTCGTCCGTCTTATATTGTCTACAGTTCGTCCCATGCTTCGTCTGAATACCATGGCGACGTGCGTGGCTGGGTCGGGGGAGAAGAAATAGTCAGATAGGGAGGATGAAAAATGAAGCTTCCGAGAAACGGCACTATCTACTTCGGGTTATTTCTGGGGCGCAGAGATCAATGAACCAACAACGCCTTTTGCGCAACCGATGCCTAACGCCAGTGCCCACCAAGTTCGCCCAAAAAAGAGACCCCAGATCAGGGCATGCTCCCCACGACCTCCACGAAGCTCCACGGGATCCATGACTCGAGGGAAACGGACCGAAGAGGTTCTCCTCAGTTTCCGTCCCCGGGCCTGCGTTCCGAAAAACATGAGACTAAGAACCCGCAGTTGCTCAGTAGATACCAGGCAGAATTCTCCACCGAACAATCTTCTTGTACTTCTCCCAGTCCTCGCCGTACTTGCGCGAGCACTTCTCGTCGTCGCGACGGTCCCGGTGAACCAGCAAGACGGCGAAGTAGACAATGTAAAAGTACGTGATGGGAATTGCCCATCCACGCGCGGCACCCTGGATGACCTCCCGGCCGTCAGCCATCTTGAAGGCTCCCTCAATCCCAGCCTCAGCGAGCCCCGTGCCGGCAGAGACGATGGTATATCCAGCCATGCCCGTAGGTAGGCAGTATGGCCAGGCCTGCAGCCAGTCACCGAGGTAGTTGATGTGCCGCGCGACTCCCCACCAGCCCGAGATGAGGAGCCGAGTGCCCGCCTTGGTTTCAATGTATCTGAGATGAGACACGCTGGGGTCGTCCGGGTTGCTGCGAAAGGCGTTCTTCTGGCTGTTGGACAGGCGAAAGATGGAAAACCCAACACCGATGGCCCCAACGATGCCGGCCATGCCCAAGGGACTGACCGAGGTGGGATACACGGCCAGGTAGCGAGCCTGCAACGAGTACACGAACGGGACCCAGACGAGGTCACCGAAGGACAGCATGAAGCCGAAGCCGTCCGTCGTGATGTCGATGGTGGTCAGGATTGCCGGCTCGTTCCACCAGCAGTCAATCACATACGCAAGCTGCACTGCCGAGGTGAAGACGATGCTGTTGGTGACGAAGCCGTAGGTGCGGTACTGCTTGGCCATCCAGGCAAAGTTCATCAGCGCCCAGCCCAGCAGGCCAGGTCGGATCTCCATCCACTCCTTGATGTCGATCTCGCCGAGGATCGGAAGAGTGACGCGAGGGTTCAGCTCCCGTCCGATGTAGAAGTCGTAAATCAAGTTGCCCGAGTGTCCACCGGCTGCGAGTTCGCGGAACTCCTTGTTGCCTGGCTTGACACCGAAACTCCGGACGTACACAAAGACGGCGAGGGCGTACGCGATGAGGATGTTGGCGGTGACGACCTGGATGTAGTTGTCGGTGATGAAGGTCCAGAGGGGGAACTCGGCGCCCTGGGCGATGGTGCCGGCGAGGCAAACGACCAGGATGAACATGCTGGAAGCAAAGGCTGCAGCTGTCAGTATGTCTGTGCAAGACCAACGGGCTCGGGGAGGGCAACACATACAGTTGCAACGGTACTTGAGACGACCACCCGAGGAAAGCTCAACGCCGTCAACTTCGGCGCCTGGGAGGATGCGGTAAAGGATCGCATTGAAGAGGTAGTATCCCAAGACGGCGCCCGTTACCTCGATGCTTCCGAGACCCCAAACGCCTTCCTCGGGCCATCCGACTTCGCGCTTGAGCTGGTCGAGCTTCAAGGTCGAGGGGCTCAACAGGGAAGGCGCGGGGCACCCAGAGACATCATTGCAGGCGAAGGTGAATAGATAGACGAGGATCGGGAGGCCGAAGGAGATGAAAAAGGCGCCGATGCTGTGCAGACGCGTTAGCCGGAGTGTCGTGACGCCAGGATGGGCCTGGGACACAAGTTCACTTACGGTCCTCCGAATTCGTAGCCGTGCGGCTTTTCAGCAACGGCTCTTTTCGACTTGTTCGCCATGTTGGTTCTTTCCCGGCTCGTGACAAGTGAAGCAGATTTCGGTCGGTGTAATGGGAATTTGAAAGGCAGGTTTGGTGATGCTGCTACTGGTTGCGATTAGGCTTTGCAAAAAGGAAGAGCGCTCGAATGCCCCGCAGCGACGACGATGACGGCGGCGGCGGCAAGGAACGCGAACGCGATGGTCAAGGGGCAGTGAAGGAGTGTTTTGCGCCGGAGCTCTGGTGTTCCGGGTGACCTCATTTACCCGATTCGATGACGCTAAGAAAAGTCTAGTTTCCTCATTGGGTCCCACCGCGTTCTAGTTCTAGTGCCCCCGGGGAAATGGTTCCACCGAGGAATCGGCGCCCGGAGAGAGGTTGGACAACAGGCAGGTAGGTAAACAGACGATAAAGGAGTCAAGAGCTCAAGAGCTCTAATGCTAATATTGAAGGAAGCTCTATCTAATCATATGCGTTGCAACTGCAATGTCATGCCCCTGATATGATTGATTCGGCGACTTCAATCTCGAAACCGAATCCTTTCCGTCTTACCTGCAGGGAAAGAAAGCACCGAATGGACAAAATGCTTCGCGCCAGCAGGCACGGATGCGTACCCGTCGTAAGTCGGCTCCCCGCTTAACTTAAATCGCTGACTAAGACAACCGAAAGGAGTCAACCACGTGATTTGTAGGTGGGGATCCGCTCCGGAAACTGCAGCCTGGCCGCTGCTCTACTTCCGGCGGTGCTGCAAGGAAGCTCATCCACCAATCAATGCCCGCAGTCTGGTCACTCCCGTCATTCCCCTGCATTCGGCGGCTGACGAATTGATGTGACCAAGCTGGCATTCCGCATCTCGACAACCCTCCTCTTCGACTGAACTCCGACCACGTTTGCCATCTTCGTTCCTGTCGCACAGCGCACTTGCTGCATCGCTCGCCTCAACATCGATTATCCAGCAGTCGCCTGTTGTCAATTGATGTCGTAGCATCTTGTCGCATCCTGTCGCATCCTGTCGCATCCCCCCCTCCCTGCGCCCCGAGGCGCTTCCCACCGTTGCGAACGAACATTGACGCTCATTCCAACTCCTCCCCGGCATTGAGCCGAAACATAATCATGCACCTCCCGCATTCCTCGACTCTACTTCTGCTTCTAGCAGCTGCAACAGCTCGCGCCGCCGACACTTCAACACCTTCTACGACTACAAGCCCCCCGGCATGTACTGCAGCATCTAAGAGCGGCACTGGGGCTTTCTATGACTTGCGGCCGGACATCGCCGTCAAGACCGAGGAGGGCAAGTCGTCCAAGGGAAGCGTCACCACAGACTACCACGCTAGAGGTTGGGATTATGGCCGCAACTTCACTCTCAACATCTGCGCTCCTGTCCTTGAAGCGCTTGATGACGTGGAAGGGTTGACAAAGAGCGAGGCCAAGAATGTCAGCGCGTACTACACATACAAGGGGGAGACTTACTCGATAGGGTGAGCATTTAATCAGTTCAACAGCGGAACCGAGTGGGAGCTAGCTGACAATGGCAACTTTCAGCTCATCGTCTATGGACATTCAGAGTCGAGGGCGTATACTAGTTCTCCAGTACAAGAACGGCTCGCCATGCGACAAGTCCAAGTCCAAGCGATCCAAGGCCCACGACGGCGCATCTTATAACAAGTATGTCGACGACGACGAAACGACGGCTCTCAGCTCCTTCGGCAAGAGCGAGAAGAAGGTTTCGGCGCAAAAGGACGGCTCAGATTCGACCCCCCGTCGCAAATCAGCCACCATTTCGTTCCACTGCGATACCGAGCAGGTTGGCGGAGCCGCCCACATCTCTTTTGTCGGCTCCGACCCTGATGATTGCGCCTACTTCTTCGAGGCTCGTTCGCAGCACGCTTGCCCCCGTGCGGAACCCCACCAACCGGGCAGCGTCGGTCCCGGTAGTGTCTTCGCCATCATCTTCGTCATTGCCGTCCTCGTCTACTTTGGCGGTGGCGTCTTCTACCAAAGAACTGTTGCGCATGCACGTGGCTGGCGACAGCTTCCCAACTACAGTCTGTGGGCCGGCATTTGGAGCTTTGTCAGTGTACGTAGATGATCAGCAGTCTCGATCTCTCTAGACCCGTATTGACTGCTGTATAGGACATCTTCGTCATCGCAACGTCTTCATGTGCCCAACTTTTGCCTGGAAGGCGGGGATACAGTCATCTGTCTGGATCACCGAGCAGACGCAACCGCGAAGACGAGAATCGGTTGATAGATCAGTTGGATGAGGAATGGGACGACTAGGCTGCGAGAATGAGCATCGGCTGATAGGTCAGATCGATCAGGAGTGGGACTAACACATCGCGCGAAGGTCATCTATATTTTCTTCCAATTGGCACGGATTGTTTATTGGACCTCCAGGACTTTTCGCGGGATATAAGTGAGTCGTAGGCAACCACCCTAGATACCCCGTGTGAACACATATATATATACATAGACGATTCATGATTTTCACTATTAGGGACACTTTCCTGGTGAAAGTACTGAATGCTGGTCAGGGTCTGATGATATATAGGTAGATGACCTAGAGCCCTGCCCGAAGGATGAAAGCTGGCACGGATTCATCCCCGGAAGGACTCCAAATTCCAAGCAAACAATCCTTGAACTGAGCATTTCCACCGCTTCATGCAAGAGCTCTCCGTCTACATGTCTCCCACACGACGGGTCCTGCGAGTCACTCAAGTGAGCAAGGGGAGGTTGCCGTGGAGGACAAACCGCATTATTGATCCGCTTGCTGTAAGCACTACTCAGGTAGCTTGGGATACCGAGACTGTTCTTCGAACAACTGCAAGACGCGCTAGGAACGGCAAAAGGATGGAAAACTCCATTCTAGTGCTGGTAGATTACGGCACAGGGCACCTTAATATCGAGCAATCAGACCGGCCCTGCGCTCGTTCTAACGTCCAACATCTGCCAAGACTGGGTTGGGGTTGACGCCAACGGCCAGATTTCATGTCGGTACAGGGACTGGGTTCGCCAACACGTGGGAGATCCCGCATGCCGCTCACAATCATCGCCCCAGTTCAATGCGTTTACTGACGATGTGCCCCGGCTGTTCCTATTCAGTCATATTGAGGGGTAGAACAGTATTATGGGGCGGGCATCATGCTGATGGACGCAGCGGGTAGGGGCAGATAACGAGCTTCGGTCACTATGCCAATGCCCACTGGCGCAGCTGCTGGCTGGTTTACACGGTTCTGCCGGAGATTTCCATCCCATGAGCCTGGCTGGTGGGTAGTCCGCAACCGGTCGTTCATGAAGCAGCAAACCTGCCCAGACCACTTGTCGCGGGCTTGACGGGCGGCCGTATGGCAGTGGGATTTGTGAATCAACGCTACAGAGCTGTAGAATCCGAAACAAGGTTGTGAACCCTCCGCAGCTGTGGCTTTTACTATAAGAGCGTTCCAAGAAACCTGACTATAGGAAACTGAGTGCTTCTCGTGTATTATCGTCATGTCACCGTCCGGGACTCCGGGGGCATATGCTTGTTTGTTTTCGTCGGTCCAGCCGGGCGAACAGCACTCCAAGCCGTAGGAAGCGACAAACCAACCAACCCAACTGTGGTACGATGCCAACTGAAGCAGATTGAGGGTTCTGAGAATGTATTTACAAAACAATATCGTAGTCTCGAAGTGGTTGGTTCGTATGTGGATGGCAACCGGAGCGTAAAAGACTTTGCAGAGGGGAATAGTATTGGTGAAGCAAATTTCGTAACCGCTATGAATCGCAACTGAACCGCGGATTCAAACGAACCCTCATGTAACCCTCGTGGCCCTTCTTGGGGTATGTACTCAAGTACCTGTATCCTTCAGTTCTATCGAGCTTCTCATTCCATAACGTGATATTGAAGTTGTAAACAAGGAAAGCGACCGTCTTACGCAGGACCTTGTTCGCGATGCTGGTAACGCAAGGTCAGTAAGAGAGCCCATCGAGGTGTAAGTCGTTGAGAAAACGTACTGCTGCCCCAGACATGTCCTGGTGCCGGTTCCAAACGTGACGGAATGACTGCGGGCTGCTTTGGACTCCTCGCTATACCCGAGCCACCGCTCGGGCTTGAAGGTGTCCGGCTCGGGGAAGAGCTCGGGGTCGTGCTCGAGCAAGTGCAGAGTAAAACTGAGGCTGGTCTGCAGTGGGTTAACGTAGCTCGCGTAGACGAAACCCCCCGAGAGAATTCTTACCATTGCAGGAATTATTGTGCCGTGATAGTCTACGGGTGTTTGGCTCTGTCTCGGTTGCCGATGCCAGCCTGGAGAGCTCAACCTAGTCGACTCTTTGCATACTGCGTCCTGTGGTTTCGGGAGTGAGAAGATGCCCTGTCAATGACATATACCGACAGAATGACGTACAAGGTATTTCAGGCCGGAAATCTTCTGGTCTCTCCACACACGATGGCCGTACGTTCCGATGTCCAGGGTATCTAGTTCGGCCCGGATCTTCTTTACGCATTCCGGATTCTTGACCAGATGATGAACCACGAATGTCAAATTACTCAGGAGCGACTCATTGCCGATGAAGATGGCCTGTGACGACTCTTGTACGGCGCAAGTCTCGTTTCCAATCTCGCTGAAAATCCGCGAAAGGATACCCTGATGACTGTTCTCGCCATCCCAAGACTTGACGATTGGTCGGAGGTGCGAAGCAACCAGCTAATAAAAATGTCAGCAACAAAGTCTCCAGATGGATGTGCTTTGACACAGGAGGTGGCTCACTTCATCAAGCCAGCCGAGAGGCGAGTAGGACCGAATAGCAGGAAAGACATCGAGCATCATCTTGAGGGGCGGCATGCACCGGAAAATCGTGGCGAGGTCGATGGCACTGAAGGCGCGCGTGGTGTCGTGGACGGCTCCCAAATCATAGTTCTTCAGCCATCCATTGTCCTGTTCGGTGACGTACGAGAGCATGACATCGTTGGTGTAAGCCCAGAGGAAGTGAGTCAGGTTGACGGCCTCGGTGTCCGCCGCGGCATCCGTGAGGCGCGAGTGCAGGGATTCGATGTGCTTGTCCATTGTTGGGGCAAATTCGGCGAAAGTCTGCCCAGAGAAAATAGGGCGCATGGACGCTGCCCTCTTTGAATGGTCACTAGGGCTGACCAGACCTCCAAGAAGCTTGTTGAGAATGCCGTAGTAGTTGTCGCACTTCAGGAGATCCGGGCGTTTGTGGTGCTCCAAGCTGAACTTGTGATCGATAAAGTGAAGCTCGTTGGGCCCGATCCTGACGACGGGTCCTATGGCGGAGCGTTAGCCATCCAGAATTCAAAATCTCGGCCCGGATCATAGGGTCATACCATATTGTACATGCAGTGAGATAAGATTTTCGAGCCAGTCATTCTTGATCAGGACATGGTAAGCCTCGTAAAGCTTGGTGATGCCAGCCATTCGTGGCCCAGGGAAGTTGGCAAGAGGACAGAGAAAGGCCCGCCATATGTACTTGGCGACCAGGTAGATGAGGATTGGAGAGAGAAGTCTGATCCAGTAGTTTTCAAGACTCAACGTCGTCTGAGAAGCGAAAATCCAGGCCATGATGACTGTGGTCTCGGTGTTGATTTCTGTCTTGTGCTCTTTGTGAAACCACGTTCGTCGTCTGGAGAAAGAGCCCAAAGCTTAATACACATATCAGTAACTGACTGTCTGTTTTGAGGGGATTTGATGTTCAGGGTGCGAATAGGATACACACCTTGAACGGAAGTGATACGGCCGTGGCCAGGAACAACGTGAAGCTTGTCCAAGCTGGTCTGCTTACCGGGAGTAGCCACGCTGCTTTGGCTGCAGAGATATGTTTGCGTAATCTCGCGTTCACTGCTCAAAAGATCTGGGATAGAGAGTCTTTGACACCCAGGATAACAAGGCCATTCAAAGCCTTGGTGTTGGTTCGAAACTGAGCTGCAGAGCTGACCGAATCCTGCTTTCCAAGACCAAACTGCGGGCAAACACGCAAACATATCGTCCGTGTCAATAGGCGGCCCCTAAATGACTTAGTCGGACCCAGGAACCTGGATTAAACCAACTTACACCATCGTGATCGGACAGCAGCTCTGCGTCCACAGAGCGACTGGACTGCAGTGTTGCAACTCGGCGCGGCTGTGTCCCCCAGTGGCACCCCTTTAGCTCCTCCGCCATCATGTGGTCGAACCCGCATTCAGCAGTTAAAGCTGGTGAGCAGTAGGGCATAAGCCCGGAAGGAGGCGGCACGGACTGCGTCAAGGTCGCATGTGTCATTGCAGTCCGGTCATGATGGATTCTGATGGGGGGGGAGGGCGGCGATATTGGACTCGGGACAAATCGAGGATGAGGTGGAAGGAGATGGGTTGAAAAATAGCAGATAACACCAGCTTGGCCGCCTTTTACATTGGCTGGTAGAAACGAAACATCGGAAGACACGGAAACAGAGGCAGAAACAGAGACGGCTTCAATCAAGCCAGCAGTTCCACCATCTTTAACGTCCGTCACGACAGCCAAAACCTCCTTTGATGCGACGAACATGGACAAGCGCGAAAGCAAAGCCCCTTCGATCGAGTCCCTGTTTATCGCAATGCCAAGATCACCACCACTAGTTGAGACGTCACCGCCCGGCAAACCATGCCGTTTTTTGCTTTCTCAAAAACAGCTTATCTCTCTTTCCTTCATAATCGGAGTCAGGGCTGCGGGGTTCAGGCACAGGTCAGGAACGGCAAACACAAGCTTCAATGTATGTCAAAAGAGAATCGCAGGCGCAAAAGGCGACAGATCCGGGCTTTGGAGGCCGATTTGGCTTCAAGGTATGTTTCATGGCCCCAGTTATTGAAGCCTTGTCGAGCAATCAACTGCCTACGGCCATGTTAAGCTTTTTGTTTCACCAAGCAAATCTAAACTTTCCCCTGAACTCTGTAGACGACACTTTGCACCATCTGTCTCGGAGATCCAATCATAGGAGGTTGCGGTTCTCCAAGATGTCCGTGGCCGTCGGGTTCGGGGCCCGAGGACGCTGACAGGCTCGCTCGTAATAATAAACATACCGGCCAGCAAACGACGAGTTGGTTTGCCTGCCCCTTGGGTTGGACAACGATCATGGGCGATCCCAAAGGGCCGGGTTGTGTCACACCATCTAGGTTGCCACGAGCTGACAGGCAACCCTTACCTGATGGGACCGAGTTCCTTGCATCAAACGCGGCAGCCCACGCGTTAGTGGAAGTGTCAAGCTGCGATATACCATGATTGACAGGTCCAGAAGCCGCTTGGGGGAAACGAAAATCGTATACCGACCGGCCTTCCCAGAATTCTGTTTCGTACAGGTATAAACATGATTGCGGCAAGTTACCCCTGACCATGACTAGTGCAGATCGCTTTGACGATCTCCGCTCCCCCGTACTTGTGACCCCTTGCTTCTTTGATTGTGTGCATGAAGCTACGGGAACTGGGTGCCGAGGTTTTTGTCTCTTATTCAGAAATTAAACTGTGATGACCGGCTGGTTTGTTGCCTTTCAAAGGCCGTATTAGCTGTGCGTTTAGCCATGGAGGAATTGAGGCGGCTGTTAGCCATGCATCTAGATCCCGCTGACTCGAAGCGATTTCAGAGACTCATCCACTTCATACAAGATCCGAGCTTTGAGGTTTGATGATACCGAATTTCGACGGGTGCCTAGTTTTCCGGGTCAAAGATTCTCATACTCATACCAAAACACCTTGTAGTTTCTTTTGAACTGATGCGGCCCGTGGCATAGCTTGTTGGGGAAACTTGGATCAATCCGAGTCTCACGGATTCCGCCCAGGTCACTACTATCCAAAAGAAATCTTTCAAGGAATCGAGATACCATAACTGCCACTCAGTCCATTGTTCCACGTTAGGAAAAAGTTTGCCGTTCGCTTTGATGGGACCTTACATTCACACTATACAGAACACTCCTTCATAGTTTACGAAGGCGGTAGTTCAGGGCAAACTTACCGAAGAAAACCGACCAACTCATTGAGTGAGAGCTGGAAGCTGTTTCAACACCCTCCCCCAACTGACAACTAAAACTGTCGTAGTCTCGTTAGAATTCAGGACTTAGAGACTGTACTATTGCAGACTGTGTACTCTCGGAATGCCACAACACTGTAATCATGAGAGTTTCTCGTTGGCTCAATCACTAAACATTCACAGCGAGGCGCCAGGGCCGTTTTCCCGAGGGTATTCTCATCAACTATCGCAGATCTCGATCAGGCTGTTCATTTCCAGCGGCAGATTGGCAACGGGCCGTCCGTTATGCTTCCCACGGACACTGGTCCCTGCTGTTCCGTATGCACTCGGCCCAACTCCACATGGAGAACCCAAAAGGGCCTGGCCGGCGCTTGAATTGCTTTTTCAGCGGGCACCTGCGGACGCGGCCCTGAGTGGCAAGACGAATTTCGTGTATGAATCATGGCTCGCAATTGGATTTTCGCTAGGCGAAGGCGATGATGGAAAACTTAAAAGAGGAACAACACACTGTCCATGGAGGGGCGTGTCTCACTCTCGACGAACTTCAGATGACACTAACGATGCACTTGCGAAGCTTTGCGGAAGTTTTCCGGAAAGAAATCACGCCCGAATTCATCCTAGGTCAGGCGAACCTGGCGGAAGGACAATACTTGATTGGACCCGAATCCAGGGCTGTCCGACTTCAACTCCCCTTCTGGCGCAGTGGTCTTGGTTCAAACACACGAGAGGCGTGTTAGTGAGAGATAGTGATGCGCAGTTTGATCAAGATGGTTGTGGCGAGAGGCTACATGAGGAAACATGGCAAGCGTTCTTCGTCGAAGTGAAGTGGCTCTCATTGTATTTTTAGGTATCTACCGATCAATGGCCATGGCCTGTTTAGCCGTCATCTGACTTCAGTCTTTCCTGAAACACAAGACGGCCGCCATCATCCAGTGCCTCAAGACTGACCAGCTAACTTGCTTTTCCAGTTGGCCGGTTGGCCCTTGGTTCGTGGTCAACACTCCGGCCTCGACGTCTCAAACAGCCTAGTCACATTCGTTCCGCGGTTTGGTTGAATTCGCCACGTAAAACGTAGTGTGTTTGAGTACCAGTAGCGCCATTTCCATGTAACCAAACATCGAGCCGACTCGTTGATATGCTCTCAAGTATCGTGAAAGCGAGACCGGGACGTCGTCGCCATCTGGGATTCAGGGAAACCAAAAAAAAAAACTGGGGTGTGCTCTCCATTTCTCGGTCCCAAGAAGCCGAGTATGCACACTTAGGCTTCCCTCGTCCTTGGAGAAACAATGTATTCAACTCTTCTGGGTCGCTTTCAAAATTCTTTTCTGGGCCACACTGAGTGTTGTTGAAGTTCCGAGTAAGTACACATCTTTGCTTCAACAGCCCTAAATCACGCTGTGAATGCCCTTGGAATAAACAGTACGCCGAATGGGCTGGTTTCTTCGACTGATCAAGATGTCAAACTACAAGCCAAGCAAGGACTGTCGCCAGTGTGGTGTAGAGTCACGATTCTGAAGCTATCCTCGATGCCGACAAAAAAGATACACTGCGATATCACCAGGCTACCTCCATTTAAGGTTTGATAACCCCGCATACACATCTTGTTGCCTAAAAAAAGCCCATGTTCTCGTTCCATTAACAGACGAAGCCATATCAGGAAGGTTGTGCTGAATGGCGCCAACGAGAACTCGTAGCATTGTTCCCAAGGCCTCTGTGATTGAATTCCTCTCAAATGAACCTTGGAAAAAGAGACAATGATTTGAAAAGAAAGTAGATACGACGCAGAATTCATGAACATGGGCGCAAGGGGGCGACGGCTGACAGCACAGTGGGTTCGTCGGGGTGGCGTTTGCTGCTTGCACGGCCATCAAACGATATTCGCAAATAGAAGGCCGAGAACTCGAAGGGGTTCTGTATGATAGCTGGTAGGCACAATCGAATGGAAAAATCTAATATTTGACTTGGAAGATAGCGAGCAATCGTGCGAAACAGTATTGTAGACCTCCATGATTGTGGTCCGAGGACTCGGGGGGGAGGGTTCCTCTTGACATTATGGAGTTCTGCCATGGAGTAACTACCATAGGAGAAAAGATAGAATGAGGGCATATTGTTTTTTGGGACACGAAAGGTGGCCGCCACGGAGGCATCCGAGAAACAGCCCGCGGAGGGGAGCAAGAAGGAGAGAACGCCAAGTGTGTCGTTGACTTCTCCTGGGAGTTGGAACCAAGATCGTCGGTTACTGTGTCCAATATTACCATTTGTCGCTTTCTTCTTCTTCTCATACTTCCCAAAGCGTCAGCCGAACCTCACATAGCCCGTTTGAAGCAGCGTCAATGGACATGGATCCAGTCAAGTCTTGAATATACAACTCGGTAGAGGAAGAACCGTGCCATCCTGCACTGCATTTCGCAAAACACAAACACCCCCCGTCGTCTAGTTCATGCCCCCTCCTCCCGATCCAATATCCCGAAGCTCTCATATGCGGGCGATCTAGTCTCAATTTGCATCGAGATCATCTAGATGACAAGACCCTGACCAAACTCCCCCTCCCCCCCCCCCCTCACCCTGGACAGGCTTCCGCCCAACACCATGGCAAAGCGGATGTTAGTAGCATGAGGCCATGGGGCTCTCGGCGGCCACGCCAGCACCATCAGCTCAGTGCCCAGTTCGATCTCTGACCCCTTCCCCATCTGATACGTGCTGCCGTGAGCCGCCGTCATGACTTCGAAGCTAACGGGACCCGACTTATGACAGGTCTCAAATCATATAACAGTGGAACGTTATTACTGGACGGCGTTGCCGTTCCGCAGCCATGCCAGTTCGGCTGGGTGATTGTGGCCCTCAATCCCCCCCCTGCCGGTACGCATCATCGTTGAGCAGAAGAACCGCATTAGGTCCCACCCTTCCCTCCTGTACGAACACACTGAACAGTCTGCAGAATCGTGTACGCACATTCCCCCGTGTCACATTTTTGTGCCCTTGGGCTCTCCATCCCTCCACAACTGGAAGACATGTGAAGTAGACACAACTGGAATGTGGAGGATTCTCAATTCGGACCAGGTGGTTATCGACACGCAGAGAGCATTTCAAGGATGGGGGCCAGGGGACACGGCCGCGGACGGGAGCGGGCGATCCGGACTAGCGCATGCAAGCCGTTGTTGGCTTTTTTTTCCTTCCTTGCTTTTTTTTCTTTGGCCGCTGAGTTGTTGGCTCTGCATGCCCACGCGCATCGATACGCAGGTTTGTGTATGCAAGCCCCAAGAGCCTGCATGTTGAATATCTGATCTGTTTTAAGAACGACCGGTGACGGCCAGTGAGCTGGCTGTACATGGCATGAACGCCTCCCGAACCTTTCAAGGGGGCGAAGGTTGCTGAGGCTCATCTTTTCTTGGGCTGCTCGCTGGACAATCAATTAGTTGTCCTCCTCGGACTCTGGCTCGTTTTCTGTCAAAGACTCGGTTGGGTGAAGAAAAGAAAGTGAATGTTTTTCCAAAGCAGCCATCTGTTGAGTGGGTGCAAACAGGAGCTGACTCCGTCCCGTCCGCCTCCCATCGGCATCCGATATCTCGTTCCCCAAGATGAATCGATATATCGACCCAAGCTCCTCTCTGGCCACTGCAAACAGGAAGATGAGATTTCATCACGATTGCCACTGGATGAAGATGGGAAATGACAAGTCATGATCTCGTCCAAACATGCTCTTCTCTCCATCGGGCGAGGAAGGGGGGGGGGGGGGGGGGGGGGAGGGGCCAAGTTGCTCTCCTCCCCTCCGTTTCCTCACCATGAAAACGATCCAATCCGCTCATGGCCCGATTTGCTCACGTACATGCCCAACGATACGGGAACCGCTCAGACATGTCGTCTGCATATTGTATGCGGCCGCTGGCCAGCAAGTACAACTGGGTCACTCAACCCCCACACGCCATGCAAGTTTCCTGACATCCTTGTCTTCTCCCTTAGCCACGACCGCCCCTTGCTCAAGGATCGGAGACGCTGGCCCGGGGAAGCTGCCGTATTGCCGGCATGCAGTGTATTCCTAAAGCGAACCATACGTGGACCACGATCCCAGCCCTGTCACGGCGCCGAGTTAATGGGAAGAGGTGCACTCCATGTGCCCGCAATATTACACAGAAGGAAGGGAAGCGTATTGTTCAAGGTTGGGGATGTTTCTTTTCTCCAGTCTAGTTGCCTCTATTGTGAGTGAGGCTCTTCGCTTTCACTCTCTTTAGCTCGCCGATCATGCTTGGAAGAATGTGTAACAATAAACACCATCTCTGGAGAGTCAGAACTATATGTTGCTTCCGTTCCACCCAAGATGCATGATCGAGGCGGGTGCCCCGTGGGATCCGGGCAAGGAAACGGGTTCAAAGTGACGTGGCGGCGCGCCTCTCTCCCCAGTCCCCACAGCTGATCTAGATCTCATCGCCAGCAAGAAACCATCATCCAGAACACTTTCCGGCCGAATAATTCTGCCATGGTGTCTTTCTCCTTCTCGTATCCTTCCTATTCCACTGATAGAGGAGGACAACACACTGCGGAGTGAGTGGTAAACAGCCACCCCCCTCTCCACCTCCCTTTCCACCCCTCCCCATGCATGACATACTGGGCCAAGCTGTGGCAAATCAACAGGCCAAGAGATTCAGCCGGGCCTAGTAACACCGGTAACAGAGCTCGGGGCTCCGGCCGACTGTCCAAGCCACCACGGCCGCTATGCTTACCAGGGCCGGGTAAGTGGGTATTTTCCTGCATGAGCCCGGTCTCCTCTTTTCTTTCCTTTTTCTTTATTCACTCACTTCTACAAGGGAGGGCCCAAGGTACCGGGATTAGAACAGCCCAGGTATGCAGAAATCGACGGATGGTAAGAGATGGGGCAGAGAGGGGAGAGAGAGAAAGGGTCTGAGGTCTGCCACCCGCATAAGGACACCAAACGCCTACGACCCCTGGCCATGGCGAACGGGTCTGTCATCTTTCCTCCCACCCCCTTTTCCCCTGCTACCCTTGCCACCCAGCAGTAAACGCTCTCCGTGAGGATTAGGCCAGGGACAAGAGATAACCCGGGATCGGGAGGGACCCAGCCGCTCTGGCCCGGGACGATCTCACTTGGGGCAAGGATTCGGTACCGGTACAAGCGTATCATATATCATGAATATGCAAATCAAGCCAGGCCAGGTTCAGCCAAATTCGCCGACGATGAGGTGGGACCTAGGGCTCGGCGATGGTAGATGACCCTACCTTGCCCTCTTGAAGCGTATTCCAACTACCCGTCTGTAGATTGAAAAGACACGGCCTGGCCCCCCCTGCCCCTCTGAGTCCCATTCCATCCATCCGCGAGGGCACTACACACAAACAACACACGCTCGCCTACACGTGCTCCGGGCCGCAGATTCGGCCACCGTCTACCATGCATAAAGTCATGTTTGGCGGGGGCAGACGAGAGTCAAGAGGCTGAAATCTGACAACTTTGACAACCCCGGCCCTTTCCAGTTGAGCAGAAGCCGCATCTTGACCCCAGGGATACATACGTACGCAGATAGAACTCGCCAGAGTCACCAAGAGAACCACCGCCGCACAGATCCCGTCATGCCCATCTCTCGCCCGGGGGACGGCCGAATCGGCAGCCGGATGGCAAAAAGCCTGTCGGCTTCGGATACGCATGCTGCTCGAAAGGGATCCGGCGAGGTCCATCAATCTAATGTATGAGGCTCGTTCTGGGTCAGTCATCTCGCGCGGGAGGCAGGAGACCAGGGGAGTGGGATAGTCCATGGATGATGAGAAGGGGAGGGATAAGGGAAGTGATTTCATCGTCCCGCGGGTGTTTGGTTTGGTCGAACCTCGAAAGACGAGGGGGGATTCATCGGTTCGGTGTCGATTCTCTATCACCCTCCCGTATCCTACGTACTTGAAAAAGAACGCCTCTCCCGTCAAACCGAGTTGATGTCTTGATCCATTAACAACAATCAAGCAGCCCGTTCATCCGTCCGTCTTTCTGTTTTCCCTCTTATCATTCTTATCACCGTGTGTCATTCATTCTTCTCCCGAGATCTCCATTCCTTCGTCTTGGCCTCTGTGGTGGCTCGCCGTCCTGTCTTCGCACACACCCGGTTTCCCAGCCTCCCTGGCTCTTGAATGGTTATCGTATCACAACTCCTGACACCCGACCTCCCCTTGAGCTCGAGCCGCAAGTCGGACCTCTTCGTCCACAGTAACCGAACGGGATTTTGTCTCTTCTCATTGGCCACCCAGACATCCTAAGCATCCCATCCATCCATCGATTCGTCCGTCTGTCCATCCATACATCCTCTTGACGGCTGGCAGAGCGGGAGAGAGAGAGGGAGAGGGAGAGAGTGAAAGAACAGGTTCGACCTTGCCACCCGTCCGCTGGTAGCCGTGGATCATCCGTCCACCTATACCGCTCTTCTGCCGTCGCGGCGAACACCATATAGGTTTTGTAGGCATCCGAAGAACACCGCAGGACCCCACGCCGCATTCTGCATCTCACCCACAGGGCCACCAATACCAGCAGCCGCCCAAAACTCTTCATTGACCGCCGAAACCATCCCCACATCCTCCCCTTCTTCAACGCGCCGGAAGACGACATCGTGCGTGCGTGCGAGTTGAGACAAGCCGCAGAGCACCGATAGAACCCCATCGTCAGGCGAAGGAGCGGTGAGAAGAGTTAGGACCCAGAGGAATCGTCGTCGTCTTTGTCGTCCACGACATCCCGTCTCTGTCATCCTGTGAGAGGTGTAGCTCCTCGACAGTTGGCCGAGATCCGTCCTTCGTTCAAAATGTTTATGAACGCCCCTCCCCGTTTGGGCTACCATGGCTTGGACGTTTTCGCCTTTGAGCAGGACATGAAAGCCAGAGCTCAACAGCGCTTCAACGACCGACGCCAGAAGAAGTTCTTCGTGCGAAACGGCAAGTTTCCTTTGAGCCACCACGGTAGACCGACACAGCAACCGGGAGTCATGGCAAGCGAGGATTGGTCTTTGGCCAGCGTACCGGACGGAATCCAAGACAGCTTCGAGGTGCGTTGGCGGCTTCTCTCCCCTTTCTCACTCCCTCCCC
The DNA here is from genome assembly GCF_001672515.1 of Colletotrichum higginsianum IMI 349063. Lineage (NCBI taxonomy): Eukaryota > Fungi > Ascomycota > Sordariomycetes > Glomerellales > Glomerellaceae > Colletotrichum > Colletotrichum higginsianum. The sequence continues at coordinate 5,741,047 of NC_030955.1, forward strand.
TCCCCCTCTTTTTTTCCCCGTTCGCTCCCCAACGCCTCATCTGATATGTGATCAAGACCGCCGTTACTGACGTTAGTCCCCGTGATTAGGCCCAGCAGCTTAGGAACAGATATCTGGCTGGCACCGCGGGTAGCCCCTACGCTGACCATGATCATGGCATCTTCTATCAGAGAGCCCAACGGCTTGATGGCTCTTTGGGCAACAAGCGACCCGTCGTGGACCACACCCATCTCTGGCAGCCGCCATTTGGAGTCCACGACGTGAATGACATCCAGTCCATGTTCGCACCAATGCAATATCAGTTCGACATAGCCCCCATGGATGGCCTTCACATGCCGTTATCAAACGGCATGGGCCAGGGCATGCCTACATCCTCTCCAGAATTTGCTTCTTCGGACGCTGGTACAAGTTTCGGGAGCTTCTCGTCGTGCTCCTTCGCCCCGGCCGACGGCTCCGCCATCATCACCAGTCCCTCGGACCAGTTCGATTACGCCCACTCGTCCTACACCAACTCGTCCATGGTACACGAGGACCTCCACAATAACATCAAGAGGGCTCCTCCATCGCCGCCGGCCTTCTCAGAGCCTGCTCCTCTCCACTTCTTTGCGACGTCGCAGGAACAGCTTGTCGAGGGCCAGTGCCATATGGATGGTCACGAAGAGGCAGTGCGGGCTGCCATGCTGGAGAATCACGGCGGCTGCAGCGGCATCAAGGCCGATCCAGCAACCCGGCACATGCTGTCGTCGAGGCCACGAAGGGAACTCCCCGATCAATCGCGGTCCTCGCGGACGGGTCCAGGCAGTTCTTCTCGCCGTCGAGGTTCCCCGTCTCGTAAGCAGTCCGTATCCGCCGCCGCCGCACACAAGTCAGAGCCGCGGCCAACACAGTCAAAGCAGTCAAAGCCCTGCCCGGCACAAGCCTCTCCGATGGACCCCACGGAGCGTTCGGCCAAGGACGAATACCTGCTCAAGGCCAAGCAGGAAGGGCTGACATACCGCGAGATCCGAGTCAAGGGCAATTTCACCGAGGCCGAGTCGACGCTTCGCGGTCGATACCGCACGCTCACAAAGAACAAGGAGGCGAGGGTCCGGAAGCCCGAGTGGACCGATAAGGACGTGAGTATCCCCATCTCATGACGTTTGTTTTCAGGGCTCGTCTGACTATTCTGGGCTGCAGGTTCATCTGCTCCAGAGGGCCGTCCGTAAGTTCGCCAAGGGCAACGACCCGGCCTCAACCAAGATCCCTTGGAAACAGGTGGCCGAGTACATCCAGCGGAACGGCGGTTCGTACCTGTTCGGAAACGCCACCTGCCGCAAAAAATGGGACGAGCTCGTCTTGGCCGCATTGGAGGGCCAGATGTAAGGGTCCAGAGCGACGAGCCGACGGTGTCGGTGTCGATGAGGATATTAGTGTTGGTGCGGGCAGGGTCGGGTTGGGCCTGCCTGCTTCATCGTGAGATCGGGGGAGCTGTAGGATTCTGACAAGTGATATGTCGATGCCAACGACGACGGTAACCTAGGATGCCGAGTAGGTTGGCTGATTTCCATGTTTGTACTCAATTAGTTAGACGCCTGCCGCTGGGCAAAATGTTTGCTTGCGTATACTTTTGGGTGCAAGCCGTGTGCATGTGTGTACGTGTGTAGATGTGTGTTTGCCCCCTCCTTTTCCTATTCTTTTTCTTTTCTTTTTCTTTCCCTTTCCTCTGCCCGGCTTCAAAGCTTTCTACTGTGATACGCATCCGCGGGGACGCCAATCTTGGACAACACCTGCAGCAATTGGATGGTGCCATTGGCTTCTGCCTTCAGCGCGTTCCATTCGATTTCGTTCTTGACCAGCGCCGTTCCCGCCAGGACCGTCCCGTTGAGGCTGAGCTTGCCCACCGGCGTTCCGTCCTGACAGATAGCTGCCCCCTCGGCCAATCGAGGCAGGACGACCAAACGGTCACTGGTCATGGCAAGATTGTAACTGATGGAGGCGTCGTCGTTGCCGGGGTCGTCCACCGCGCCGATGTGGGCCTCGACCGCCTCGACGGCCGACTTGAAAAGCGACAGATAGATGGCATGCAGCTCCTCGGGCGTCATGTCACGGTGGATCCTGTCTGCAAAGGTCGCAAATGGCAGCCCGGGGACGTCGAACGAGCCAAGCTGCTTCGCCAGCACATCCCACCGCGAGTCATCCTGCAGCCCATCCTTCATCCGCGCGACTGGCAACAGCTGGATGTGACGGTGTGGTTGGCTCGCCCCCGAGTGCGGGCCGCTATTGAAGAAAGCGTAGAGCTCGCCGTCCCCGTGGTACCGCCTGTACGCCTCAATGCAGGCATACGTTGCCGCCAAGTCATCGGGTTCGAGAAGATGGTTCTGCTGCTTGAAGGCCTTGGTAGCCAAGATGAAGTGTTCGGGGACTACCGCGAACTTGTTCAGGACCAGGTTGTGGCTCGACTCGGGCAGGTCGGCAATGAACAGCGGGCCCTTCTCGGGGCTCTCGAACGGGTCGAAGGGTTTGTGTGGCTCGTCGGGCTTCGGTCTCGGTGCGGCCGGCTTGTTTGCTAGGGCGGGGGAGAATCTCAGCTGGAACTATAACGAAGAGTTAGTCAATATTGCATTCATGCAAGACATAGGCGCGGCGACGCACACGAGAGACAGGTACTTACAGGGATTGAATTCGCGTCGAGGACGGTGGCCTGGGTCGCATAGTAGGTCAGGTCGCCGTTAGAGCGAGCCTTGGCGAATGCTGCTTTGACGAGCTCCGGCAGGTTTGCTGGGGCCTTGATAGGCGACATGTCTTCGTGCAGCACAAGGTCTGAATGGTTGCTGGTGGGGACAATGCGACTTGCCAGGTGGTGTTGCGAAGTTGTAGGTATGTAGGTAGAATGAAAATGAGGTCATCGTCGCAACAGCGGCAGCAGCAATAGCACTATCACCAGAAGAAGTACGTACCGGGATGAGCAAGGAACCCCACCTCGGCCCCCACTTACACCGAGGTCACCGAAACTCGCCATTATTACATGGGCTCTACACCGTACAGAAGAACAGAGGAACAAAGATGGCGAATGAAAGACACGTACAACCAACAAAGGGGCGTTTGCTTGCTTGTGGACAGCTAGCGTCTCTTGGTTGATTGCAACTCCGTCAACGCTGCTATCCGGAACGTCATGTCTTAGTGGAGAGGCAGAACCATTACAGAAAAGGACACTTCACGAAACGACATGGCATCAAAGTTAGTGAAACTGGATGTTGGTTGCATTATATTGACATCAAACCCGGTGCTATGGGGCCTCTCATTGTATCATTCGCGGTCTAAATTCCGGGCAGGCCAACAGCCTGTCGTATCGCCGGGACGAATCGAGGGAGGATATATACGCCGTACAGCGCGACGAAGGCAGTAACAAGACCGGTGACCTATTGTTGTATGCATTAGAAAGGTCATTAACAACAATATGGTATGGGTAGCATATCACGTACCTTTTCAAACCAGGTATGGAAGTAGATGGCCGTCATAAGCAGCATCCAAGAGCTCAAGCCAATGATAGCAGCCGCAAACTTGCCGCCCAAGCCCAGAGCGTCGCCGGGGACGGGCTCTCCTCGCAGGCCCTGCGACTCGACGGTGGCCGTCTTGATGGCGCCGTCCGTCATGACGACGCTGCGCTCTTCTCTGCTCGACCCCCTCCAGCGCATCACCACCCATCCGACCTCGGATAAGAGGAAGCCGGTGCCCAATACCAGGAGGAACACGTGCCCCGAGATGTCGTGCCCGCCGCTCCAGCGCCCGCCAGAGGCTTTGCACGCGACCGCAGTGAATACCTCCTTGGCGTCTCCCTCGCCCATCTCAACCTTCTCCTCGACGAGCTCGCACTTTCCTCCGGTCCAGCGGAAACCGCGGTCGATGATGGCCGGGCCGAAGAACCACTGCGTGACGAAGAACCACCACGTCGTGACAAGCGCCCAGCGAAGCGTGGCCTGCACGCGCGTCGTAATATTCTTGGTCGCCGGGTGGGTGAGGACGAAGGCGAAGAAGGCGGCCGTGATCCAGAACCAGCCGCGCTTGACGAAGACGATGTTGAACAGGTTCGACTTGCGCGCAAAGTACGACGGCGCCGTGGACTGGGAGTGCGCCTGCGCCGCGGCGTCGTAGTGCGACGCGCGGACGTCGGGAGAGAGCAGCGAGAAGACGGTACCGAAGAAGAGTATGACCGGGAAGGAGGCCAGCACTATCGTCTCGGTGGGCGTGGGCAAGTAGGGGCTGTTTCGCGTCGTCCTGGGGGACGACGAGGGGGGCGAAGTCGTGGCGCCGTTGAGTTCGTCGAGTGCGCGCCTAGTCTTGGACCGCATGCTGGGTGCTGGTGGTGTGTCCATCGTAAGTCGTTTTGGAGGGCGCAAAGTGTGTGTTATCGCATCAAGGGCAAAGGAGGGCCACGAAGGAAGAGGATCGCAAGCGACGACAATGTTTAAATTGGCGGCGGGATGGGTGGACGAAGGCCGGAGCTTGGAAGAAATCGACAGGGCAGAGAGTATGACGTTGCCGATACGTGAGGAATCAGCCTGGAAGGGTACGTACTTTTTAGTGAAGCGTAGCGGCAAAAAATCAGAGAGTCGGTCACCGGGTAACGCCGACTGGCCAATCCCCATCTTCTAATCTCGGTGAATGTCACTTGCCGAGGCTTGCTGTGTAATTGAATATTCGGATATGACATATGACGTACCGGAATATGAGAAAGGACACATCGCGGCAGAACATCACAGTCAAGAAGAGAACCAGTGGCGACACTAGCCCGATCGGCCAGTCGGTTACGGTTCTACCTTGAAGGACTAACAAGGAACTTCATATAGAATAGGTAAGAACATGTTCTGTGTTGTCTGTGGCTGAGGGGGTTCGTGTCATACCATCACACTCAAGACAGGCAGGGCTCATGACCGACTTGACATCACATTCAACGGACAAGAATCAGTCAAACCAAACAGATTTTGTATGTATGGATGGTATCAAGGTTGCCTCTAGGGCAACAAAACAACAAAGTCAATCCCGCCATCCCGTATTTCGTGGATCCTCAGCGCACAATCCTTCGTTCGTTTTCTAGAAACCCTCCTCCCCAAACTCCAACCCCCATAATGCAAATGTGCCTCCTGCCAGGATTCCATGGCACAAGAAGAAGAATGAGAAAAAAGGAAGACGCGTCTGACACGCCACTGGACTGACACACCACGGACCACGGAGGTGGGAGGGGTGGCGGATGATGGCCACGCCTATCCGAGAATAGCATGGCGGCGGCTCGCGATCATCAGCTTCTGGGCGTAATCGTAGCCGTCCTCGTACGCCGTCCTCGCCAGCCACGAATCCAGGGGAGACAGCGCCGGCATGCTCGGGAGCGGCGAGGTACCGTACCGGGGCCTCTCCTAGGACGGCTCGTGGACCGGGAATGGGCCGGGGACCCAAGGCCCCTCCGCTTCGTAGTAGGCGCAGGAGCTCTCCTAGAGGGACGGCGCCTGGAAGAGCGCGACGGTGGCGCAGAAGTTGTTGCGGTTGTCACTGTCGAGCGCCGCGCTCTTGCCGTTGACCGTCACCATGTTGACGGCCGCCTTCGTGCTTAGGCCGAAGAACTTGACGTCGCTGTTCTCGAGCGACACCATGTGGTCCTGGCAGTTGTTCTGGCCGACGCACACCTGGTCGTAGTTGTCGAAGAAGGAGTACAGGCCGGCGCCGTAGATGAGAATGTCCTTGGAGTCGATGGCGCGGACGCCCCACGTGCGCGCGCACCTGTTGCCCTGCCCCGCGCAGAAGGTGTCGAAGTTGGGGTCGAGGATGGCCTGGTTGACGGTGAAGGGCGTCTTGGCGTCCGGGTTGCCCTGGAAGTAGGCCGTCTCGGTCTGGATGTGCGCCATGTAGACGTTGGAGGCCTTGTTGAACTGGTAGTTGTACAGCACGTTGTGCTCCGACGCCGTGCCCCAGAACCAGGTGCCCTTGGTCGCCTCGCAGAGCACGCCGCGGCCGTTGTAAATGTTAATCTGGGCCTTGCGGTCCGGCAGGTCGAGCTCGTGGTCGGCCACCCACCACCACGTGTTCTCGAAGTAGCCCGACGACTCGGCCGTCATGTGGGTGAGCATGTAGGCGCCGATGCACTCGGGGTTGGCGGGCGCCGTCACGTTGGGGTTCTTGGCGCACTTGTCCGACTGGAGCTGGGTGCCGGCGCTGCCTCCGATGCGGAAGTGGACGTCCCAGAGGCCGGCCGCACCGGGCGTGGACCCGGCGATGTTGTACTCCATGAGGATGGCGCCGGCCTGGGGTCCCTGGGTCTGGATGATGAGGTCGCTCATCTCGAACGTACCGACGTCGCCAGGCTTGCCGACACGGAAGACGACCTTGGGGTTGGCCTGGTCCTTGAAGGCCGCGCCGTTGGCCATCAGCAGAGGCCAGACCTCGCCCGTGATCTTGATGTCCTTGGGCACTTCGACCGTGTCCG